>NC_041400.2:67613509-68213509 GCF_900747795.2 Erpetoichthys calabaricus | reverse complement strand
TAATACAATACAATACAATACAGTTTATTTTTGTATAGCCCAAAATCACACAGGAAGTGCCGCAATGGGCTTTAACAGGCCCTGCCTCTTGACAGCCCCCCAGCCTTGACTCTCTAAGAAGACAAGGAAAAACTCCCAAAAAAACCTTGTAGGGAAAAAATGGAAGAAACCTTGGGAAAGGCAGTTCAAAGAGAGACCCCTTTCCAGGTAGGTTGGGCATGCAGTGGGTGTCAAAAGAAGGGGGTTAATACAATATAGTGCAGTACACAGAACAGAACAATTCCTCAATATAGTAAGAAATAAAAAATATAAATTTTAGAAGTACAGAGCAGAATTTAACAGTAGATGATATATCCCATAATAAGATTTGGATTTGTGTAGAGTCCTGGAGACCTCATCCTTCAAGCTGCCTCCCCCATTTGGCCATTCCACGGCTGAAACAGTGCTGGGCCAGCCAATCCGATGAAAGGACCCCTCTTTCCCACGATTCCTGCGATCCTCCATCTGGGATGACTTTTCCTTAGGCAGGCAAAACAACTTGGCAGGTGGGCCGTGGCACCAAGTGCCACATTTGAGTACCGAGCAGAAAAACAGAATAAGTGAGGGTTAGTATACAATTATAACTGTCATGTTACTTATGTTTAAGTGCTAATGACTAACAACGCTGCGGTGGGTTGGCACCCTGCCCAGGATTGGTTCCCTGCCTTGTGCCCTGTGTTGGCTGGGATTGGCTCCAGCAGACCCCCGTGACCCTGTGTTCGGATTCAGCGGGTTGGATAATGGATGGATGGATGGATGACTAACAACAGAGATGCAGTCTGTACAGTTAATCAGCAGCTCTAATCAGGATATGCTAAACTGAAGTAGTGAGTCTTCAGCCGGGATTTAAAAGCTGAGACTGAAGGGGCATCTCTTATAGTAGCAGGCAGACCATTCCACAGTTTAGGGGCCCTGTAACTAAAAGCTCGACCTCCCACTGTTATTTTATTAATCCTTGGAATCATAAGCAGACCGGCATCTTGAGATCTTAATGTGCGCTCAGGTTTGTAAGTCATGATAAGTTCAGACAAGTAAGCCGGACCTCGACCATTTAATGCTTTATATGTTAAAAGAAGGATTTTGAAATCTGCCCTAAACTTAACCGGGAGCCAGTGTAAGGATTTAAGAACTGGAGTTATGTGTTCGTATTTTCTTGTTCTTGTAATAATTCTTGCAGCCGCATTTTGGATTAACTGGAGGCTATATAAAGAACAGTTTGAACATCCAGTGAACACCGCATTGCAGTAGTCAATCCTACTAGAGATAAATGCATGAATTAGTTTCTCAGAATCCTGTTTATTTAAAAAGCGCCTTAATTTCCTAACATTTTTAAGATGGAAGAAACATGTTTTGGACAACTTTGTATTATGCACTTTAAATGACATGCTAGAGTCAAAGATAACTCCTAGATTGCGTGCTGATTCAGTAAAATTGACTGGGATTCCAACTGAGTTAAATGATGACAAAATATTGTTGTGATCAGCATCATTCCTTCCAACAATTAACATCTCTGTTTTATCTGTATTTAAAGACAAGTAGTTCTCATTCATTCACTCCTTTAATTCGCTAACACAACTAATTAAAGACAACATTGGAGACACTTCATTTGATTTAAATGAAAGGTATAACTGGGTGTCATCTGCATATAAGTGAAAATTAACATTGTTTCCTAATGAGAGATCCCAGTGGAAGCATGTACAGTGAAAACAGTACTGAGCCCTGCGGGACACCATATTGAACTTCTGTGTATAATGATGGAGTATTGTCAGCACATTTCTGTACATATTGGAATCGATTTGATAAGTAAGAACTAAACCAAGCGAGCACAGTGCCTGTAAGCCCAACATCATTTTCCAGCCTGTACAGTAAAATAGAATGGTCGATGGTGTCAAACGCTGCACTTAAGTCCAACAACATAATTATAGTGGAGTTTCCTTCATCAGAGGATATCAGAATGTCATTTACAACCCGTGTTACTGCCGTTTCTGTACTATGACCAGTGCGAAAACCAGACTGGAATTTCTCAAATAAATTGTAATGCGTAAGGTGTGTCTGAAGCTGACTGGCGACTACTTTTTCTAGTATTTTAGAGAGAAACAGTAAATTTGAAATAGGCCTATAATTAGTATATGTGGGTCAAGGTCTGACTTTTTAAGTAATGGTTTAATGACTGACACTTTTAGTGTATCAGGTATTGTCCCATGCAATAATGAACTATTGATAATGTTTAGGATAGGCGCTGCAAGAACATCCATTGCACTTTTTACTAGTTTTGTTGGCACTGGATCTAGGGAACAAGTAGTGGGCTTCATTTTAGAAATTAAACTTAAGACTTCCTGCTCAGTTACAGGATTAAAATTACTAAAGTGCTGAGTGCAATGTGAGACAGGGTCTGCTAAGCTAGTATTTGGTTTGTACTGTGATGTACTGAAATACAGACTGTTGATTGATTTATATGGAATAAGAATTTAAGAGTGTAGTATTTAAATTAGTATTCATACCTACAAGTATTTTACAGGAAAATGAAAGATTATGTACATACTGTTTTTACTGTACATATGTGCCACTTGGAAGACAATTTTTTTTTTGTTCTCTGGTTTAAGCCACTCAATTCTAGTATAAGACTTTAGTCCACTGAAATTGGGGTGGGGTTGGTGGTCAATGCAGTGTTACAGTGTTTTTTATAACAAGTTATACCTGATATTGACAACAAGTATCATTTAGCTTTTCTGCATGGTGTTTTGGAATCTCTGCCTCAGTTCTAACATTAGTAATCCATTGTCAATGGGAATGTAGAAACAATTTTTTTGACTTTTTACAGCAAATACATCGCTTATACATTCTCGTAATTGCAACACCGTAAACATTAGCTCTACTGCTGAGATTAGTAAATCATATTCTGTGAAGCATTGTAATGAGTGGTCAGTGGCATAGAGCGAGTTTTTAAATAGTTGTGCCCTGTGACGTGCTGGCTCTGATTGGGCCTGGTTGACTTTACCCTGGTGACACTTGGGGTTCCTGGTTGATGGTGAAGGCTTGTGTGAATCTGTGCGTCAGTCAGGTGCCTCATTAGCAACTCAGAGGGAGCATCATTGTTTCACACTCGTACCCAGTTAGGAGATGCAGTATAAGAGAAGCTTGCATAACAGTGAGGGAAGGACAAAAGAGAAGGAAGAAAATGAAAGGAAACAAAGAAGAAAGGTTAAAAGATAGGAGAGAAGAAGGCAGGGATAAGGAAGAGCTGGTACGTGAGAGAGCGAGCAAGTGACAGATGCAGGCAGCCGGGAGGAGAGCCCTTGGTAGAAAGAGGGGCTGATGCTCAGGTCTGAAGAGAGTTACTCTCACTGAGCGCTATGGATACAGAGTAACATGTGGCTTGCTTTTGCATAAGTCTGAGAAGACAGCGGGAGTCGGAGAGGCTTGGATGGGGATCCCTGTTAGGGCCGAGGATGACTGCAAGGACCCAAGCCACATTAAGAAGAGGTTTGGATGGGGCACTCTACTGGGAGTCATGGAGCAGTATAGCCCCAAACCTGGAAAAGGATAGCTGTGTCTGTCGGCAGGCATCTCCCCTGTTTCTAAGATCCTGTTTGGGATTAGCAGAGGAGACATGAATTTTAAAAGGACGTGCTGGGGAATGTGATTTTAAAGATTTTCCTGCTCTATGATTTTAGCTTCATTTTTAATGGTTTATTTATGGGATTGTTTTTAAGCTACACATGTTCACTGACTTTTATGGATTATTTATTTATTGAAGATTTTGCACTGCATTTTTTATTTGAGCAGTTTTTATTTTTTTCCTACCCCATTCCGTAAATGTGTGTCCTCATTTGCCTGACTCATCCCTTGGTTAAGTTGCATATGATTCGGGTTCAAGTGCTTAAGTTGCTTGTTTGTGTTTATTTTGGTTTTTGAGACTTTACAGTAAATAAACAGGTTAATATGAAACATACATTAGATAGATAGATAGATTACTATATGATAGGAATCTCAAATTAAAATCAAGTACTCCACATACTACAAACTTGGATGATTTCTGCAACAGCAGCTGATAGGAGCACTAGAAAGCTAATTTATATTAAATTCCTAAGTACTGTATATAAAATTATGTAATTAAAGCGAATGTGGAAAAGCAAGAATTCTATGCTGAAATCACTTGTCACATGTGTTTGCATTGTTCACAAGCACTTGTCACAATGCTTTGCTTGCTTCAGCTCTGACTGATCAAAGATTGTGTCTGTGTGAAGGGTACATCAGGACTGAGCTGCAACAAAGCTCCATGAGTACACGAACAAAAGAAAAGAAGGCTACTGTTCTGGGAAAAAAATATCAACTCTGAATTTTTTTTTAGTATTTGAGATCTGAATATATCAGACTGTTTAATAATTTATTATAAAAATAGCATATTAATGCTCTATATGTACTTCATTGATTGTACATTTATGTAACCATTAGAACTTAAGATGCATATTTGTGTAGATTTAAGTAATGTTTTAATTGAATTATTGTCTAATGTCTTGTTTAATTCAATTAATGTCTGATGACATTTTATTGCTTAAAAGCCTTCCTGAAAATATAAGGGCTAATCTCTATATGTGTTATGCATATAGTATAACCAGTCTTACTATGGAGATTTGCTTATGTACTTGAAAAATAGAGTGAGATTAAATGTCAGTGTTTTATCCCATTAGTGTGATAAATTGACACATTTTTGCCGATAAGAGTATGATTTCATCCTTCTGTCAAATTAAAAGAACACTAACACTGAGTAAATGAGGAGTTTCATGTTAACCTAGCATGCATACGTTTGGGACATGGAAGGAAAAGAAAATATTAATATTCATAGGACTGTATTTACATTACATAGGATTGCAATCTTTTTAGTTAGCCAATAAAAGGTGTCATTTTGTTTGACTTTCAATTATATTCATAGGACTAACTTACTATTTGAAAAATACTTTCATTATTGCCACCATTGTTCATTTAAAGATTGTTCTATTAGTTTGCAAGTTAATGTTAATGGTGACAATTTACTACTTGGGTTTCATTAACTATTTATTAACACACCCACCCATGTAATGATTGAAATCATTATAATTTGAAGTTTAAAACCATTTCTCATTATGATTCTGTTCAAATCAATCGGCTTCTGTCACTTTTTCAGAACCCTTTTTATGTTTTTTATTTTCTTCTTTGCAGAAACAGCAAAGCACATTCAATATCTGTGCCTTTTAGAAAACTGTAATAGTTGACACAACAATGTCTATAGGTTCATTGTTTCATCTAACTGTGGCAGGGACTGTTTTATTACAGTGTACAAATATTGAATATCGTGCATACTATAAGTGCCGATTAAAATTATAGAGACAGGTTTTGGTACTATTGAGTCTGAATGTATTATTAGCAGTTTAAGTGTTAATTTAGAGGTAAGTTTGAGGCTAAAGCAAATGGGCTGTGAGCATTTACAGTATATTCCTTATGTTGATCCATAGTAACAAGAAATGTCATTGTCTCAAGCACTCTGTAAATGGCAACACAATTTTAAAAGTGTGCTTAAGTGATATTTGCCAGTATTTCTAAAGTATATCTTTGTTCAAATAGGTGGCAGCTGTAGAGTATGTGGTTCAGTAGAGCACTTCCAGAAGGACTGTCCAGAAAATCGGAGCTCAGGTACATTGAATTTCTTAATATGTGTAGTCTAGTTTTCTAAATGCTGTGTCTTTAAGATGTCTTTAATGTATTGTTTAAGAAAACTTATCTTCACCAATAAGGCATTAAGCTCTTTAAAATGTCAGAAAAAGCTGACAATGTAACTATGTCACTCTGCTGCTGTTATTTGTGCAGTGATCACTACGGGGACACTAATTAATACCTGTGTGATGCATATTATAAGGTACAAGTGCCTGTGCTTGGCATTAAGTATATTTACATAAACTGTAAGATAATGTCACATCAGTAAGCAAAAAATCCTCATACCACTCAGTAAGCAAAAGCACTCAAACAGAACAACCAGCTGTGACACCTGACAGTATAGTATACCTACTTGACAAAAAAGGTTTGGAAAGGTTTCTACTTGTTTCTAAGACCCTGAATTTAGTAAAGTTGTTAGGAAAATGGATAGTAGGAAATTTCACTTTTGTAATTTGATTGGTAATTTTTAGGTTGCTCATATATTTCAAAATCTTTAAGAAATGCTTAAATGTAAAATATTACTATTTTTATTTGAATTATCCATGTGACCATCATGGATAGTATTTTAACTGAAAACCGCAAACACAGCTGTGCTGGTATTTTATTGGTAATATATATCCATTTATAAAATCATCTTACAGACAAACTGAATTTTAAATTCTATGGATTTGATCCGACATACATTCCATGGGTTTTGTCATAAATTCCCTGAATTTGATTTTGAATTCTGTTGGTTTCATCTTCTGTAAACATTAACATGCAAACTGAGATTTATAAAACCTTTGACTCGTATAAGAATGTTGTTACCCATACACTAATTGAAAATTATCCTACAAACGTTTCTTTATTCACCAATAGGTTACTGCTTGCTGACTTGTTTTCACCACAGTGCATCCAGAAAGTGTTCACAGCACATCACTTTTTCCACCTTTTGTTATGTTACAGCCTTATTCCAGAATGGATTAAATTCATTTTTTCCTCAGAATTCTGCACACAACACCCCATAATGACAACGTGAAAAAGTTTACTTGAGGTTTTTGCAAATTTATTAAAAATAAAAAAACTGAGAAATCACATGTACATAAGTATTCACAGCCTTTGCTCAATACTTTGTCGATGCACCTTTGGCAGCAATTACAACCTCAAGTCTTGTTGAATATGATGCCACAAGCTTGGCACACCTATCCTTGCCCATTTTCGCCCATTCCTCTTTGCAGCACCTCTCAAGCTCCATCAGGTTGGATGGGAAGCGTCGGTGCACAGCCATTTTAAGATCTCTCCAGAGATGTTCAATCGGATTCAAGTCTGAGCTCTGGCTGGGCCACTCAAGGACATTCACAGAGTTGTCCTGAAGCCACTCCTTTGATATCTTGACTGTGTGCTTAGGGTCGTTGTCCTGCTGAAAGATGAACCGTCGCCCCAGTCTGAGGTCAAGAGCACTCTGGAGCAGGTTTTCATCCAGGATGTCTCTGTACATTGCTGCAGTCATCTTTCCCTTTATCCTGACTAGTCTCCCAGTTCCTGCTGCTGAAAAACATCCCCACAGCATGATGCTGCCATCACCATGCTTCACTGTAGGGATGGTGCCAGGTTTCCTCCAAATGTGAAGCCTGGCATTCACACCAAAGAGTTCAATCTTTGTCTCATCAGACCAGAGAATTTTCCTTCTCATGGTCTGAGAGTCCTTCAGGTGCCTTTTGGCAAACTCCAGGCGGGCTGCCATGTGCCTTTTACTAAGGAGTGGCTTCCGTCTGGCCACTCTACCATACAGGCCTGATTGGTGGATTGCTGCAGAGATGGTTGTCCTTCTGGAAGGTTCTCCTCTCTCCACAGAGAACCTCTGGAGCTCTGACAGAGTGACCATCGGGTTCTTTGTCACCTCCCTGACTAAGGCCCTTCTCCCCCAATTGCTCAGTTTAGATGGCCGGCCAGCTCTAGGAAGAGTTCTGGTGTTTCGAACTTCTTCCACTTACAGGTGATGGAGGCCACTGTGCTCATTGGGACCTTCAAAGCAGCAGAAATTTTTCTGTAACCTTCCCCAGATTTGTGCCTCGATACAATCCTGTCTCGGAGGTCTTCAGACAATTCCTTTGACTTCATGCTTGGTTTGTGCTCTGACATGAACTGTCAACTGTGGGACCTTATATAGACAGGTGTGTGCCTTTCCAAATCATGTCCAGTCAACTGAATTTACCACAGGTGGACTCCAATTAAGCTGCAGAAACATCTCAAGGATGATCAAGGGAAACAGGATGCACCTGAGCTCAATTTCGAGCATCACGGCAAAGGCTGTGAATACTTATGTACATGTGCTTTCTCAATTTTTTTATTTTTAATAAATTTGCAAAAACCTCAAGTAAACTTTTTTCACGTTGACATTATGAGGTGTTGTGTGTAGAATTCTGAGGAAAAAAATGAATTTAATCCATTTTAGAATAAGGCTGTAACGTAACAAAATGTGGAAAAAGTGATGCGCTGTGAATAACTTTCCGGGTGCACTGTATATATGGGCAGAAAATTTTGAAGGCTAGAAACCTTGGCTTCACTTCACTACTAGAGGGCTTTGACAGTTGCATATTATACAAAGAATATGTTGTTTTTGCTCATGATGAGGAGGGGCTCACAGAGCATTATTGACTATCTCTACCATCAATTTCTTCTCTCCCCCAGGAGTTTTACTGTTAGTAATTACAGTGGAACCTCAGTTCACGAACGTCTCGGTACACGTACAACTCGGTTTACGACCAAAAAGTTCGCCAAACTTTTGCCTCGGTTCAGGACCACACACTCGGTATACGAACAACCCAGGTTCCCTTTCGGTTTGTTCATGTTCAGTCTCTCCCTGTGCATTTCCTGTGCAGCGAGCAAGAGAGGGAGCGAGCGAGAGAGCGCGACGCACACACACACACAGAGGCAGCCCGAGAGACAGAGGCACACACACACAGGAGCACGCGTGAGAGAGGCGCGTGCACGCACATACACAGGAGCGCTCTAGAGAGACACACTGTGAGCTGCGAAGGTGATCGCACCTTCAGAGAATACAGACGCCCCTGGGAAAACCCCTAAGAAACATGGACAGACTACCTTCACATTCCTCCTTTCCCTTCTGGCCGGCTCTGTCGCGTAATATGCCTCTCGCGCGGTGCTCCGCCTTCTTAAAAAGCCTGCACGGGCTTCTTTCAGTTTGTTAAATAGGTTGCTTGCTACTCCTTCTTTCTCTCTCAGACAATCTCTGCTCCTGGCGGAGCTGTCATCTCTGACTTGTCATGGAGCACGTTTAAACTGTTGAAAAGAGACAAATGTTTGTTTGCAGTGCTTTGAATAAAGTTCCTTTTTTTCTACAACCTCCTGTGTCTCTGTGCAAATCTGTGACCCTAGCGTGATAACACATACAAGCGCTCCAGGCTCGCAAAAGTGAGACGCACACTCACACATTTGGGGGGAGAGAGAGGCGCGCGCGCGCGCAAACACACACACAGGAGTGCGGCTAGAGAGACACACACAGGCGCTCCAGGCTCGCAAAAGAGAGACGCACGCACACACACACAGGCGGTTTGGGGGTGGGGGGGTATTGGGGGGTTGTTAGTGGGGAGAGAGAGGCCACACACGGGCGAGCTAGAGAGACAGACACAGGCGCTCCAGGCTCGCAAAACACACACACACACAGGCGGGGGGAGAGCGCGGGAGAGAGAGCGAGCGAGCGAGGTAGAGAAGGCGTGTTTTTGTTTTCAGTTCTATTTACAGTGATCGGGTTCGTAGCCTGCATTGTTGCAATGTTACTTTTCTTGGTGGTTTGTTAAATTACGGATTTTTCAAATGTTCATTTTTTTCCCTGTGCTTAAAACTCATTAAAAAAAGTGTTTTTAGCGAGCGGTTCCTAGCACTATAGCGCAAACTATTGCAGTGTTAGTTTTCTCTGTTGTTCAAGGTTTTCTCTGTGTTATTCAATGTTTTTACATTTAGTTTATCATTACGCTGTGCATTCTATGGTATAATTAACTATATTTGTGCTTAAAAACTAAAAAATATATATATTTACATACAGTTCGTACGGTCTGGAACGGATTAATTGTATTTACATACAATCCTATGAGAGAAATTGCTTTGGTTCATGACCAACTCGGTTTACGACCAGAGTTTTGGAACGAATTATGGTCGTGAACCGAGGTTCCACTGTATGTTACTCCACTCGAGGTGGAAGTTCTCCTATACTTCAGTCCAAGTTGGAAGGAACCTTTCAGAGAGAACTTTCACAAAGTTCAGTAGTAGTATCAACTTTCTTTCAGTTATATTTTCCTGTTTGCATGATTTTGATTTCTTGCTTTTTTTGACCACCATTGTCACAGCCTATAGTTTTAATTTTCCAATAACACCAGTTGCACATATAATGTGTTCAGTTGTTATTTAGAGCATGAAATGTATATGTTTGTACTTTGTTTTGTCAGAAGTGGATAATTATAATAGGGTAATAAAATTGTATTTTGTGTCATAGCTTAATAAAGGTAAGCTTATTTTTTGCCTTCTGAATTTATTTTTAAGAGTGGTATTATTGGTATTTAAATAATATTTCAAAATTAATCAAAGATAGAGTTGGTTGTAGTGTTAAGAAATATATCAATAAAGCATAAAATGTAGTTGTAATTCAGAGATATATATAACATAATTTGATAAATGCCTCTATTTTGGATGCACAATTTAATCATTGTTATTTTCTCCTGTATTTCATTTTAAATATATTCAAGTCTGATGTGTTTATTTCTGTGTTTGCTTTTTTTTTTCCATTTTTAATTAGGAAATTCTGTGACAGTAGGAAGATGGTCAAATCAAATGAGTGCTGATCATGAAGATATTCCAGGGCCTGTGAATAAAGTGAAAACCAAAGGACAGAAAATTGTGACATTCTGATTCACCATTAAGGATTTTTTTTTTTATGTTACTGTGGATAAAAGCTTAACTGGAATTTTTCACGATTGTACATTTTGCCTTTATTATACCACCAAACAGATCTTCCACACCCCAGGTGTAGGCTGCATTTAATGAAGCAGCCACTGAATTTTCTCTAAATTTAAGTGAATGGCATTTAGTGACTTGCCATAACGAAATTTTAGAATAATTTACAGCATCCTTGTATAGTCATATCAGAAAATTTCTAGGAAAATGTATAACTTTTGTTGTACTTGTCACCTTATCTTGACATTCTCAAATGCTTTGTGCAGCAGGGTTTGTGGAAGCAAGAAGATGAAATATACCAGAGACAAAAACGTATCAATTAACTTAAAAGAATTTGTGCCTTTTGTAAAATCTGCATAAAGTATTTGTCTTTTATTAGTCAATAGTCAGCTTTTGTAGAAGTCCACAAAATCCTATCTGTGCATACTATATCGATATAAGGCCTTTAAATTATGTGAAAAGATATTTACTGTAATACTGTTCAAATCAAAAGACATTTTGCCAGCAGCAATTAAATGTGCGCAGCTCCAAATGCATCAAAGAATATCTATTTTGATTTATTTTCCTGTTTTTATGTATTAGTAAATTATAGCTACTTTATATGAAAACCTTTAGGCTGGCTTGTATCTAACATTTTATTTGATAAAATGATTTGTGTGCAAATTTGTAACGGCCGACCCCTTACCCGGCCGGCAGCTACACCTCCAAGACCTGTGGCCTGGATAAACTACTGAGCTGAATCTAAATAACAAGTCATACCTCTTAACAAATGAAAATTTCCCCCACAATCGATGGTTTAATCAAGCACGCCAAATACAGATATGTAAAAATAGGTGATTAATTATATTAAATGAAACAATAACAAGAAAAATAGCAAAATACATAAGTATCCCTCCACCAAAGCAAGAACGTGACAACACCATATATATATATATATATATATATATATATATATACACACAATAAACCCTCCCTTGCCCTTGTAACATATAACAAACAACACAAATAACAAAAATGAATGAGATATGGAAATGAATGGTCGTGAACTTGAGTTCAAGTAACAATTGTCCTGAATGCAGATGACTGGTTAACTGATATGTGGAGTGTTTGTATTTCCCAGAACAAAATGGAACAGCCTCACCGTGAATCCTTGCCGTGTGGTGGATGATGAAGTCCGACCCCGGGGTCTCTCGTGATGAGGGTGTTGGAGTAAGTCTGGTGGAATGAAAAACAAACTGGATGCAAATGCGCGATGTGGAATACAGCAGGTGCAGATGGTTCGTGGTCGTGAAAATGAAAGTCTCCTTCTCTCTCCTCTCTTTTTCCTCTGTTCCCTCCTGATTGTTTATATAGTCCTGTGCCGGATGCAATTGATTATTATACACAGGTGCCTTCCATAATTAAGGGGCTGTGGTCTCCCTCCATCATTCATCCCCCCTTTTATTTACGGGGACGACATTTGCTGATGCACACATTAAACCGCAAACTGGACGATGGAAACAAAACGCACACAGTACTAACATTGACAACACTATTACTGTGTAGCCCCGCTACAAATTGTCCAGGTAAATAGCACTAGGAAGAGACATTAACCCTAAATTTAGGCAGCAACTTTCCAAAAAAGATTATGGTGGGGGCAAGAGGAGGTAGGATGGCTCCATCTGTCCGGGTAGACAATGGCTGTGCCCAGTTTAGGACTCAGTTGAGTGTGGAGCAGCATAGGCTTTGGCTGAAGAAACCCATTCTTGAGTGGAAGTCCTTGCTACATCTGCTGCAGACAATTGCTGGTGGTTTCAGTTGGGTAGCTGCTGCTGCAATTTTCCTCCTTGCTCTTCTGTTTGACCACAGTCGGGTTCTCTTCTCTTTGGCAAAGGTGATGCATATGCGTACAGCCTGTCGCCAGGCACAGCAGTTTGCAGCTGTCTCTTCTCATGTGTCCACACTGATGTCAGCAGTCTTCAGGGTCACGTTTGCAAATTCACTATATCGCAGTAGTGGGTGCCCTGTGGGCCAGAATCCTGTGACAAGCTGTCCATATAAGATGTCTTTAGGAATGTGACCATCATGCATAGTGTGGACATGGCCCAGCCACCACAGATATCGCTTTGTAAGGAGTCTTTGTAAAAAGAGTCTGTACGATCTTGTTCGGCATGTGGTCCTTCCAGGAAATGCCCATGCAATGCTCTGTACACTACCATTTTGGTGGCTGTGGTGAGCTGCTCATTTCCCCACACTATCTTGGAAGGTTAGGCCATGGTTAAAAGCAGCTTTCTCCATCCACCTGTTGATCTCTGGGTCAAGGGATGTAGGTGAACTCATTATACAACTTTCAAGGTGTGGTCACAAATACCGAAACAAGTGTTCAGAATGCCATAAAATCCAAACTCTTAAGTCAAGTAACAGAAGCCTTTACAAGCTTGACCAATAGAAGTCAGAAACTAATGACTTAGTAATTGCTGACCCCCTATGGCTTAACATACAGACTTAACAAAAAAAATAACTTGACATTACCAAAAGAAAAAAAATCCAAAATCACCAAGCATTTGTTTCCATTCTCTATTTATAATAGGGTAAATATTGAAAAAGGTATGTTTAGTTAACGCCTTGTTTTCTTTAGTCATGTGACTGTGATGGTTGGGACCGTTATGTTATCAGTTGTGACATATAAATACAGGTCCATGATTTTAATTTACTTTCAACACTCTGTGGATAAACAGCTACCAATTTTCTTTAGTGCTGTTTAAATTTTAAATAGGCCCTAGTTGAATGATTGCTCTCTAGTTTTCGAATTAGAAACTAGCTCCATTTTGAACATTTGAAAATTTGAAATGTAAGTTATGTAGTTTTGTTTTATTAATCTATGGATGGATGGATTTACTGACCTGTGTATCTCCAGTGGGTCTACTTTAATGAACTACTTGCCTTGGATGTGCTAGATGAAGCTTTAACCACAGCATTAAACTACATACCAGTGAGTTTCTTTAAGAATTAATCAAGCTTTATGTACAAAGCTATGAAACATATAAATTTGTAAGCATTTTACTTGATTGAAACTTTCAATTCTGGGTCAAGTACTCCTTTATTGGTATCCAAGAGAAGCAAAATGAATTTGTGGAAGAACCCCCTTCCACTTCATTAGAATAGGCTGAATGAGGAAATATTATACAGTTGAATTTGAAATGTTGCCTTCTATCACTTCCAATTTTTTCCTTCCATTGACAATAATGTTTAAAAAACACAAAGTAAGATAAATGCCTAGAAAAGTAAAATTAAGGCTCCTATAATGGAACAAGTCCCTCATTAAGCACAAGACACACAAATTGAGGTGCTGAACAATGGCAGCAAGTACTCTCAACTGAAGAGTCAGAATATGAAAGTTTTGGCTCAAGAAGTGTTGCTTTAAAAGAGCTGGACAGTGCTATGTGGATGAGTGTCTGTAGTCAACAGGACAGTGAAGCACAGTGGAGGTTCTCTGCTTGTTTGGGACATCATTGTGACCAATGGAGTTTTTGATATGGTCAGAAATAGTGAAATCTTCAATGCTGACATGCCAGCAAGTTCTCGTTCATTATGTAATCAGGTAGGCATCTGATCAGTTACAACTTCATTCAACAGCAGAAAATGGAGACTTAACAAGGTCATAAGGAACAAGTCTTTTAACAGATGGTATGACTTCCACATAGCATCATCAGTGCTGTCTGTGATTACCTGTACAGACATGAGCAAGTGTGCAATCAAAACTTGCAGGGGGACTGAGGCTTATAAAACTATACAGCATTGTTCCTAAAATCTCAGTTTGAAATAAAATTTGGTTTTGCCAGGATCATTAGTGAGAAGCAGGATGTGCTCCTTGAAAGTCCTATCAGATTAAGTTAGTCGCCAACATGGGTAAAGTCCATGGCTGCTTCGACTCTTGGGGGTGATAAAAAGGATACAAAAATTGGAGGCTAGTGCTGTTGCTGGAATGACTCTTTTGAGCCTTCGTCCACTTTAGTATTTAAGTTAATAATAGGAAGCCTGCAGAATTAGAGTTTTGAGACAGGGGTTATGTCCTCGAAATGGGGTTACAAGTTCCAGAGTACAAGTAGGCATGGGCCAATGATGGCAGTTAAAGTTCCTTCACAGAAAGTTAGAAAATCCAAGATGTGATAATAATTTACCAGCAACTTATCAAACTCTTATTTGAGCCTGAACTTCAGTATGGAAGCAGTTATGAATCACAATTCCAAGTTCCCTTAAGAGAAATGGTTACAGGTATAAGGGAAGAGCATGTGTAATACAACACTCTATATCACGCATGGACCCCATATGCTATCTGACTGGACCAGTCCCAATTACTTGCAATATTTGCAAATGTTTTGGACACCAGGACTGGAATAGAATTAAAGTCTGCTATTCTGATAATGATCATGTAAAAAGTTTACACACCTAAAGCATCTCCTAGAACATGTGACTTTGAGTAAAGCGCTATATAAATGTAATGAATTATTATTATTATTTACAATTCACCCCTGGATTGACTGCATTAAAAAATTTAAAGTGGGCATTTTTCAATAAGCCATTGTGATTGACAATGTAACTACTCAGTTTTAAATTTCTCAGTTGGTTTTAAATAGAATGCCAGTATCATAAGAAATGTGCAGTAAACACAACTACCTGTTTTACAATGGTAAATGCTGAGAGAAAAAAAAAGTTCCCTGCACTCTCAGAAAATCAGGTGAGTGCTGCATTTTTTGGGCATGGTATATCTATATGCACACACAGGAGGAAATGTCTTAAGACTGCCGTGCTATAAGTGTGTGTGTGTGCACACCTGGGGAGTGTGGACCCACTTTGACTGTAGTTATATAAATTTAATGTTATGCAATAAAGATGTAATTGTTTAGTCTATTGAAGTATTTCTGATGCCATTTACATTGTTAAAGTAATTGCTGAAAATTAATAAGTATGTTATGTTGTGTGGACAAAGTAAAAATATCTGTAGTTAAATTAACTGAGCTCTGGATTGATTTAGGAAAAATATTAAGATTGGGTTTGAAAACATGTAAGTTTGACAACATGAAGAATACTCCATTTATTTTAAACATATGTATTTATAGCACCTTCCCAGAGCTCTGGCCAAACTCTGTGAGATGTTCTTTCGGTAAGTATAAGGTACTCAGGAGACAAATTTTCTCAAAACAAATGTTGTCCTGCAAGTTATGAAATATGTGTGTGTGTGTGTGTGTGTATTGTGGTTACCTGTAATTTGAATGAAATATTCAAAAACAATATATTGACATTATTAAATGATAAAAATATACAGGAGTACAGAAAAATGATTTTGCATGAGACTGAGCTTATAAATTTTAATTGTAAAAGTCTTTATTTTGACTTGCTTATAGAAGGAATGACAATAGGGATGGCATGGTGGTGCAGTGGTTATCACTTCTGCCTTGTAACAGAGAGACCAATATTCACATCCTGGGCATTTCCTGTGTGGAGTTTGCATATTTTCCCCCTTTATTTATGTGTCTGATGTGTTTCCTTCCACAGTCCAAAGACATACAGGTTAAGTGAATTGGCACTATTGTGTGGGGGTGTGTGCTCGCTCTGTGATGAACTGGCATCCTGTCCAGGTATTGGAATATATGTAAGATGTTATATTGTTTTTTTTTTCCCCATCCTTCCTTTTGGTCATGAGAAACAAAATAACCTGTATATATGGGAGAGCCATAGCTCAGCCTAAGAATCAAATCGGCCAAGAAATTGACTGGATAGACTCAGTAGCAAAAATATTGAAATTGGTTGTTGAAGATGTCAATTCAGAAAATTTGAAAATTAAGCAATGAACAGAACACGAAAAGGAAAACAGCAGTTTTCCTGTCAATGTCTGCTTAATGATCTGAACTTTTGAATTGTGGGGTTTTTAGTTACCATAAAAAGATCAGATTTCAGTATTTTTTCATTTTTCTTGTCACAATTTGGGGAGAAAAACTGAACTATTTTGATACTCAAGTCCTATTCTGTGAAATAATTAAAAGACTATTTAATCATAATAATGTTTTTCTTTATAGTGTCAGGTCAGATCAGGTTGGGGAGCATACACTGGTACAGCACATTGCCACACCCACCTCACAATGAAACACCTTGGGATGCTGGTTGACAACCCCCAGGCAGACACGCAGTCCAGTCTCACCCTCTGGAAATGATCATCTATCTGCTGCAGCCAGGTGTTTATATGTGCGTCCCCTTGGCCTGCGGGCCAGATCACACTCCCTCACAATGCAGGTAATGTGCCTCATTCAGGACTACATGAGCAACTGCTCATTCAACACAAAGTCAAACCAGCAAAACTGAAGGAGTCCAGTCTTCATTTCAGGTCACTGGATAATGTCCATGTCTTGTAACGATATAGCAATATGGGAAGCACCAGGACTCTAAAGACTTGGACCTTCGTCCTTTTGCAAGGATATCGGGAGCGCCACACACCCATTTCCAGCAACCTCATGACCACCCCTTCTACTGATTTCATGGAAATGTCATCAGAGACATGAATGGTGCTGCTGAAATAAGTAAACTTCTCAACAAGGTTGACACTATCTCCACAGGCAAACACACTGCTGATGGCTGTGCCCAAGAGGTCATTAAAGGCCTGGATCTTGGTTTTTATCTAGGACACAAGCAAGCCCAGACAGACTCCTCACTCAGTCTCTCAAGAACCCTGATCAAATCCTCCATTGACTCTGCAAAGACCACATCATAGATAGATAGATACTTTATTATTCCCAAGGGGAAATTCACATACTCCAGCAGCACCTTACTGATACAAAAAACAATATTAAATTAAAGATTGATAATAATGCAGGTAAAAAAACAGACAATATCTTTGTATAATGTTAATATTTAACCCCCCCCGGGTGGAATTGAAGAGTCACATAGTTTGGGGGAGGAACGATCTTCTCAGTCTATCAGTGGAGCAGGACAGTGACAGCAGTCTGTCGCTGAAGCTGCTCTTCTGTCTGGAGAATACACTGTTTAGTGGATGCAGTGGATTCTCCATAATTGATAGGAGCCTGCTGAGCGCCCTTCGCTCTGCCACAGATGTCAAACTGTCCAGCTCCATGCCAACAATAGAGCCTGCCTTCCTCACCAGTTTGTCCAGGGGTGAGGCGTCTTTCTTCTTAATGCTGCCTCCCCAGAACACCACCGCGTAGAAGAGGGCGCTCGCCACAACCGTCTGATAGAACATCTGCAGCATCTTACTGCAGATGTTGAAGGACGCCGGCCTTCTAAGGAAGTATAACCGGCTCTGTCCTTTCTTACACAGAGCATCAGTATTGGCAGTCCAGTCTAATTTATCATCCAGCTGCACTCCCAGGTATTTATAGGTCTGCACCATCTGCACACAGTCACCTCTGATGATCACGGGGTCCATGAGGGGTCTGGGCCTCCTAAAATCCACCACCAGCTCCTTGGTTTTGCTGGTGTTCAGGTGTAGGTGGTTTGAGTCGCACCATTTAACAAACTCATTGATTAGGTCCCTATACTCCTCCTCCTGCCCACTCCTGATGCAGCCCACGATAGCAGTGTCATCAGCGAACTTTTGCACGTGGCAGGACTCCGAGTTGTATTGGAAGTCCGATGTATATAGGCTGAACGGGACCGGAGAAAGTACAGTCCCTTGTGGCGCTCCTGTGTTGCTGACCACAATGTCAGATGTGCAGTTCCCAAGATGCACATACTGAGGTCTGTCTTTAAGATAGTCCACGATCCATGCCACTAGGTATGAATCTACTCCCATCTCTGTCAGTTTGTCCCTAAGGAGCAGAGGTTGGATTGTGTTGAAGGCGCTAGAGAAGTCTAGAAACATAATTCTTACCGCATCACTGCCTCTGTCCAAGTGGGAGAGGGATCGATGTAGCATATACATGATGGCATCCTCCGCTCCCACCTTCTCCTGATATGCAAACTGCAGAGGGTCTAGGGCGTGTTGAACCTGTGGTCTCAGGTGGTGAAGCAGCAGCCTCTCCATGGTCTTCATCACATGTGATGTCAGAGCAACAGGCCGGAAGTCATTTCAGCTCACTAGGACGTGATACCTTTGGGACTGGAGTGATGCAAGCTGTTTTCCAAAGTCTCGGGACTCTCCCCTGTTCCAGGCTCAGGTTGAAGATGCGCTGTAGAGGACCACCCAGCTCCGATGCACAGACCTTCAGCAGTCGTGGAGATACTCCATCTGGACCCGCTGCTTTGCTGGCAAGAAGTCTCTTCAGCTCTCTGCTCACTTGCGCTGTTGTAATTATGGGTGGGGATGTCTCTCCTATGCTGGTATCAGCAGAAGGATTTGTGGAGGGTGCAGTACTCCGAGGTGAGAGTGAGAGTGGGTTAGGGTGGTCAAACCTGTTAAAGAAGTTGTTTCATTTAGTTTGCTCTCTTCACGTCTCTCTCGATGGTGGTACCCTGCTTCGAGTTGCAGCCAGTGATGATCTTCATCCCATCCCACACTTCCTTCATGCTGTTATTCTGCAACTTCTGCTCCATCTTTCTCCTGTACTGCTCCTTCGCCGCCCTAAGCTGGACTCGGAGTTCCTTCTGCACGCGCTTGAGCTCATGCTGATCACCGCCTTTGAAAGCCATTTTCTTCTGGTTCAAAAGGCCCTTGATGTCACTTGTAATCCATGGCTTGTTGTTAGCAAAGCAGCATACAGTTCTTACTGGAACTAAAATGACCATACATAAGTTGA
This sequence comes from Erpetoichthys calabaricus, assembly GCF_900747795.2. Lineage (NCBI taxonomy): Eukaryota > Metazoa > Chordata > Cladistia > Polypteriformes > Polypteridae > Erpetoichthys > Erpetoichthys calabaricus. Next base: position 68,194,103 of record NC_041400.2, on the reverse strand, counting down.
TGTAGTCAGTAGTGCAGTCAACAACTTCCTCAATGTTCTCACTATGTGATCCCTGCAGGATATCCCAGTCTGTAGTTCTAAAACATTCTCTCAGAGCCTTCTCTGCCTCCAGGGTCCACTTCCTGAATGATCGTGTGGTTGCAGGTAGGACCCTCACTTTTGGTTTGTGTTGAGGCTTAAGCAGAACCAGGTTATGATCTGCTTTCCCAAGCGCAGGCAGCGGGGTGGCGCTGTATGCGTCTTTAACATTTGCATACAGTAAATCAATAGTCTTATTTCCCCGGGTGTTACAGTCCACATACTGGGAGAAGGCAGGTAATGTTTTGTCCAGCATCACATGGTTAAAGTCTCCAGCGATTAGCACAAGCGCCTCAGGTTGCTGCGTTTGTAACTTAGCAACAGCAGAATGGATGATGTCATTGTCCACAAAGTCAAGAACAGTGAATCTCTCATCACCAAAAGATGCCCACAGCCGTTGAACCCCGTGATCCTGCCCAACACTCAGTCCATGCAAGCATTGAACAGAGCAGGGGCCTCATGTATAATGTCGTGTGTAGAACTCACACTATAACATGGCGTAAGCACAAAAGCGGGAATGTGTGTACGCACAGAAAAATCCAGATGCAGGAATCTGTGCATACGCAAACTTCCATGTTCTTCTGCTACATAAATCCCGATCAGCGTGAAAAGTAACGCTTGTGCACGCGCCTGCTGTCCCACCCCAACTCCTCTCAGAATTACGCCTCTTTGAATATGCAAATCAATATAAATAGCCCTTCAGCTCAGCCTTCTGTGAAAAGACAATGGAAAAAGCACGGGGGAAAATATAAGAATTTCAGCAAATACCAAGTGGAGACAAGGAAAAACGTACTATTTGTTGGTTTAAACAGTGGTGTAATCAACAAAAGGAAGCTGATCGAGTGACAGAGTGTCGGAGAAACTCGAAAGCTCAAGTTCACAAAGTCGCACAGTGCCCAAAATAAAAAAGAAGTCACATATCAAAGTCGCCGTGAAAAGTCTGAGTGTCATATGAAAGCTTATTAGGATACAGAGTGTCTGAGTGTCATATGAAAGCTTATTAAGGTGCAGAGAAAAAAAAATAGGCACACATTGGGGAAAAAAGCACAAAATGTCAACTATAATCTTGAAATTTCCACTTTAATCACATAGTTTATTTTGTCATTAAAGTAGAACATCATAAACTTCATCTTAAAATCGTTAAATTTACTAGTTTCTCAATCCCATCGTAACTAAAGTAGCACGTTAAATGCTTTGTTTTGTATTTGATCTTCTATGTGTTCTATGTGTGTGAATCACTATGTGCTTCAGCACTTTCTCTTTCTCCGACAGGACACAGAATCCATTACATTTGTAATATTACAGCTCTCTGAATAATTAAAACACTGAGATGTATGCATGATATCTTTTTTATGATGGTAGGAATGAAAGCATGTTATTAAACATGGGAACATGGTGGCGCAGTGATTGTGCGTGACCTTCGATGAAATTATTGCAGCAGTACTGTCTCTTTCAAACGTACTAACCTCCAATTCCTGTCCTTACTTTTCTTTCTCCAAATACCCAATCGCCACACAATCAGCTCTGTAATAGACGTTAAGCCATCTGTAAGCTTACAACGATGATTCTTCAAAACTTTTAAGGAACATTGAAATATCTTCGTAGTACATGTTTAATTATTCTATCCTTCTATCCTTCCAGTGTTGCACCAACTCAGCAAGAATACAGCACGAGGTAGGATCAATCCGTGAACTAGCTAGCGCTGTGGCACCGTGTCCTCACATGTTTAATTATTAACAATACAGATTATTTAAATGAAGTTAAAGTTTTATCTGTACAATATAATCAACATATTTTGCTGCATTTCATCTTAAAAATGATATCGGCATCATATGTAAATACGTGCTTTATAAAGTGGCGCAGGTTGTGCAATATTATAACTGTATTGCAAGTTTACAGTGGGGTAATTGTACTTATAAGTACAAACAGTTCTACAAGAAACACTTGATGGACTGATTGAGTGTGTTTAAAGTTCTTGGGATTAAACTGTTTCTGAACCGTGAAGTCCGTACAGGAAAGTCTCTGAAGCGTTTTGCCATGGCAGAGGCAGCGTGTGCTTGATGCTGTATCCCGATAATTCTCTTTCCGATCAGCTGCTGCTGTGATTCCCCACTCAGATACAGTGATATAAATACTCCGAGTGGTGCAGTGAGAGTAATATGGAAAAAGATGATCTGCTGTTACAACCCTTAACGGGAGCAGCTGAAAGAAGAAGAAGATGCAGTGAGAGTTACAACGCTAAAGCAGTTATGGTATTTGGAATACTATGGCTATTCCCTGGACCATTATATTGTTACAGGTTAATTACAATCAGATGCATTACACTAATAAACAATATGCGGTTAGTTTCAGTGTCTTTATAAAGCCGCGACAGGAATGTGGATCTAAGAAAGAAAGATCCACATAGGAACAGTAGCACTGCTTTGACGCTGGGTGCTGCCAGTCTGCAAAACTGAGCGCAGAACTTGCGTACGGCAGGGTATGAGGTACCGTGGAAATGTGCATGGCTTTACGCCAAGTTTAGGTTTTATACATCGCGATTTGAATGTGGAAACGTTCTTGCGCAACATTTCTGTGCGTACGCACCGTTTATACATGAGGCCCCAGGACAGGGAACAGACCCTGACGAACCCCAGAATCACCTGGGAAAAATGCAGAGGTTCTGCCTCCACTCTGCATAGCACTAGTACCAGTGTACAGGCAAGCCAGGATATCCAGCAACTTTGAAGGGATCCCACAAAGTCTCAGAATGTCCCATAGGGCAGCTCGATCAACTGAGTGAAACACTTTACGAAAATTGACAAAGGCTGCAAAGAAACTCTGTCAATATTCACGTTTGTGCTCCAGGAGAACTCACAGTGCCAGGATGCAGTCAATGGTAGACTTCTTAGGTGTAAAACCAGACTGCTGCGGTTGCTGTTAGGTGGCAAGTGATCCGTCAGCTGGTTCACCACTTGTACAATCTCCGTGAGATTGGGTGGTTCACAGCTAATTGGAGGATCACCCTCAAGAACTGTAGACCCAGAGATATAGAACACCCTAGCTGAAGGATCAGTTTTCAACAGCTGCTCAAAGCAGCCAGCCCAGCAGGTCACAACTGTAGTGTCATCCATAAGGACCATTCCATCAGTCGCCCTTCCTGCGACTCTCAGAGGAACAGATTCGGATGTGCGCAATGCTTCGATTCCTCTGTAAGTAGGACATGGGTCACTAGACCACAGATGATGTGTCACTTACTCACAGATTCTTATAACAAATTCCTCCTTATCTGCCCCCAGAGTCCTTGCACCCATTCTTCTCCATTCCCGGTACAGACTGGAGTTGCCATCAAGCTGTGCACTGCAGCTCCTCTCGATGATATCCAGGGTGCTCTGCAACATTAAACACCTCCTTCCAGAAACACTGATAACATCATCACAACCCTCAGCAACCTTCAGAGTCTTGTCATGGAAGGTCTTCTACATCACATAAGGATTAGTAGTTGCACCCAAGGCTGTAAGTTCCTCACACAAACTGCATGCATACTCGTTAGAAACAGCCTGATCTTGGAGTCTGGCCAGATCCAGCCTCATTTTCCTAGTAGGTAGTAGCCTACTGAACCTAAGCTGGATCTTCAGAGTAGCAACAAGTCTGTGGTCCGAATTCACAAATTGGGCAGTTGTGTAGACCCTGGAGTTTTGTAAAAGCCTCTAGCATCTGCCCACAAGGATGTTATCAATCTCCTTCACCACACTGCCAATATTGGAGTACCAATTCCAACGATGCGGCTCAGGGCACTGGAACCAATATCCAATGATCCACAGCCCTTGACCTTTCGCAAAGTCGTGGAACATGGAGCCATTTTCACGACAGTCACCAGACCCATGGGGGCAGACACAATCTTCATAGCCAGCCCTGTCAGTGCTAGTGGTCACATTGAAGTCACTCATGACCAGAAGAGTGTCACCTCACGGACACCCATCAACCACCTAGCAAAGTTGCGAATAAAATGTCTCCCTCATCAAGACATCACTCATCTGGGTTGGAGCATACACTGAGACAACAGACAAGGCACCCAGTGAGTGCCGTAATCTGAGTCTCATAACATGTTTGTTGAAAGAAGTGACATCAGACACTATTGGAAAGAGCTGATCCGCCACAGCAACAGCTACTCCCTGAGTATGACGGATATCAGAGCAACCAGAGATCTGGCCAGTCCAAAGTCTGTGTACCTCAGACAGTGCCACCACTGAAATGCGGAGTTTATGAAGCTCCACAGACACCAGAAGAAGATGATCATCATGCTGGAGAGACAAGACGTTCCATGCGCCTACCTGGATGGGCTGTCTCAGATTGGGACCCAAGTGCTGCCGTGCAGCAGGCGACTCCACAACACCACACCAGTTCTGATCCCCAACATTGACTCTTCTGGGGATGAGGCTCCCAATGGCTTTCCCCCATCCTCTTCATAATGTGAGTACAGCAGAGCTACTCCCGCAGAGAGCAAAAAGGAGTCCTGTCTGTCATCCCAGAGCTGCGTGAAGTTTGTTTTTTTATATATATATATATATATATACAGTGGCTGGAGTGACAATCCTGCCACCAACCCTGACGATTTCCTTGCAAGTTGGGAGACCGCTTGTAGGGCCAGATGCAGTTTAAGGTCATACCCAGGACCTAAATATGATACATGTAAGCGGAAATAGAATTAATAATAACCTAATATTACTGGCACAAAGAAATGTATATTTTGATTGTGCCTTATTGGTTGTTAAAACATTAAAACAAACTCTTTCAGAAGGGAAAGTCCAGGGTGGGACAAACATTCATTAAGATGTAGGAGGATTCAAACAATTTGGAGCAGGAATTTTTGATATAAACAAATCCAGATTTGAAAGATTTAGAAATCTTGAAGCTGGAAAAGGAAGTCTGAATATGTGTCATCACTGCTGAATTGTTGTAGGAATATATTTTCTTCATTTCCTTTTATTGTGCTTTAAATATTTAAGCTAAATTATTTTGATATTAATCTTATTTACATTCTTTCATTTTTCTTGGTTCTGAGAGATGAGGGTTAAGGATTGTCAACTTAAGTTAAATACAGCTCCATGATACTATGGCCTGCAACAGTTAACCACATTTCTTAAAGTCTCAACAGCAGGTGCTACAACCAGAGATCTAGAACTTCAGGGAGAATCTTTAGGACTCTAAATTCACCATTGCCTCCACATCTCTCATCCTTTAGCCCTGGAAAGAGAGATGGGTATAGTGGGTATTTAACCTGGTCACGATCTAGACACATTCACAATAAAATAGCATTCCAAAATTGAGCTGTAGTGATATCACCATCATAATGATAAAAATATTAAAATCAGGAAAACAAACTACACATAAACAGGCATACATTCATAGTAACTACAAGCATGGTGTAATTAAGCTCACAATGCATACATTTCACACATCTGTCTTGTGACTGGACCATAACTCTGAGTGATGCCATCAAGCAATAGCCTTGCCACATCATATATTTTCAGATTTCCCAGGATTCAAACCGTTTTGGTGGGATAAAACACTGCATATCTGTCAGACAGTGTTGGAGTTACAGTCACTCCTAATACTTCAAGAGCATTATTTGAGGATGGTGTAAAGGACTGCCGGGTTCCATGCCCGGCAGGGACGCCTCTGCTACATCTGTTCCGGGGGAGCAGCCATGGACTGTTCAATACCTCCCCCGGGACGCTTGGTGGCAGCCTCCCTGGCAGCCAATGATTCCCCAACCCAGCGCATGGCTCCATGGGAGATGGAGTCCTCCACAGCCTGGTTGGGGGCTCGGATGGCCACCAGGGGGAGCTGCGTGGAGTCAGCAGCCTGGCTGGTCATACCTTCAGCCCCACCCGGAAGGGCAATTAGGGCCAGGTGGCCAAGCACCTGGACCGCTTCCGGGTGGGAAATAAAAAGGGCCAGCCACCACCACTCAGAGAGCCAGAGTTGGGAGGAAGGAGGACGAAGCTTGTGGTGGAGTGGTGGGAGAGAAAGAGTGAGTTATTGTGTGGTGGAGAAAGAGGTGCTTTTGAGACTGTGTATTACCTGTGGGTCACGGGGAAGACGTGCGCCCACGGGTGAAGAAGAAAATAAAGCCCTTGTGTTTTATGTGCCTCTGTGTCGTTCTGTGCCGGGTCGGGCGCTATATAGCGCTCTCTTTTACAATGGAATTATACTATGCAATGAAAACTCTATTTCAGTCTCCTACATTACATTGTGCATGTGTTGACTTATCTTACTCAGCTGAAAGATTCCTCATACACCTTCCATAACTCAATGTGTAGGTCATTTCTAGTATTAACTACCGTGGACATGGTGTAACGCGGTAAGGTGGGGCCTGAGTAGACAGCTCATCTGATCTCACCAGGAAGTGTTCTGTTTGCAGTGTTTAGAAGCAGTATCTGATGGCCGAGGTCAGGAGTTCTCCTTTAGCTTTTCAACAATCACTCTGACACAGGATGAAGAATTGGGCTACCATCACAGCAATCCTCTTTTTAAGAGTAACAGAAATTAAACAAAATCAAGGTATAGTTGCCTCTTTCTTTGCTTTCCATCAACGAGTCTTTCGAATTGAATGCCGTCTTCTTTTCTAGATCCAGATTTATAACAGTTGGCCGCGAAGGGGCAGAGCTTCCGCAGCATGGTTTATGATCAGGAATCCTCTGGGTTTTAATGCTATAGTACTGTAAGCAAAAGACAGGAAGTGGTTAGGGACAAGTCCTCCTCTCATCACGGACTGGAACCTCTTACTTTAACAGAACCTTGAAGGTGTCTCAATTGCACACGTGTGACAAGCTAAAGCTGTAGAAAAACTGCTTCTGATGACCACTGTAATCCAGTTGTTGTGGGTTCATGAGTTCACAAGTTAGCACAGTGTAAATCTACAAACTGAAATGGCTAATTTATGGTGTGAGTCCACGGCAACGGAACTGCAACCAGAAAATATCAAATTATTCTTGTGAGGAATAGTACAAAGCTTCTAAGGCTTCTTTAATTCTGTCTCTTTAATTAGAAAGCATAGAATTTTGAATGGAAGTGACCAGGAGGAGAAACATCATTGAATGACCAAAAGTCCATCCGATCTTTTGTCTAAAACAAATAATAATCCTAAATTGTCAAAAAGCAATAGTCTTATGATTTGTAGCTGGAAATTACAATAATCAAAAACTTTTACGCATAATTGATGATGTCTTATGGTTTTATTTGCAAACTCTGATAAAGATGGATATGAAGCTTTGGCTTTTAAGGTGTTACACTGGTGACTTTAATTGTGCAAATTCTGATACTGTGCAAGCTTGTTGTGACCAGGGAAATGTTCATCCTATAACAGATGTTGCAAAAGATGAGAGATACTTTTTAGAAAAAAATTAAAACATAACTCACTTCATAACATTTTTAATTTAATTATAAAATAATTACCCCTGCTTAATCTTTTGGTTTTTTTTGTTGATTTTTCATTATACATGATGAACTGGATTATTGTAGAATATGAGATAAATTTTCCTTTGTTTGTATTGAACAGACTTTGAAAACTCAATATAACAGTTTATTTGTCGTTTTCATTGGTTTGAACTCTGATGATGTTAAGCCAATATAAATATGTTTTCCAAGTAAAACCATTTTTTGCTTTTTTCCTGTTGGTCAGTCTCACCAATCTTGTTCTCATAATTAGAGGATCTTTGTCCTGCATGTAGCACTTTCTACTGATCTCTGTTAAAGTGCTATTTTCATGCATGTGTCCAGTTTGGAAGACTGTCCATGACTAGATGATTTTGGAAGAGAATGTCCTTGTTTTTTCACATCACTACAAAATAAATACTTAATCTACAACTCTTCTGTGTATAAAATAAAACAAGTGACATTTCAGTTGCTTTGCTAGGAATCTGTACTGCTAAATGTGAACAATGGCAGACAAAAAGAAATGAAGGTTGTGGACCAGAAGATAAAACAGGAAACATTTCCTACATCAGAAACAAAAAGCCAAAGGTCTGTTAGATTATTATACCAAAGCTCTATGGGGAAGCCAAAAATCACAACCAGAAACACACAAGACATCCTAACACCCTTGTGAGATTTTGAGACAATCTGCTGCACATAAGGTTGTTAGACTATCCACAAAGTTGCACACAGAAGAAAATGTGCCACCTTCTTAGTGACAACCCAATGACATCACTTCCTCCTGTGACATGGTAGCAGTAAAGCACTTCCAGCAAGAAAATGGTCCAAAATAGAGGTGCACACATGTAAACAAATGTTGGTATGACATATTTAAAACAAAGTGGGAAAAATAACTAATGCAAAAATAACAGGAAGACACAAAATAGTTCCACAAATAAATTCTCCATCAATCAAATCCCCCTAATAATAATACTCTACTCTATAATAAATCACTAAGTACTGTGTGTCCAGTCCCTCTTTTGATCTGGATGGTCATTTTGACTTTGGTGATGGAGGAAGTGTGAATGTAAGACACACAAGGAGAAATAAAGATATATGAGACATGCTGAGAGCGTCGCCTTCAAAGGCAGCAAGTATAAAATCAGACAGGATGTGAGAAAAGTGCCTCAAAAGTAATGAGAGTCTGAGAAGCAAGCTTTACAGGAACACACTCCAAAAAGGGAGCACCAGTTAAAAGACATTCACACACGTGAATACAGAGGATACAAGGTGCTGAAGGCACACATAGGGCAAGAGATAGCAAATATTTTTTATTCTGTTACCTGTCTTTGACAGGTACTGTGGCTAACAGTTAAAAATATAACAATAAAAATTCATCAAGCACTCAAATTCAGAATAAAGATGAAACATAGTATAAAAAGAAAAAGAGGACAAATTCAGACCTTGGAATCATAACAGAAGGATTGTTCACTGCATCTCAATGATTCATCCACCCAGCTATTCTCAAGACAGTTTCACCAAGCCTGGAGTTATGCAGGCTGGCACCTATGCCAGTGACATCTGCCACAAAGTAGAAAGCAATAATGAGAGAGAGTCCATTGCAGCTCAGTAATTATTTTCTAAAAATGATACTAAAGCTTTCCCAAAGACACAAAATGACATACAATTTTCTGTTTGATGTTCATTGCAATGTTTTGCAAATACATAAAACAATATTTTATGGCATGTAATAGACCTTATGTTAATATCACAGCTTTACTAATAAAGTAATTTTAAAATGAAAAATTATGTTTGGTGTAATTATACTTTGTAAATAAAAAATCAATATGTGCAACCATACAGAATGAAAAAGACCATCTGCCACCATTTAACTTCACCTTATACATCTAAGAAAATATTTGTTTTTATGTAATTTAATGATTAGCTAAATATTAAGAAATGTGGAAAACCTGAAAACCAGGATGCAGAGTCTTAATGTCTCCCGACTGCACATTTCTGCTTTCAGATAATTGAATTATCGTCTATTGCTGCTCTCAGTTATTGGTCTTCCTGCTGCCCAATGATGGCCATTACCAAGAAAATGACCTCTAATTAAAATTATTCCTCTGCACAATGTCTTTGAGTGAATATGGAATAATTTCAGTTGTGCAATGGTAAAATAAGAAATAAAGCAAAACCAATAAATAAAGTAGATTAAGAGAAATAAAAAAATAACAGCAACTTTAGTGTCGGGTTTGTAGTGTCATATTTGTAAATGCTACATGTGTATTTAAAGCAAGTGGTAAAAATGGAGACACTTTGGTTTCATGGCCCAAATAGGGAAACAGATATTTTTCTCTTTATGTATCAATGCCTGTTCTGATTGGCATATTGATAAAAAGAAGAATTTGTGTAAAGATCATAATTACACATTGATGTACTATATGGCCAAAATACAAAATAGCTAAAAGCTATATATTTTTCTTGTTACAATTTTGGCTTTGAAATTTCAGTATAAAAGAAAGCAAAGCAGAAAAAAAATGAATGCCTTTTTGCTGTGGTGATGATGCATGGACAAATTTTTCAGTTTAGATCAGGTCCAGAAGTCTTTGTACTGAAGCACAGGCTGAACTATTCTGCTAAGATTGTAGCCAAGGCTGTGAAAAAATAAAGATGGAAACTCAGTGCAAAATTGATGGGTACCTTTGCAAAAGATTACGTCACCGTGATTTGTGCTCTAAATCGATTTGTAGACATTGTCAAGCATGGATGTTGGTGGACTCCTCCAAGGGCTGAGGAAAGGTATGTAATAACCCGCCGAGATGAGAGGGAGGCTACTGTTGACTTTGTCCTGGTTCTCTTCTTCCCTCACAGCTCAGAGAGACCGCCCAGTAAGGGAACTTAACCCTGCCCCTTCCGGGGGTTTCGCAATAAAAGACGCACAGCCTAAAGAGAGGTGTCTTTTGCCAGAAGACCCGAATAAGCTGCACGGCGGAGCACGAGATTAAAACTCCAAAGAAGGAGTAACACCAGAGTGGGGAGTAGCAGATTTTTTCTTTTCTTTTATGTTGGTTCATTTTGTCTTATGACGAATGAAAGGGACAGCCCAGTTGGCGTCTCAAATTTTTGACTGATTCCAGTCTGTCCTTCCACTGCCTGAACACAGGTGGCGTAGTCAACAGGATAGGTCAGGCTTTTTCAATGGCTGAGCCCATAGGCCTCGCCGAAGTAGTACAATAGCTGGCGATCAGCTCGCCCACCTGCAAGTCCGCCAGGTGTAGTCCATGGATGCGGACACACGCCGCACATACCAGGACAAGGTCCCGCCCAACTACTAGTCCCCATAAGACCTCAGGAAGATGTCGAGGCATATTTGACCATATCTGAGCGGACTGCCAACTGACAGCATTGGCCGCGCCACGATTGGAGTTACATACTAGCACCTTTCCTAGCAGACGAGGCACAATGTATGTATTATGCTCTTGACAAACAAGTAGCTGCAGATTATCCCATCTTAAAAAGGGAAATCCTTGCCCGCTACGGACTAACCCCTAGCTGCCAGGCCCAGCACTGTCAGGAGTGAAGATTCGACCAGGAGCAACCTGCCCGGGCCCAAGCCATCGACTTGTGGGGAAGAATGACCTGTTGGCTACACCCAAGTGAAAATACACTGGAGTAGATTGTAGAGATGATCTCAGCAGACTTCCTTGTTCACGCCCTCCCAGAAAAATTTGCCCTGTGCAAAGACTATCATGGGCTGACATGGAAACCTTGGTAGAGATTAGTGAGCACCACTGATCTGCCAGCCAGACCGAAAAGCCATACTGGCTCCAGCGTGAGACACAGAGACCCCATCTAAGAAGAGCGAAAAATACCCCATTCCACTTCGTTGCTACCTCTGTGGTGAGCCAGGACATACAGTGGCCATCTGCCCCAAGGGAGATGACCCGATAGACTGTGCCTGGGCTGAGCCAGGTAGGTATTGTTTTGCGGTCGCGTCTAACCCTCTCGTTTCTCCTTTCACAGGCACGGCCAAACTGAACGGGCAGCTAGTCCAAGCTCTTTATGATACCGGCAGTAATGTAACCATCGTTTCTGCTCGCTACGTCCGGTAGGGACAGTATGATCGCAAAAGGACCAGTCCCATGTGTATTTATGTTGAGGCTAAGGAGTGCCCCACCGGGACCTGTTGGTTACTGGTCAGTAAGCCCAGATGCGGGTGGTGGTGATTCCAAAGCCTCCATACGCCCTGATAGTAGGGAGGGTCTTGTCCTAGAGCAACTCTGACAGAACCATGCTGTGTCTTATTGGTTCCTCCACACTGGATAAGGACGATAGCCACTCATCCAAGGAGGAGTCCCAGCCATGCAAGAGAGCAGGTAAGGGGATGGCTACTCAGTATGTCCTCGCAGATCTGGAGCTGACTAAAGAAGCGCTGGGCAGCAAGAATAATCCTCCCACTACATTTCAAGACTCCACCGCTCAACTGAAGGCCTCCCTACTAATCTACTGAACCTACCCATACAGTTCCAACCCCTGCCCTCATCTTTTAGGTGAGAGCAGTGGAACGATGACTCACTAAAGCATACCAGAAATACAGTCGTGGCTATTAACGGACAGCCCACCGAAGATTCCACACCTCCCACACCTCACTTTGTCTTTGAGAATGATCTGTTATATCGAATGACTGAAAGCCCAGGCGGGATATGCAGCCAACTCCTTGTTCCCCATCCATTTTGATGGGAAATATGTGACCTGGCTCACATTCACTTCTTGGGGGACATTTAGGTCCTGAAAAAACCCTAGAGCGTGTAACAGCTCACGCAAATTCCCAGGAGGAATTGCGCCCCTTTAGTTTCCCTGCTTATAACTGATATTCCATTCGAGAGATTAGACATGGACATTGTGAGGCCCCTCGAACCCTCGGCAAGAGGACATAAATATATCCTAGTTATGGTTGATTATGCCACCCAATATCCAGAGGCCACACCCCTTAGGGTGGCTACATCCAATGTGATTGCCCAGGAGCAAATAGGGTCTTCTCGCGAGTGGGCATCCCCAAAGAAATCCTCACAGATCAAGGGACACTCTTCATGTCACAAACCTTCAAGGAGGTGAACAGACCACTCTGGACACCTCAGAATGTCTGTGTACCACCCCAAGATGGATGGGTTAGTTGAGACTCAGCTTTACAACTGGTACTCCCGTCTCCGAGAGTTCCGCCCAGGTGACTTCATCATGGTGCTTATCCCCACAAATCATTCCAAGCTCCTGGCACACTGGCAGGGACCATTTGAGGTAAGCGAAAGAAAGGGATAGGTGGATTATCTAGTTTATCAGTCCAATCGGTGTGCGCAAGAATGGATATACCATGTCAACCTGCTAAAGCCGGGGATAGACTGTAACTCTCTGGAGTCAGCGGGCTTCCCCGCTGTTTCCTTGTTTATGGACGCTGAACAATTAAACTATGGTGATAAGTTCAGCCTTTGACAGAGACACGAGCTAACAGCTATAATAACCTTGGTGGAGGGAGTAATCTGTATCCAGCTAGGCCACATTTCACTGATAACCTACGATATCGTCACGGAGCCAGGGGTGGTCATACGTGAGCATCCCTACCGACTCCTGGAGGCTAAGAGGGCAGAGGTAGAGTTGGAGATAAGTCGGATACTGGAGCTGGACAACCTTCTGGAAATCCTGGGTGATGCCCCGGTATCTGTCCACCCTTTACATGTCGAAAGGTTACTGACAGATTCCCTTGACCAAGGCAGCAAAAGAGAAAACCGCGTTTAGTGCCCCTAGTGGCCACTGACAGTACCGTATCCTTCCCTTTGGGTTGCACGGGGCTCCGCGACATTCCAACGTCTGGTGGACCAACTGCTCCAGCCCCATGCTACCACGACAATATTGTTATCTATTTCAGCACCTGGGAAGAACACCTACAACACGTGTAAGATGTTCTCTGGGCCAACCACAAAGACAGCCTCCGGATCAACCCCCAAAAGTGTAATTTTGGATTGACCAAGGCAAAGTACTTGAGTTATGTGGTGGGCAGTGGACAGATCAAACCACAGTGGTCTAAAACAGCTGACATTCACGATTAGCCCTGGCCGCAAACAATGAGGCAAGTCCAGGCTTTCTTAGACTTAGTGAGGTACTTCTGCTGGTTTGTGCCCCGCTTCTCTGAACAAGCCGAACAATTTAACAAAAAAGAAGGCTCCCAATTTGGAGGTGTGGAATCCCATGGCCGAGACTGCATTCCGTGACTTAAATGAGGCCCTGACTTCTGCTCCAGTATTAACAACACCTAATTTCTCTAGTGCTTTAATTCTCCAGACCAACGCCTCGAACACTGGTCTTGTTGCCGTGTTAAGCCAAGTCGTCAATGGAGCAGAACACCCTATTATGTATCTCAGCCAGAAACTGCTGAATCAGGAGAGGAGGTATGCAACAATTGAGTGTTAAGCCCTAGCCATCAAATGGGCAGTGACACAACTGCAATACTACTTGCTGGGCCGTGAATTCACACTTGTCATGGACCATGCCCCCCTGCACTGACTCTCTGCTTCTCAACACTCAAATCTGAGGATCACACAATGGTTCTTGAGCCTCCAACCATATAAATTTATGGTGATACACTGGAAAAGATCACTCCATGCCAATGCTGATGCTCTCTCCCACATCCATGACCTCGCGGTGAGATCCGCTCGCCCCTCCAGGCACAAGCTAAGGGAGGGCCCTGTCATGCATGGACATTGGAGGACTCCTCTGAGGGCTGGAGAAAGGTATGTAATAACCCAACAAGTTGAGGTGGGGGCTAATGCTGACTTTGTTCGGTTTCTCCTCTTCCCTCACAGCTCTGAGAGATCGGCCAGTAATGGTACTTAGCCCCGCCCCTTCCAGGAGTTTCACCATAAAAGATACGCAGCCTAAAGAGAGGTGTCTTTTGCCGGAAGACCCAAATAAGCTGCTTGGAAGAGCACTAGATTAAAACTCCAAAGAAGCAGGAACCCCAAAGTGGGGAGCAGTGCATTTGCATATTTTTTCTTTTCTTTTGTTTTGGTTCATTTTGTCTTGCAACAAATAAAAGGGACGGCCCAGTTAGTGTCCCAAACTTTTAAATGATTCCAGCCTGTCCTTCCACTGCCCAACCACGACATATATAATCCTCCTAGGCACTTCAGATACCTCACAAAAATATTTGTCTTAGATGGTTGCATTATTAGTGTGTTCATAGAAAAGAGTGCATTTTAGAGTTTCAGACATTCCTTTTGAAAAAAAGTGAGGCAATACAATAAGATATTTGAATGTCCTTAAAGAAAGAAACTAGTGATACATCAGTCTCCAGTTAAAGATATCAGGATTTTGTGGGATGATAGCCCAGGACTTGATTAAGCAAGTATAACAAAGCAGATGCTAATCATCAGTTACATCATGTGTAGGCTGAACCTAAGTGATTAACTGGAACCAAAACAGCTGTGTAGAGGAAATAAAACTAGGCAAAGGACAACCAGAATCAAAAGATTTAAGTCTTAGATCAAGGCAGAGATTAACAGGCCAGAGAGAGTGAATTTGCAGGAGTAAATCAACGTTTTTCAAACTGACTGCACGATAACAGATAATGCAGCAGGAGAGCTACGGGTTTCTATAACATGATTTTTTTTTTGTTTTTTATCCAGGTTACTCAAGAAAGTTCCAGTTAAAAGAGCATTAGATACTTAAATGGCTTCTATTTTGTAACTACATTATTGTTTAGACTAATTCTTGCAGAAAAAAAATTGAAAAAGGTAATCAAGAGAGTAGCTACCACACACTGCTGCAATCTGCCACAGACATTTAACATCTGTGCTTCTGTGCTTCCATCCATTCTTTCTTCCAAACAAATCTATTTGGCATCAATTGCAATTTCGCCCAGTTGTTCTTCTTCTGCTGTTGCTGCTGGTGATGATGATGGGCTGTCTTCTTCTGCTTTCTTCTAAAGTAAGCATTAATACATACTGTACACTTTGTGTTATCCCAGTGTTTAGTATACAACTGAGGTCCAGGATGGACACTATATCAATCAGTGTACACCTATATATAGATGGGATGACAATGAAGTTGACTAGATGTGAAACAGCCCATGTCCCTCAGTATAATTTACAAAGTGTTTTCAGGCATTCAGATGTTCTTCTATGGTTATATTCTATTGTAAAAACATTACACTTGAAAAGACTTTTTTAGCTTGCTGTTTTATGCTATTGAACAAACAACTAGACAACAGTTTCTTTTAAAATCCTCTGATTTATTAAATTGTCAGAAAAGAGCTTTTATGAAATGAACTTGGTTTCTTACAGTCTAATATTATAATGACTTTTCCTTTTATTCCTTTACTTATTCCCTTTTATTCCTGGTTTATTCAGTGCTCATGGTCACTTTTAAAACTGAATCTTTGAAATCTATCCCTTTTTTCCAATATTGAAAAGAGCCATATTATATATTACATATATATTACATTATATTATTATATTATATTTATTATTATATTACATATTATTACATATTACATATCCCAGCAGCATTGGAAACAAACAAAAAACAATCTAGGATAGAATCCTTGTTAACAAACACAGTTGCACTTGCACACATTCACAATAAGACAATTTAAATAAACCTAACATGCACGATTTTGGGATGTGTGAAAAACCAGCATACCTGGAGAAAAAAATCGACATAAAATCAGAAAGAAGTAAATTCTCCACTGAGGTACTGGACAAGCCTGGAATGAACCCTTTGATCTTGGAACCGTAAAGCAGCATTGCTCAACTGAATCTTCAATAATCACCTTTAAATTCTGGAAAAGGACAAGTCAATATTTGAACAATACAGTATATTAAATCAAGGAAAAAATGCTTTAAAAAGTAGGGGATCCTCAGCCATACCCCATCACCTTCCTTTTCCAATCCCAATACTCTCCTTAAAAGACGTTCTCAGTCTGAATTTAATTCATAGATATTTGTATTCATTCCAGTTCTGTTTTTAATGTCTCATCCATTGATTTCAGAACAGTGACTTGAACTCACTTTATATGCACTTCTCAGTAGGCCAATTGTATTAGGAAAGTTTTGAGTGGGATCAAAGTCAACATAGCAAATGATACATTCGGCCACAATGTAAAAGTCCACTTAGCATTTAGATGGATGGGTGATCTTCAAATGGCTTGCATGATGTGGCATGGTTGGAGAAGTACAGTTTGTGAGTTATGACAGAAGACCGCCCTGCATTTAAAGAAAAAAAAAATCATGTTAAATATTATGTTAATTATATTTCATTTGCAATATATCCTCTTAATTAAAGAATGTTGTCATGGAATTCATTACAAAAATTAATTTACCATATATGTCAAAATGCCACACTCTGAACACTTTCCAGAAATCTGATACACGATGAAGCAGTTTCTTCCACTGATTTTGACCATCCTGTCAGGGTACCAGCAACAAATGGTAGCACTCCAGGCGTCACCTGGTTATAATAGGACACCTGTTAGGATGGTAGAAAGAAGGATAGGATTGTTAAATTGAAATGCAGCCCCAGTACAGCAACTGCAAGAGTGACTCCTTTGGGAAAGGGGTACCTCTGTAGCTTACGTTAAACTGTTACTTAAGTTAAATGGTAATGCTTCACCCATCAAAGAAGCCGGAATAAACACAAAGAAAAATTAAGTAATTTAAAAATAAGGGGGATTTGTTATAATATAGCACACAAGGAGGATACAAGGAACAACAAAAGCACACCAATAACCTAAAGGATACCAAAACCCTGATACCTCTCTGGGCACTCCTTCATGAATGAGTCGTTGTGACTATCTGGTGGAATGGCTTCCCAAATTCCCATCTCATTACCACACCACAAATTCTTCTTCTTCACATCACTTGCCAGGCCAGGTCATCCCCATTATAATTTTTAAGAACAGTTATGTGTTACATTTAGTGGACTCAGGTACCCCTTGCATCAATGTGCCCCAGCATGGGTAATTGGAAGGTATCCTGTCCTACCAAAAATATAGCAGATGTCCACAAATAATACACAAATACCTCTTTGATGCAGCTCTAGTGGTTATCTGTTGCTCATTCCACTGCCATTATCCTTCATCTGTTCTCCTATTACTTACTAACAATATAGAGTTTGCCATTGCCTAGAGGTTGAGCTGGATGATATCGACTTAAATTGATATTATCATTTTGACCCAGAATGTGATTTTCGATATATCTCAATATGTTCCCAAATACCTTAAAGATTGAAGATTAGCACCATATAGAGATGTATATACATGTTTTCCATGCAGAGTCCAAAACCTGGTATACTTTCTCATAATATATCTTCTTCTTTCGGCTGCTCACGTTAGGGGTTACCACAGCAGATCATCTTCTTCCATATCTTTTTGTCATCCGCATCTTGTTCTGTTACACCCATCACCTGCATGTCCTCTCTCACCACATCCATAAACCTTCTCTTAGGCCTTCCTCTTTTCCTTTTTCCTGGCAGCTCTATCCTTAACATCCTTCTCCCAATATACTCAGCATCTCTGCTCTGCACATGTCCAAACCAACGCAATCTTGCCTCTCTGACTTTATCGTCCAACCATCCAACTTGAGCTGACGCTCTAATGTACTCATTTCTAATCCTATCCATCCTTGTCACACCAATGCAAATCTTAGCATCTTTAACTCATAATATATAATATTATAAAATAAGAAAGTAAAAAAATAGGTTTATTTTTTCAAAAAATCTACCAATTTCGTGAAGAGCTGTGCCACAAAGAAGCAGGCAGAGTATTTTTCCAGCCATTTTGTTTTATATCTCCTCTACTACTTTTTAAGTTTTAACTGTATATATTGCATTCAAGTCCTTACCTGTTTTGCTGGAATCTGTGTCTGCTAATCACTGCCAGCTCAGCACACATTGCTTGCACTCTCTCTGTCTCTCTTTGACAATTTCCAAATAAGAAACGGCAAAGCTCTTGATTAATTACCGCCCTAATTGTGGATCATAATTCATGTGTAGCAGATTGTATATATATTGTAATGTCCAGTGGAGTATTTAATAATAATAATAATAAAAAATAAAGGGCACTGTGACTAACTTCCTAGATTTAAGGCTCAGAGATGGAGTGGCTCAGAAAATGCTGACGGACAAATCAGCGGATTACCAGTTGGGTTGCATATGCAAATGACCTGCAGATAAAAAGAGGAAGTGGTCTTTTTTCATTTGGACAGGTGAAAGTCAATGGAAAACTGTGTCAAGAGAGACAGAAGGAGGGTAGAAGTAGCCAACTAATGAGGCATTAATAGAAAAGCTATTGATAGTTGGCAGCAGGTTATCCTGGTGTGTCCTGGGGTGAAAACATCATGGTGGTGAAGATGGCAACCCTCTAGGCAAGAACATTGGGAGTGTGCTTTGCATATGTTCATTTGCTCTTTCGTTCTTGTTTTAGTGTTAATAATTAAAGACAACAAACTTGGTTCACCTGGCCAATACTTGCTTTCTTTCATTAACCACAGGGTCATGACAGTATGTTTATTATACATATATATTTTATTATTTACTCCATTTGTATTGATTTCAAAATAATTTATTGCATATATATGATTTTTATGTCTGTAATGGCATGTCTGATATATGTGAGTACTTATTCACCAACATTCACCAGCATAGTACTGTGCTCTATTTGTGGCCAAACAACAACAATATTTTACATCTTGTGTTCTTAAAAAGTTCTTGAATCCTTCTTTATCTGAAGTATAACTAAGTACTTTACAGGACTGATGGAAAAGAATAATCTTTAAGGGTCGCTTGAAATTTTAAAACTTTATATATTGTAATTGTTGAGTAGTGTGATGTGGCTTAATAAAACTTCACGTACAAAACACAACTTCCTTCTTATGACCTTTATTTACACGCCATCCCTTCTCTCATTATCTTTTTCTCTCTTTTTCCTCTTCATTAGTCTGTATATGAGTGGGGATGACACTTATTTCCTGTGCTGCAGCAGTAGTAATAAATTCCTCATGTGACTTAGAATCAGCATTTGCATATTTTAATCCATGATTGTACAGATATATCCAATTGTATGGGTCTTTTGCAAGAGGCCATCTGGTTCTACAACCATTTAGATTGCAGTCTAATGCCATTTTTCTCAAACCTAACAGAGGCTTGTAGTCAGTGATAATACAAAAAGGATGGCGTTTGAGATACTGATAGAAGTGGTGAATGGACTACACTATAGGACTACACAACTCTCTGTCATATATTGACCACTCTCTGTAGGTGTTAAAATGTGACTACCATAAGCAATGACATTTTCCATGCAGTAATCATTCATTTGGGACAATGCCTAACTAATGGTTGTGCTTGATGCACTTGTAAATAGAAGGGACCCTTCTTGAGTGAAATCTAAATATGCAAGAATGAGACTGTTGGTCCATGCATGATGAAGGGAACCAAATACTTCCCGCTCCACACAAGTTCAAGGAAAAGGTGTCCATTTCCGAATGAGAACATGGAGTGGCTATGACATCTTAGTAAATGAAATGCCTGTAAGAGAAACATAACCCAGTCAGGTTTGTAGGCATAGACCAATTCCTAACTTTCTTAATGTCTCTGCTATCAGGCTGAAGCCCAGCTGTTGATATAATGTTTCCCAAAAATGTTGCCTACTCTTGTGCAAAGTTACACTTTGAGGGTTATAGTTTCAGATGGACTACTCTTAGGTGGTCATACCTGTCTTTCAATGCTGTCTTTACTTGCCAGTACCTTGAAGACAGGTTCATAGTCCATAGATGAACAAAGAAGAAATACTGAGGGGATCAAATATGTCATTAGTCATGGGCAATGAACGTATGTCTTTAATTTACTGTAGTTTAGGCCTTTATAATTGACACATAAATGCCATGTGCCATCATTTTTTCACACCATTATAACAGGTAAAATCCAGGAACTTTGATTAACTTCAATAATGCCTTTTGCTAGCATATCATCCACATGGGACTGAATCACCCCTTGCGTATTGTAGGTGAGATAGGCTTGTTTCTGAATGGGCATCTCAGACTTTGTTGTGTTTTTATGTTTGATAATATCTGTCATGCTAAAATCTGTAAGGATATTACTGAAAACACCACTATAAGACAGGAGCAAATTGTTCAGCTGTGACATCCTGGCAAGCAAGAGGTTCACATATAATTTCAAATGGCAATGGGGAATTTGACACATTGTATACAAACACTGAATCCTGAATTACTTCATCCTCTGATACTGGGCTAAATCGGCCCAACTCCATACCTGTAATGTATCGAGATGAAGTTCTATGTATTTTACGTTTTATTATTGTTTTTGTTTTAAGTTATTATTTTTCACGTTTTAATGTTATTTTTTTGGTTTTGAATGTGGTTAAGCATTGCTGTACTGTGTCTTTAAATATGAGTATGTTCCATTTTCTTCCTGGGTGGAATCCCAGTCCATCTCTGTTTAGGAACTGCTCCCAGCCCTATAAAGACAGTACAGTAGAAATCATTGTGAGGCCTTTTGGAGTGTATTACTGTTTATGGTCGGATCGTCTGTTTGCTTTTTTTTTAAATTATTTTGTTCTCTCTTGGAATTGATTTCTGGATTGTGTTTTTTGGGACATGTTCGCTGTGAATTGCCTTTTAAGTAACTCCTTTAAAGCTTCCGATAGCTCCATGGAACTTTTGTTACATTTTTGGTATCTGTCTATATATAAAAGAAAATCCTGGAATGGAAAGCAAATGCAAGGCTATGATACGTGATAATCTCGTAAGACATTTTAAAGACCCACGAGACCAAATAGGACAATAGGCAGCAAAACATTCAGTCTTGTGAAGGATTTGAGCACACACAGATCCAGGGCTCTCAGCGCATATAAAGCGTATAAGGACAGTACATTATAAATTAAATGTCGACATCTAAATGAAGAAGAGAGCAGCGTGGAGAAAAGAGACTCAAATGCGTTGGACAGAAAAAAGAGCAAAAAAGAATAATCAAGGTGCAAATTCAGAAAATAAGGAAAGTAATTATCAGCCTGGAACAAGTGGAATTGAAAACAAAGCATGTCCAATCCGGCTCAGAATTAAAAGACAATGAGTAAAAGAAAGTAGAACTTCATAAAGACGTTTACAAATATTGGCGCTAAACACATGCAGAGCAGGTTAGAGACTATGAAACCAGGGAAATTAGAAAGGCTCAAAAAAAAAAAAAAAAAAACGGCGCTATACACATGTGGAGAAAGTTAAAGGTTATGAAAGTAGGAAAATTAGAAAATATAAAAAAAAAGTAAAGATCGCAGTAGCGCAAACAAACAAACTGCCTCATTTAACTATGCACCAGTCTAACTTTGGTTTTGCACAATAATTACTACACTATTGCACCTTAACACTTAATTCTACTTTATTCACATAATTCTACTTATTTATTATGTTCTACTATACTGTTACCTTTCAATCTATGACTTTTTGCTAATCTAACTGATATTCTTCTAACTTTGCACAGTTTTTGATAAGCGGATCAGGATGCATTTCACTGCGTGTTGTCCTGTATAACTATGCATGTGACAAATAAAGAATCTTGAGAATTTCAAATACAGAGTTTACCGCACATGCATTTATTGGTTACTTTGTTCATGTATATATATTTATCTGTCTGCTTATTTAAAAAGCTACATTTACCCCAGGAGTCAAAAATGTTCTGTCTAGCCCTTGTACAAAAACCTAGACAAGAACTGGGGTATCACCTTGGTAACCCCATGTACTTTTGGAACTGTGAGAGGAAAATAGCACGACTTTACAGACAGGAGTCCAATGCAGAACTCTACTTAGTTTTTCACTTTGTAAAAAAAAATTATTAACTGCTGATGATGTAGATCATTTTGTCTGTGCTGAAATTCCAAATAGAGAAACCTATCCTGACCTCATTAAAAAGATTCAGCATATTGGGACTCGCAAGATTACAACTATTGTTTTTACAGAAGTTCTGAAATAAAAGTGAAACTAATGAAATAGCAACAAGTCAAAGAAAAAAAAATCTTAAAAGTGTGTATCCGGAAAACCAAACACGGGGGTTGGCGAGCGAAGCGAGCAGGGGGTGAAGCCCCCTAGTTTTGTAAATAATTCTTCCTTTAAGGGCTAGGGGCAGTATTAGGGTTAGGGTTAGATCCCTTTGTTAGCCTATCTTTGCACCTGCTGAACTTTATAGTTACACTCGTCTGGTGGAGCATTTGTCATATTTAAGATATTAAGGATATTTTGGGACTAACATTGATTTTAGTCCGAGGGAGGCAATTTAATTGGGAATTCAGCCCACGGAATGCAGGTATTTTCCAGGTAGGCAAAAGAGGCCTGACTTGGCCAGTGAAGTTTCTGTGAGGCATTATTGAGAACTGAATGGTGGATGATGGCGTATCCTGGCTGGGAAGATTGTGGGTTACCCTCCCAGTTGGGAAGAATAGATAATGGATGGACAAGGACAACAGGATTTTATGAACAGTTCGCCCCCCAACATGAGGAGTATCAGTTAACCTCTGACAGGGTTGTCTGGTACTTAAACTGCAGAATGGAAACCTTGTCAGGGTCCCTATGTGCTGCATGGGGGAGCTATGAAGAATGAACCCTCCTTTTTTGGGAAACTTCCCTACAACTCTGGAAGGGCTTCTGTCATGCCACGACATGACACCGGACCCTCTTCAACGTCAACCACAAAAGGAAGCCACCTGTTCTGCATCATGGAGTCAGAGTTGGAAGGTGGTGCACAATCCTCACACAGAAGAAGTAGAAAGAGACAGAGGTGCTGTATATTACGGGGTGCTGGACTGAATTAAACCCTCAGAAGGAACTCTTGTAAAATAAATATATTTTTATTTAACCTTGAAATTGAGTTCGGCTGAGTTTTGTCTGGTGTTTGGGGCTCTGGGGTGCTACCTAGTATCTACAACAGAAACACTGCTGCTGGTTTTAATTTAACCTTTCTTGCCATCTTTCTTTCCAATCTCTCGTTACCCTATCCCTTTTTCCATTTCTCACCAGTCAATCAAATCTAGAAACTAGTAAACAGAAAAGTATTCTAAACAAAGTAATTGATTAACAGTGTTTTTCCTTAAATCTAAGAACATAATAGGGAATAAAACATGTAACTGAAGAAAGAATATACAATTATAAAAATACAGCAACTAAATAGCATAATTTGCTTTTTCCCTCTTACAAAATGCTCAGAAAGCATATTATAAAAAGCACTCCTATTTTTATTTTAATTGATACTTAATTTTCTTATTACTGACTTCTGGTAAAAAACAACTTCCCCTAACTTATAATAACCTTAAGAAATTAAAAGATCACCAGGACAATGTGTTTATAAATGTTAATGCAAATGAATGCACTTCTTGTGGAATATCTAAATCTATTGTATTTTGGAAGCTCAGTTCTGTTGCTAAACAAAAACTTCAACTTTAACATGAAACTAATATGGCCAATAATGCAATTTTCTCCCTTAACTGATACACAAAAATTGAATAATTTACACAAAGGAAAATTTCAAAGGCTGCTGTTTTTATCTCCATTTATAGCATTTTAATACAAAGTGGAGACAGTGTGAAATAGATGGATGAGTGCTTGTGTGTGCTTATGTATTGCTTTGATGTGAATTAGGGGTTAGTTAGTGTAGTTTTCTAACCACTGACAAAAAACAAGAAGTACTTTTAGGGCATGAGTTAAGCAGGCAAAACTGTTCTGCAATATAATAAGTGATTTCAGCTTTTATATCCATCTACCTGCCAACAGTATGCAACGGAATGGAGTATATTTTACGGAACTCTGCTTAGAAGGGGTCCGTTTTTCTAGGGAGTCTGGAGAACACGTTGCAAGTACAGCAGGTGTATGGGTGACCTGTTCATATTCAATAATGAATATTAACTTTAGATGTTATAATTCCTGCAGTATAATCCAACTAAACCATTTCGAAACAGCAGAGATAACCCTATTTGTTCTTCCTGTTTGGATCCTCCATTTTATTTTCACATACCCACCACCACCACCAGGCAATATGGGCAGAGTCAGATTTTTCAGAATGTATTTAATGTTCATAAGAAGTTGTGGAAAATCAGATAAAAGTACTGAACATCACAATATTGACTTTTGTGTACTTATTTTTTTTTAAATATCGAATCAAGAAATCACTTAGTGCTATTTCACCTTCCACTCTGCCATGATGATGAACATCAGCACTGACAGAGGCAACTCCTTTCTAATTGTCAGAATCTTATAAGGGCCTGTCAATGTCTTGGCATCTGTTATCACTGATATCACTAACATGGAATATTCCTACTCAACCTTTGCTAATAGAATAACGTGTAGAAAACTGTAAAGAAAGGACTACATCTGAATATGAACCCAAAACATTATGTGGCCTATGAAATCTTTGTTTTAATCTTTGCTAGTCTATGGGTACTTGTTATTCATAAATTGCTAGGATTAGGACCACATAAAACATGAGATACAATAGTTTGTCATTTACTGGGAAGTAAAAATGAAATGACTAGCAGAATAAGCCATAGTATGGCAATATAAAATTCTTAAACCTGCTTTATCCAACTGAAAAAATAAAGGGCTGGAGCCTTTCCAGGCCCAATCAGCAAGGCATTAGTTCAACGAGCTCCCATAAGCTAGTGTATAGAAATATAGCAGTAAGCTTCTGCTGTTTGAAGGCTTGAATGCACTATAACTTGGGATAAAGGCAGTCTTTATTGTTGAATATAGACATTATAAAACATCAGAGAATATGCCAGCAATTACCTTTCTAGCTTGAAGTGGACTGGCATACCAGTTTACTGGCACATTGAAAGTGGCATAAAATTACCATTAATATATCATTCATTATAAATACAAAAAGCAGATACACTGTAGGTGCGTCAGAGGATGATTGCTAAGAGCGTTACTTAGCCCCTGTACAAGTGCCGCCTGATTGCAGCTTATAAAACACTGTGGCATTATATTAATTTCCCTGTCCGGCATTCTTAGCACTTGAGGTTACTTATTAATGCACATCTTAAGCAAGTTCATTCACTTGATTAAATTAAAATCAAATTTCCTTTAGTTTTCTCTTTTGAGCCTGATTTCTAAAAAAAAATTCTGGTGTGTATTTTTATTCAGTATAATTCATCTGCTTCCTGTTGCCTTTGTTGCAAACAGTATCATTACAGAAACTCTGGAAAGACTACTGGTTTCATTAGACAAAAAACATCGCCTTGGAAGATTAAAACAAAATTAGTAAATAAGTGTTATAAACAGATGTAGGTGTTAATAGAGAGAAGAAAAACAAAGCTCAAGCAGTTTTTGAAGAAAATTCTTAACTTTAGATAGAAATAGAGACACTTACTTTACAATGATCATTGGCACCACCATCAATAACAAAGCCTGCACAGAGAATTTCACTTCTTGTGTATCCCGGATCAGGGGGAACTGAAGCCACAATGACTGACCTTAATGCTATAATGTAGGATTCCCTGTAGCAGTCAAAAATGGCAACAGTAAGAAAACACTAAAGACAACACTCTCCTAAACCAAAGTGTTGCTTCTCACATTATTTCTTTTAGTTACTGTAAGGACAGGTTACACTAAGTGGTAGCAGAAAATAAAATGTATCCATGCCAAAATTGTGACATTTTTGTGTTGGATATGAAAGGCTATTTATTTAATGTATCCTCCTGGCAATATTCTGTGTGCATAACCTGAGTTAAAGAACCCATACTGTTTGTTTTAAGTGTTACACAAAACTTTTTTCATGGATAATACAAATGAATTCTCTTGTTTCACTCTTGAAAATGATCTGCAGAAAATATTCCTAGTCTGTAATTGCCATCTCAATTCCACTGAGTCATGTCAACACATATTAAAGTGAAAGGCTTAGCTACTTGATACAAACCCTGCTTTAGATGGCTGTCTGCATGACATAAGCACTACAAAGTCTCTGGCTTTTTCCTTGTTGACTTCTTGACATTTAATATGATAAAGTCGATCATCTTTGCCAACTGATTCAACTTCTTTACAGTCCCTGAAAAGAAAAAGAAATTTGACATTCTATTTTTAATTTGCCGTGAATACCCTTGTTGATCCAGGCCTGTCCTGTTTCAGTGCTAGAGCACTGCATCGGCTGCAGACTTCATTGAAGACAATAAAATGTAATGGATAATTTAGACCTGTAAAGAATCCATCATTTCGTGATTTTGTTTTTCACAAAAAAGTTACTGTAGAATCTATATTATGTTCAGAATTGTGGCACTGTATTTGGGCTAGAGGGTGACATTTTGGCTACCTGTGTTGCCTTATGGTTCTGGAATCCTAGATTCTAATCCTGATTCTAGTCAATGTTTGTGTGGATTTTCTCTCCATGTCTGTGTGTATTTTCTTTTACCAACCTAAAGACGTTTATGTTAGGTTAATTGGCAGTACTAAATTCACCCTTTGTAAGTAGTACTGGTAAGAGTATTGCACTGTGTAAAATGAAATTCTTACTTAGATAACACTACACAACAAAGTTTTTCCTTCTTGAACGCTGTTGGGTGTTTCTTATAGATTTTTGGGTGGTGATCACAAATATCACATCAAAATGTACCCATCACATACTGTTTCAGAGAAATCTTCACTTTTGTCATGATTTTTTCTTATATTTGTATCCAAACATTTTCGCTCCCGTAAGTGACTTATCAACAATGGTTTGTGTAGCCTGGGCATGTCCAGGCATGGAATCAGGCCAGGTTGGAAGCTGTTCTGTGGAAGTTGACATCCTGGGCATGCTTGGGCAGGTCTGAACGAGCCTGACGCTGTCTCAGCATGCTATAAAGGTGGCTTGCATACACTGGTCCTGCTCATTCAGTTAAT
The DNA here is from genome assembly GCF_900747795.2 of Erpetoichthys calabaricus. NCBI lineage: Eukaryota > Metazoa > Chordata > Cladistia > Polypteriformes > Polypteridae > Erpetoichthys > Erpetoichthys calabaricus. The sequence continues at coordinate 68,166,711 of NC_041400.2, read as the reverse complement.
ATAGATAGTCAGTGTGTATGTATAGTATCAGTATAGTAAAGTATAGTATCTGTAGCAATATAATAGTAAGTCAGCTTGATGCTATAGACGTTTTGGTGTCGGGCAATACGTCTCTTCAATGTCATAAACAGCCGCGATACATTCTGCTATATTTGTGGCAAATATATACTTGCGCCTCAGAGACGTTGGATGACTGCTCTTGTGAAGAAAGCTTATCATCTGTATTTCAGCTGCAAAATTGGTGATCAAGACAAGGAATGGCCACCTCACATTTGCTGTGCAACATGTGCTGTCAGTCTGACAGCCTGGCTCAGAGGCACTCGAAAGACGATGCCGTTTGCTGTTCTGATGATATGGCGAGAACAGATAGACCATGTGACGGACTGTTACTTCTGTTTGACTAATGTGTCTGGTTTCTCTGCCAAAAACAAGAAGTCAATTCAATATCCCAATCTGCCTTCAGCAATGAGACCTGTGCCACATGACGACAGTCTTCCAATTCCGAAACCACCAGAGGATTGGACCTTAGACGAACCAGATGAAGAAACTGCAATGCAGGGTACTGACAGTGACATTCACCTGGATTTTGAACCATGCTCATCAGGCAATCCACATCTGATAACACAGTCCAAATTGAACGATTTGGTCAGAGATTTGGGTCTGTCAAAAGCAAAAGCCGGACTGCTGTGTTCGAGACTTCAGGAATGGTGTTTGCTGTCACCAGGTACAAAAATTTCTGTGTTTCGAGTCGACAGTCTCTGTTTCTGTTGTGACATTGAAGGATTGTTCTCGGCCTTGGGTTGTGATCACAACCCGGAAGAGTGGCGTCTCTTCATTAATTCTTTCAATGTTAAGCCTGAAAATTGTTCTACTACACAATGGCAACGTTTATTCTTCAGTACCTGTTGGCTATGCAGCACACATGAAAGAAATGTATGAGAATATAGACCTGTTGCTGAAGTATGCCCAGTATAGCAGGTACAACTGGAATATCTGTGGAGATTTTAAAGTCGTTGCTCTGTTACTAGGACTGCAGCTCGGCTATACAAAGTACTGTTGTTTCATCTGTGAATGGGACAGCCATCCCAAAGAGTTGCTCTATTCTCGACAGAACTGGCCGCTCCGTAAAAAGTTAGTTCCAGGACAGAAAAATGTGGCACATGAATCGCTTGTCAACCCGGCAAAGATATTTTTGCCTCCTCTTCACATAAAACTGGGACTCATAAAGAAGACTCTGATCTCCCACAACCCTGAACTAGATTATGTTATATTTCATCCAGACAGCCTAGTTTACCAAAAAAGAAATGTACTATTCAACCTGAGGTTTTCAGAAAGAAGTGGTAGAGTCAAGGCAAAAATTAATTCCTCTCAATGACCAGACTAATATTTGCTGTAATTTTATTAGAGGTCTATGCACTGCTACACAAGACACTTCTAAATGAAGCAGCAATCTTATTTTAAAGTACAAACAGTAACTGATCAGTTGGACTAGAAAGCTTCTGTCATTGCAGCCCAACAGGTACAGTTCTGGCAACCCTCTTTCATCAAGCTTTCCACCCAAATGATATTCTTCACTCTGTAATAATACACTTACAAATAATGCTTGTCCCACTTAGGTCGAATGCTCAGGTCTGACAACATATAAAAGGATTTTTTGGCCAAAACATTCACATCCATTTCCACCTTTACTGACAGGGAATCATATTCTTCATGCATGTATGTTCGTATCTGAAAAAAACAAATATTTTTACATCAGTAACCATCATTGCTGGATGTTTTAAAATATATTTAAACTATTTCAAATAGATTAATAAATGCAGAAGCCCAATTAAAATTGCTTAATGTTATGTTTAGAAAGCACTCCTTTTCTAAGCACAATAGTCAGCATACAGATGCATTAACATGCAGGAGGTATTCCTAGAGTTTCATTCTATTATGCTTTTATGAAGAAATCACAAAGAGAACAAAGAAGATTTGGGGTAGCCACCCTGTATACTTGCAAAAATAAGCAATTGAAATGCAAAACAATATCTTCAGACTGAGCTCGATACAGAACTGAATGGTAGTGAACAAAATGGTGGAAGTAAGGTCAGTAGAGTTGGGACAGGAAGTGAAGTCAGGAGCATTGGGACCAGAATTTAGGTTGTCAGGAGGGACTTCCTTCTGATGTTCTACAGCTGAGGAGGAAACAGAGAATGCATTATCTGACAGAGCCAACCCCCAGTCCTGCAGACATTCACACTTATTCAGGCCCATAAACTGTCTCGTAATGTGTGTGAGACACTGTGTGTGATACTGTATGGCGCAGGGATTGTAGAGGATGCATACGGAATTCCTGGGAGTGGAAGTTTAGCTTTGTAAATTTCTAGGTTGCATGGCAGCTATCATGTTTTTTTAACAGGCAGATTGTTATAATTGTACTACTAAGAGCCTATTACCTGGGGTGACAGGTCTATGACTTCTGCTAAACCAGATCCATTCTCAACCATACTACTGGAAGAATAAAGTGCATTAACATTGCAAATTTTTGTGACCAATATCATCAATTCATCTGCCCAGTTTGTGAAACTGTTATGCACATGCAGATTTACTGCAACTTGCAGACTATACTAAACATGGTGAAAACAAAATTTTCATAGATAAAACACCTGTGGACAATGCTATTTCTGTCCTAATAAGGCTACTATATGTTGTCTTCAGTATTATTTGGCTCTTCCGGCTAGTAAAGGATTCAGCAGCAAAGTACATGTGGGCTCTAAATCACATTACCTGGCTTCTACTTGAGTCAAACAACATGGCTTCAGGAGCAAAAGAACAAAAAGAGCATGTCACATTACACAACTTTAAAAGCAATTTTCACTCGCAGACTTCAATTAAGTAAATCTTAGTGAGTCAGAGGCAGTTGGCAGGTTTGATTTTTATCTTAAGTTGAAGTGGTTGTATTGTGTGCATGGGAGAACTAACAACAAATTAGCACTAACTCAGAAATACAATGCATATAATTCAGCTACGAGAAATAAGGAACACAAGTGTTTTAGATCTTAAGAGAGGCTCATCAGTCTGATGTTATTTGTTTTACATACCATGAACAGTAAAAAAGAAATGAAAGGGCAGTGACAGAATTCCTTACACCAATAAAGCTTTCACATGGGCAATTGGTCCGTCATGTAGCATATTATTGGCTTTCAGTAAAAGGGGTAAGCTTGCAATACTTTGGAAACTGTCCTGTAAAGTCATTATGCAGTTGTCTGATTTGACATACCCTGCAATTTCTAGTCACCTAATAGGACATGTTCAGGTGACAAGATAAGCAACTGCAGTTACTATATTCTCTTCAATCATTTTAAAACCATGCATTTATGTAATGTAGAGATATACAGAAAACCATTATGTATTGTTATTTGGATATATCCGTACCATTGTACCTTAAGGACAACACATTTAATATTCTGGTCTAGCCACAAAAAACTTGATGTTTAGAATTCTGTGGAATAGAGACATGAAATCCACCTAAACAAGAAAATAAAAAAACACAAAGGTCATTTTTTCTTTAAGGGGTAATGGGAGGGAGATTTTTTTGCTCAGTGTCATTTTAACTAGGGTTTTGCTCAAACCCACCTTGAGCCAATTATCTTTAGTTGCCTCATTCACCCTGCTCCAAGCTCACACATTTCAGGTAATGCATTGTTGCACATGCGTACTCAGAGAAAAGAAGCACCAAAGCTCAAGTTTTACTGCACACTGGTGTGAGAGAGATTATGCCTCAGAAAATCAGTCTCTCATCATGAAGGTCTACTGAATGTGTTATCACTCACTAATATTTATTCATTTTTAGCTTTGACGTGATGCAGCTAAATACTACAAGCACATCATGTGCTAGTACAAATGTCAAGAAAATGAGAGGCTTTATTCTATTAAGGTATATATTTTTGTGATTTACTGCCTGTGCTCAGATGATGGTGACAGTGCACTAGCATGGCATATAGGAAATGGTAGCATTATAGATATATGTATTTTTTATGGAATGAGTGGTCCTCATTATGTTATCTTACTGAACTTATGGAATGACCTGAATGTGTTTTTCCTCAATTGTGTAAAGATGTGGTCTCCATATTTAAAAAAAAAGGTATAGCAGCACTAGAGAAATTCTAAAGGAGAATGACTAGGCTGATTCCAAGACTGAGAAGTATGAGCTATAAAAGAAGATTTATTTCAGTTTAAGCATTTTCATTTACATTTATTAGTACATTCTTTTATCCAGCATGACTTACAAAAGAGGACAACATAATCAAGTAAATGTTAGTCTGAGGACTACTTTGAAGCAAGTGTTATAGAACAACGTTTCTCAATTGACTATCACAAGTAAAGAGCTTTAAACCAAATGGTATGCAAAACTAGTTGATCTTTCCATAGCTATAAGAAGTTTCCAAAGCCTTTATCAATAAGACATAGAACAAAACAGTCTTCAAACATTTCTTAAACACATTGGACAGCTCGTTCTACCAGTTAAGGGCTGCACATGAAATCAGAGATTTGATGCCAAGTTAGCCTAACCTGCTTGTCTTTGCAGATGTGGGAGGAAAACTGAAGCAGAAACAGGGAGAAAGGCCAAGTGTGACATTCAAACCCAGAATGCTAAATCCATGAACTAGCAGTGCTACCGTGCTGCTCATCTATAAAGATGTTAAATTTACGTGTGCCCACCAGTTCCTTTGTCAGGAAGGTGGACAGTTAGAGTCAGGTAGGTAAGTTATTCAGGGTCAGCTGGAGAAGGAGTTGCAGTGAAACTCAGATTACCCATAAAGGGCTCTAAAGGGTTTAGTGAAACAAACGCATTACCATTGACCTATGAATGCTTGGTAGCAGAATCTTTTCCAGAAAATTTTATTATTGTAGTTTCTTACTCTAAAAATTGCAAGGAAAGAAATTGTGTGAAATCATTAACAAATTAACAGAAAATTCATCATTATTTTTGAGACCTACTCAAAGAAACCATCATGTGATAGATATCTCAAAAATTAAAATGGCCTTAGTCACCTTCCTGAATTAGTCAGTTTGTTTACTAAATTTAATCTGAATCTAATTACATTGACTATACAAAACCAAGGATTGTGCTTTGCAGTGAACATTCACTTTTATTACCCTTCTGTATTTAGAAAATGTTTGTTACTTAGTTCAAATATAACATGTACTCCAAGGCCAACAAGCATAAAACAGAAAATAACAAAAAAACCTAACTGATTAATTAACTGAAATAAAAAGCTTACTCTGAAGTGTTAGCACAAAAAGTGTAAACAGGAGCATGACTGCTTTAAAGATGGACAGTAAGAGATCAGTCTGTAAATTATAAATGTACGATACCAGGGGAGGAATTCTCACTTGTGGAGAAAGCTTTCTTTTCCAGATTCATACCTTGAGCCCTAAATAAAAAAGTTAAGTTGATTATGAAGTGGGATTTATAAGTATTTTAGCCCATCAGTTTTGCTTATATCCCTGACATAATGTATGTGTAGGATCAACAAGGTTCTGTGCTTGCATATTAACCAGACTTTTGCATCCACACAGGGGATCAAAAGACAACTGTTCATTGGATATTTAAGAAATTTCTGGTGTTGTGTGTTTGAAGAGGAAACGTATTATCTCAAAAATTTGAAAACATCAAATTCTTGACATAAGGAACTGACTTTCTAAAAAATGACCACCAGGGGTCAGCATTGTACAATGAACAAATTAAAAATAAAAAGTAACAATCCAATCTGAACAATAGTGATGTGCTTATTTGCTTTTGCACAAGGTATGAAGATTTTGGATCTCCTGCCAGACCTTATTTATCAAACCTAGTTTTACCGCTGTTTGCAAAGAAATGATTTTTACAGTTGTTAGGTTGTACCTTGACCATCTTTATTTTTTAGCCCCCTGCATGTTAGTGTATTTGGCAGTACAACGCTCACTGAAAGAGTGAGAGTCAGGCGAGTATTCATTAGTTTTGCCTTTGCTGTCTTGCAGTGACCATGGGTATGTGAGACTATGCTGGGAAAAAACTGAAGCAGCAAGAAGAATAAGAGGGTAGCACAAAACAACTATTTGCACAAAACAAACTGAATTAAATTAAACCAGAGGGGAGGATATATTTCAATAAAATCATACATCCCATTGATATATAAATAAACATTTATAAAATGTAGCTTTTTGTCATTTCTGTTGTTTGAAGCACAGATACAATAAATAAAAATATTTTCATTGCTTAGGCATGCAATTCTGAATTGTGATTTGTCTCAGAGAATTTTAACAGTAACAACAGAATGTCTGCTTGCTAGATTTTCTATTACTTGACATATCTAAGAAAAATGGAATGAATCCCTGCATGTAAAATTTAAAAAATAATCATATCACTTCAAATACAAAATGCTGACATTAAAGTGTTTTGGCACCTCAGGTAAATTAGGATTGTCCTGTCAGACTGAGAAGACATTCAAACCTCTTGGCCTCCTAGACAATGCCTTTGAATCCCTTATGATCATGTCATCTACTATGGGAAAACCGAATGCCGGAACTACTCTCCTTAAAATGCTGACCACAAAAATCACAGCTGATTTAGATGGAATATTCAGCCTTGCTGAAGTTCAAAAAAATAATAGCTGTAGGCAAAATCTACTAATCCAGTCTGTTGATACCCCTGACCTTAGCCTACTCCTATCATAAATTAGGAGTCCTAGGCACATTCATATGGACATGTATGCCATTTTTCTGCTTCTAAGAAGGTGCCCTTTTCTTCACAATTTTGTAATCCTCTAGAGGAGGCCAGAAGATTGCCTAAGAAAATTACAGGATACTGTGCAATTTCTGCAAATAGGTTAATAGGAACTAACACCAAGCTGACAAGAAACTTTATTTTAATATTAAGCTGTATACAGTACGTGTGCAAATGGCATGAACTTGAAGTGAACTTGATGCAACATATGACAATAAAACACAATTTTATGTCATGTAAACAACATTTTATGCAGTGCCTCGATGCCACGCAATGCTTAACCTGTATTCCGTCTGTAATCACCTGTTAACCTATATATGGTAAAGGGACCGCAAAGTTTTAAGTGTCCATCTATTCATGCATTTTTGAACCCATTGCTGGTAGTGTGTGAAGGTGAATTTCTTACCTTAGGCTGTGAAATGTTTATTTCCCATCCAATTCTTCCTGCCAATACAGTAAGAGCAGCAATATTATTATAGCTTAAATATGCCTGTTAGAAAGAGAAGGAAACACATTCTGTAACACTTTCCAAAATAAAACTACAACAATGTAGCATTTCTAGTCAATTACTGAAATGCGCTTACTCAGCAATCACATTCAGCAAATCAAATCCTGACACAGCACCTGCAATGGAAGTCTACATATACTAACATCAACCACTGTTGTTCAACTGCAAATACACATGAAGAGTGCAGTTACATCTCCTTTTTCCTAATGGAAACTAGAAGAATTGGATGCATTGGCCAGTAATCTTCATTAATTCTAGGACATGTGTAATCCAAATTCCAACAGAGTGAACTCAGAACGCCAAAAAATATTAAGAGATATCTTAACCGAATGAACTCAGAGGAGACAACTTCATATTATTAGTTACTAGCTGAAATACCCAGTTTTGCCCGGGAGGAAAATAAAGCTGTTTTTTTTTTTAGTTGTTTGAGAAAAATATAATAAAAAACACACAACTTTAAAAATAAAAATAAATTAACATACAATGAAGATTTACTAATGTGCTTGTCTTGCGGTCTTGTATGTATGCTATCATCCAGTTGATGCTCAGAACCGGACAACTCTATTTAATTTCAAAAGCAACAGGCTGCGGGTGGTGCTCAAACATAAAGAATGCTGGCAGTCACCTCCAGTTCGCCCTCCGGTGGTCGTTCCAAGTGTCAACTGGATGATAACATGCATATAAGACTGCAAGATCACCCTGCACCCTACCCAGAAGGGGGTGGGTTAGAGCTGATTCCACCCTACAGTATTTTTAGTTGACCAATGAGAAACATGTGTATCAAGTTTCATGAAAATTGCTCCAGCCGTTCGGAAGTGATGCTGGAACATACATACTGTACATACACACATACATTGACTTTTATATATTGTCACACACGCGTGTTTAGGAGACCACTAAAGGGCTTGAGTACATGTAATTCCACGCTGGACCAGGGGGTGGCAAAGTGCACTAATTCTCCCAGTCGATCTTTTACAGATCATTCTAGGGAAATCCCACCCGGCTCAGGGGCAGTCAACGATGTCACTTCCGGTTCCAGTCCTGATGACATCACTTCCTCCACTGACCTTTAAAGCCGCCATCTTGCTCCCAGTTAGGGAGTTCTGTTTTGGACTCTGTTGTATGAACATGTCTGTGCTTTGTCAACAATTTTGCAGCCGGGAAAGATTATATGGGTAGCTGCCCCAAACTTTTGCAATGTCTTATGGTCGTTCTTCTTACAATATATAAATAATGTAGACCTTTTCATCTCAGATTTTCCAAAACCCCATAATTCATTGATAGTTAAAAGATGAAAACCCTTTGAGAGACTGGTTGCCATCAAAACATGTAGCCACTTATCCCTCCCTGTACTTGATAACAATGATTATGATGGTTGCTTGAACTTTCTATCAAGTTCTTCCTAACTGGGTTTACACCAACACAGTACAAGTGTGGATGTGTGAGAGGACCCCACAATATCATTTATGGCTGGTGTAATATTACAGGTACCAGTCTTTGTTTGACCTTGACCAGAAAAAGTTATCCTAGAAATTGAACAGAATAATAATATTGCTGTATATTTATTTAATAGAATTTTTCACCATGCAGAAACATTCTAAGGAATTCAAACCAAAATAAAAATATGCTACAAATGTGACAGTTAATATCTATAGTTTCTAAAGAAAAATATGTGGTAAGTTCCACCAACTCTTATACACTCAAAAAGAAATCAGAAATTGGATGAATTAATTAATGAGACCAATGCATCCAGCATTATAATATACCAATAAGACAGCATACATTTTGAAAGAATGAAAGAATTCTAAAGAATGCATGCCAGATGGGAGAGCATTCCAGTCTACAAGTACCACAGCTTAAGGCTTAATCAGTGCACACAGCAGGAGAGCAAGGTAGAATAAACAAGAGTTCAAAGATCAAAGACATCTTGTTTGGAGGGGGCTTTGAGTTTTATTTGTAGTCTGTTTTTCTTCATTTCTTTAATGCTGATTTATTTTCTTTGTAATACGTTTCATTTTTTGCTATATGTTCCTGATGTGTTTCCTTTTTGTAGTCTTGTAAAAGAAAGAAAACCTTGGGTCACAAAGCAAATAAAATATTTTCAGGAAATGAAAGTACAGTATTATGATGAAGTGACGCCAGCGTTCGCATGCAGCACTCCAAGTGAAGCCTTCAATGACTTTAAAGTGACACTAAAGAATGTATGGTGACTTCTAGTAAACAATATATCACTATTAACAATGTTTGTTTCTATTACATATTAAAAAAGTAAATATTAACAAAAAATGCATTTAACCATTGCATAATGAAAGTGATGTTTAGCCATGCATTGAAGGGCTTTTCAGTTGTGTACCTGGAGATTCCAAAGCATCAGTAGAGATGAAGCAGCATCTAACTGAAAATGTCAACTGCAGTCTCATGGAAGCACTGACACCAGCTGAAAGTGGCTGTTCACTTTATTTATTATATTATCAGTCCTTCTTAGTTCAGTTCTGGGTGATTATGGGGCAAAGCCTGTTGTGGCACCATTAGGTGCAAGACAGGACCCGGCCTTCGAAAAAAGATAATAATTCAAACAGACACCCACAGCTGGGGTCAAGTCAGAGTCAACAATTAACCTAACACACAAATTATTAGAGATGTGACAGGAAAAAGGAGAACATGGTACAAAACACAAGTGTTATGTGTCAGGAATAAACATTTGTTTAATAAGCATTCTATTTATTTATTTTTGTTTTTATCACAACACCATTTTGGAACTCTATGGGCACTTCCAATTTGGGTCTTTTTACATATCACTACAAGGTCTATATCAGGGATTTCAAATTCCAGTCCTGGAGGGCCACAGTGGCTTCAGGTTTCCATTTTAACCCTTTGCTTAATTAGTGACCTGTTTTTGCTGCTAATTAACTTCTTTTCTTTTCTTATTTTCAAAACCTTTAGATTTTGGTTTTGGACTCGTGATCATCTGACTTCCTAATTTTGACCACTTGTGTTAAATGGTCTTTTTCTATGAATAATTAGATGGTGTAATGGTCAGACATGGGGTCATGATTTACTGTACTGATGAAAAGAAATGCTTTAATCCATTATGTTAAACTGTTTTCTCTGTTCTAGGGTCAAAGACATCTGAACACTGAACACATTTAAATCTTTGAAAATGTACAATGAAAAACTGGTAGCTTTTAAATAGATGTGAAGGTGCAGAGGTGAAGAAAAATGGCGTTGGTTCACACTAAGGCCTGCTGAAAAATTTATAGACACTTGAGTCCTGTATATCAGTACATTCATACTGTACATAAAATGCAGAAGTTAGTAGCTTTACAGACCACTCAGCAACCCTGAGAGTATCCTTCTTTCTCCACTAAATAATTCCTGTCAAATCCCTTTGGATTTTCTATTAAATATAGTTGTTTTTATTTTTATAATTTTCCATTAAGATAAGGAAAGCCCAACTAATAGTTTACTTATATATATATATATATATATATATATATATATATATATATATATATATATATATATATATATACACACACAGTACTGTGCAAAAGTTTTAGGCAGGTGTGAAAAAATGCTGTAAACAAAGAATGCTTTCAGAAATATAAATAATGATTGTTTATTGTTATCAATTTACAAAATGCAAAGTGAACAAACAAAAGAAAAATCTAAATCAAATCAATATTTGCTGTTACTACCTTTTGCCTTCAAACCAGCATCAATTCTTATAGGTACACTTGCACAAAGTCAGGGATTTTATAGGATTATAGTCAGGTGTATGATCAACCAATTATACCAAACAGGTGCTAATGATCATCAATGTCACACGTAGGTTGAAACACAGTCATTAACTGAAACAGAAACAGCTGCTTAGGAGGCTTAAAACTGGGTGAGGAACAGCCAAACTCTGCTACCAAGGTGAGGTTGTGGAAGACTGTTTCATTTCATGGCAAGATTGAGCACAGCAACAAGACACAAGGTAGTTATACTGCATAAGCAAGGTCTCTCCAGACAAAGATTTCGAAGCAGACTGGGGTTTCAAGATGTGCTATTCAAGCTCTTTTGAAGAAGCACAAAGAAACGGGCAACGTTGAGGATCGTAGACGCAGTGGTCGGCCAAGGAAACTTAGTGCAGCAGATGAAAGGCACATCAAGCTTATTACCCTTCGAAATCGGAAGATGTCCAGCAGTGCCATCAGCTCAGAACTGGCAGAAACCAGTGGGATCCAGGTACACCCATCTACTGTCCGGAGAAGTCTGGGATATATAAATAAACAGGGAAGGCACATGTACTGAAAGAAGAAAAAAGATCAAACGTGCGTTGTACCTGTAGCACTGAATGAGCTCACTTGCTCTAACATCACCCCTCCCCCGATCTGACTCTCTAAGTAAGATCAGGGGGAGGGGTGATGTTAGAGCATGTGAGCTCATTCAGTGCTACAGGAACAACGCACGTTTGATCTTTTTTCTTCTTTCAGTACATGTGCCTTCCCTGTTTATTTATATATCTCTGCCTGTCTGTCTCTCTATTACGCAGTGCTCGACTGTCTGTGTGTTATGGATCTTACAAATAACAGTTATAAGGACAGTTGTTCCTGTTAATTGCAGTCTCAATTGTTAAAAAATATTTTAAAAGGAGCATCCCACATGAAAATATAACGATCTCATTAACTGACAGTGCATACCAATTTATAAATTTTATGTCCGTTTGAGGTTAAAAAGAAAAAAAAAAGCAACATTTCATCCCCAGCGGGGAATCGAACTCAGGTCTGTGAGGTGGCAGAGCTGTTGTGCTCTAAGATGCAAATCTTAACGCGCTATGCCACGGAGGCTGTTGCACCATCCTTGCAGCTTTTGTGAAAGTGTTTATTTGATCTTTGGAACTTGGGCTTTACACATTCTATAGTTTATGCCTATTACATTTTGTAACATTTATTACTAAAATATGACAAAGATTCTGTTTTAACAATGTGTTTACACAGATTACTTTAGAATGACGATCCATTATTTCCACTGTAAAACTCCACTTCACTCCCACATAATCAATGAAGGCAAGAGCTGGGAAAACTTCGCTCACTTTCTAAGTCGGTGGGGGGATGGAATAGCCGGCTGCTGGCAGCTTGTCTTTTATCAGCACATTTAGAGGACAAAGGATGCTGGCGGAGAGGTGTGAACGGATTTAAGAAGCGATTTAAGGTGGGCCGGATATACGAGTTTTTTCATAGGCTCTGGTAATTCTAGTGTTAATTAGAAGCAGATTCTCGTTGTTAATTTAAATCATTATTTAATTAAATGGCTTGTTCAGTCTCTCATTATGTCACAGCAGACATTTCTAAAGCTGTTGATTTTCTTTTTTCAGTGGGCACAGTCAAAATGTATTTTGGACCTGAGCAGACTAATACTTCTCAGACCTTCACCTTTCTTTATTTTCTAATATCGTATGATGGTCACAGGTTTAGCTGGTTATCTGTTGGCTCACTTTACATCTCATGATTGTATGATTGCTAATTAAGATAAAAAGGAACAATTAAAGGGTCGGAGCCTTAAAAAGTAAATCAACTAAAATTAAAGCAAAAGAAGTCAATTAATAGCAAAACTTAGACATTAATAAAAAATGTTTAGAATGAAAACCTGTAGCTACTGCAACCATTGCAGCTCTTCAGAGTTGGACAACCCTGTTTGTTTTTGACTAATTACATATTTAAAAGTCTCAGGATTGTGCAAATATTCATTGCTTGACTGAAATTGGAAAGTTGAAGCAGAATTACAATTAGCATCGATCAATTTATTCATTTTAACCTGGCAAAACCCAGGTTAAGCTGCTTGTGTGTCTTGTAATCCCACCTCTGCCAATCTATCCACCTTGGTCAAAAGAGAAAGGTTCAAACACTTTAAAGTGTCATTCTCCACTTTAAGCCCATCTGGAAGTACACCAAACACAGCCGCTAGTGGATTAGGAGGGATTGTGACATCAAGGCTGTCTGAAAGGCATTTAACACTAGAATTACCAGAGCCTACGAAAAAACTCGTAAATCCGTCCCACCTTAAATCGCGTCTTAAATCCGTTTGCACATCTCCGCCAGAGTCTTTTGTCATCTAAATGTGCTGATAAACAAAAGCTACTAGCAGCCAGCTATTCCATCCCCCCACCGACTTAGAATGAACTTCTCCTAGCTCATGCCTTGCCTTGATTTGATTATCTGGGATTGAAGTGGAGTTTTAGAGTGGAAATAATTCGAGCGTTATTTGGAATACACGCATTTCATGTGTGTTCCATTTCTACAGTATAGTAGTCTGTGCAAACACATTTTTAAAACAGAAACGTTTTTCATATTCTAATAGTAAATGACAAAATGTAGGCATAAACTATATAATGTATGAAGCCTGAAGTCCATATATCAAAGAAACACTTTCACAAAAGGTACAAATAAGAGAACACGTGCGCTTTTATTCAAAAATATAACTGCACAAAAAAAAAAGCCGCGTTAGCATGCCACATTGACATTCTTGCTATATCTACTGCGGTGGCGTAATGGTATCAGTTCCTGACTGGGAATCAGAGGGTGGTGAGTTCGATCCCGCACGGCTCCACTTCGAGAAATGAACTGCTCTTATTCTTACAATTTTAGAATAACAACATAAATTTGATTTCAGTCTGTAACAGCCGGTGTAACTTGATACTGGTAAAGGTTAGCTTTTTTTTTTTTTTTTTAATTCACTTTTCATTCTCGCAGTCGCATTCAGAATCAATCCATACAACCCCATCTGACATAAAGACGCGCTATAGGTCTGCAGTGTACCACGATGCATACTACAGCGCCCCCCCCCCCCCCCCAAAAGGGTTCTGACACACAAACGCTGACGAAGCTGCCTTCTTCGTATCTCACCGTCACTTGAAATCAGCGCGTCTATGTCAGATGGGGTTGTATGGATTGATTCTGAAATGTGACTGCGAGAATGAAAAGTGAATTAAAAAAAAAAAAAAAAAAACCTAACCTTTACCAGTATCATAAGTTACACCGGCTGTTACAGACTGAAATCAAATTTATGTTGTTGTTCTAAAATTGTAAGAATAAGAGCAGTTCACTTCTCGAAGTGGAGCCGTGCGGGATCAAACTCGCCACCCTCTGATACCCAGTCAGGGGCTGATACCATTACGCCACCGCGGCAGTTGTAGTAAGAGTGTCAATGTGGCATGCTAACGCGGCTTTTTTTTTTTGTGCAGTTATATTTTTGAATAAAAGCGCACGTGTTCTCTTATTTGTACCATTTGTGAAAGTGTTTCTTTGATATATGGACTTCAGGCTTCATACATTATATAGTTTATGCCTACATTTTGTCATTTACTATTAGAATATGAAAAACGTTTCTGTTTTAAAAATGTGTTTGCACAGACTACTATACTGTAGAAACGGAACACACATGAAATGCGTGTATTCCAAATAACGCTCGAATTATTTCCACTCTAAAACGCCACTTCAATCCCAGATAATCAAATCAAGGCAAGGCATGAGCTAGGAGAAGTTCATTCTAAGTTGGTGGGGGGATGGAATAGCTGGCTGCTAGTAGCTTTTGTTTATCAGCACATTTAGATGACAAAAGACTCTGGCGGAGATGTGCAAACGGATTTAAGACGCGATTTAAGGTGGGACGGATTTACGAGTTTTTTCGTTGGCTCTGGTAATTCTAGTGTTAAAGATTTTGGTCCAAAATTATGTTAATTTGGTGCACGTCCAAAACATATGGCCCAATGAGGCTGGAACTTGATTGCAACATTCGCAGGTTGAATCTTACCCTGGAAACATTTTGGACAATTTCAAATGAGACAGATGCACTCGATATATAATTTTAAGTTGAATAATTATACGCTTTGCGCATATGGAGCTACAGTGAATTTGGTGCATGGCAGCCTTCCACTCCTTTTCTGAAATGTTGAGTAAGAGATCCTTTTCCCACTGTACTCTGGGATTTTTGAAAAGGAGGGACTTTAAAAATGAAGAAAATTTTGCAAGTTTTGTTTAACGAAACAAACAAAGTTTCTAATTTGGAGGTAGTGAAAGAAATGTGTTGCTGGAAAGCTAAATTTGGAGTGTAATTGTTCATAGGATGTGAAGATATTGTCTATGTACAGGTCCCTAAGTGATTTAATCCCGAATGTTTTCCAGACATTAAAAACCGCATACATTTGAAAGGGTGGAAAAAGGTGGTTATTGTGCAGAGGTGCCACAGATAAAAGCTTCTCTATCTTTAAGTACTTGCTACATTGGTTCTCAGTGAATGAATCACAATTGGGTTGTTAGTATATTGGTGAAAACTTGTACTTATTGGGGTACAAAGCAAAGAATATAAAAAGTACTGCAGGATTTTATTTCTATTGTGGATCAAGCCTGTGTGTTCATTTATTTTGTAACAGCCGACCCCTTACCCAGCCGGCAGCTACACCTCCAAGACCTGTGGCCTGGATAAATTACTGAGATTGAATCTTAATATCAAGCCGTACCTCTAACAAATAAACTTTTCCCCACAATCGACAGTGTAAACATAAGCACAAAAGAAAAGCAAATATGTAAAAATAAGTGAATATATTAAAACAGAACACAACAAAACACTAACGCACATACACCATGTAGAATATATATATATACATATATATATATCCCTCCACCAGAGCAATACCGTGACAACACTATATATATATATATATATATATACACAACAAACCCTCCCTTGCCCCTGTAACATAACAAACAACAACAAATAACATCAATGAATGAAACACGGAAACTGGCAATGATATTGAACTTGAGTCCGAGTGTACAACTGTCCTGAATGCAGATGACTGGTCAACTGATAAGAGATGTGTTTGTATTTCCCGGATTAAATGGAGCAACCTCACCATGAATCCTTGGCGCGTGGTGGATGATGTAATCCGACCCTGGGGTCTCTGGTGATGAGGGAGTTGAAGTCAATCTGGCGGAATGAAAACAAACTGGTGCAAAAGCGCGATGTGGAAAAACAGCAGGTAAGCTGATTCGTGATGGTGAAAAATTGTCTCCGTCTTTCTCCTCTCTCTCCTTGCTTCCTCCTGATTGCTTAAATAGTACTGCCAGATGTAATTGATCATTAACAGGTGTTTTCCAATTTGGGGCTGTGGTCTCTTTCCATCATCCGTCCCCCTTGTAATTTACGGGGACGACATTTACTGACGCACACAAACAGCAAACGGGACGATGGAAACAAAACGCACTCAGTACAAACATTGAACAGCACTACTATGTAGCCCCGCTACATTCATCTCAATGTCCAGGTTTTTATAGCTTGTATATTTGCTGCCCAGTAATAAAACTGAAAGTTAGATAGAGCCATGCCACCTTCTTCCTTAGGTCTTTGTAGGGTTGCCCTTTGAATACGTGGATGTTTTGATTCCAAAAAAAATGAGGTTATGATTGAATCTAACTTCTTAAAAAATGATTTGTTGATAATAATAATAATAATAATAATAATAATACATTTTATTTATATAGCGCCTTTCCCATGCTCAAGGCACTTACAGAATATAATAAAGAACGGCAGAATATACAGTATATAGCATTGTACAAACCAGATAAATAAACAAAGAAGATTAAGACAGTAAATTCTGAAAAAAAAAAACAGACAACATAATTGATGGTCTAGCACACACATACAGGTTACGTTGGCATCTTGACAGAGAAGTAAACTGAGAGAAAGGTAATAAAGTCAAGTAGAGCTAAAAGCCTTCCTGAACAGATGAGTTTTGAGTTGTTTTTTAAAAGAATTCATGGAGTCAGCTGACCTGATTAATTTTGGTAGGTCATTCCAGAGTCTGGGCGCTATACAGCTGAAGGCCCTGTCACCCATAGAGTGTAGATTAGTGAGGGGCACAACAAGATTACCAGAATCAGAGGACCTTAGTGGGCGGGCAGGCACATAGTGATGGAGGAGGTCACTGATGTAGTTTGGTGCGAGGTTATTTAAAGCTTTGTAGGTTATTAGTAGGATTTTATATTCGATTCTGTAGGACACAGGGAGCCAGTGAAGATGGAGCAGGATGGGTGTGATGTGCTCGCTGCTGCTGGTTCGAGTAAGGACTCTTGCAGCTGAGTTTTGAATAAGCTGGAGCTGTGATATAAGATTAGAAGGGGCACCTGCCAGTAGGGAATTACAATAATCGATGCGGGATGTGATAAAAGCATGGACAAGTTTCTCAGCATTAGAGAAGGAGAGGAAGGAGCGAACACGGGATATGTTACAGAGGTGAAAGTAAGAAAGTTTCTTAATGTGATTTATGTGGGCGGAATAAGTGAGGGAGGAATCAAAAATGACACCAAGATTTTTTACAGTAGAGGCAGGTCTGATGAGATCACTGCCAAGATGGACTGGGAAGGAGCTCATTTTATTAAGTTGCATTTTAGTCCCAATTTGCAGGAGTTCAGTTTTATTGCAATTTAATTTTAAAGAGTTCTGCTCCATTCAGGTTTTAATTTCACTAAGGCAGGTTGTGAGCTGAGAAAGCTCTGATGAAGTTCCACTTTTAACATTGAAGTAGAGCTGAGTATCATCTGCATAAAAATGATAACCCAATCCATAACTACGGATAATATGGCCAAGGGGAAGCATATAAATACAGAAAAGCAGTGGACCAAGGACAGAGCCCTGATGTATATTGGAATGTTTAGAAATAGAAATAGGAGCTTAGGAAGGATAAGCATCTTGATAGTGTTAATCCTTCCAGTTAAAGTGAGATGGAGGGTAGACCATCTATGCAAGTCTTGCTTATTTTTTTTCCATACAGACAGCAAAATTTTGTTGATAAAGTGCTTTATATTTACTTGTGATATTTACCCCTAGGTATTTAAACTGATCAGTAATGATAAAAGGGAAGATGTCCAATCTAATATTGTGTGCTAGAGAGTTCACTGGATTTTGTGGATCTGATATACTGTATATATAGTACCATATCATCTGCATATAGTGAAATTTTCTGTTCAAGTCCTTCTCTGATAATCCCCTTTATCTCATAAGCATTTTGACAGTGAACTGCCAGTGGCTCAATGGCAATTGCAAAAAGCAGTGGTGACAAGGGGCATCCTTGTCTAGTACCACGTTCTAGTTTGAAGTAGTCTGAAATAATGTTAATGCAAACTGAAGCTTCTGGACTGGTACACAGTAACTTGATCTACACACAAATGTTCGGGCCAAACCCAAATTTCTCCAATGTAGTGAAAAGGTACTTCCATTCATTCATACTTTTTCATTCATGCTTTTTCTGCATCTAACTATAATAATATCTCTGGGATGTTAGACTTTGTGGGTGAATATATTACATTAAACAGGCGTTGAAGATTGGAAGCTAAGTGTCTGCCTTTAATAAATCCAGTTTGGTCTTGTGATATTACCGAAGGAAGCACATCATTCTCAATCCTTCTAGCTAGGACTTTGGAGAGTATCTTAACATCATTATTCAGAAGTGAAATTGGTCTGTATGATACACATTGTAATAAGTCCTTATTTTGCTTAGGAAAGACAGTAATTAATGCTTGGTGAAAAGTTTGAGTTAGAATTTTGTTGTCTCTGGCTTCTATAAATGGTGTTAATAAGAGGCAAATAGTTTATATCTATTTCACCACCTTTGAGTTAAGTGCTCAAGGGGCTATTGCTTAATGGTGCTATGATTTATCCTCAATGTCTAAAAAATGTGTGTAGTAACATGATTAGGAGGACACTCATTAAATTATAGTTTATACTTTCTGCCGTTTTTGCCTCCCATAAGCTGGTTCACATCAATGCCATTTATGTTGTTTCCCAAAGCTATTTCTTAACTTAATTTGCTCCTGAATGTAAACAGATCACCTGGATTGATTCAGAATATATTCCGAGTTTCTACTTACAGTATAATAGATTGTTGACAATTTTTTTTTTGGAATATTTTGCACTTATCTTTAGACTGTGGCTTTGAAAACCTTCTTAATAATCTAATTATTGTTTCTTGCTTGGGCCATGTTGCAACATTTTGTCTACTCAAAACCTCTTCCTTGCCTGCTTGTTTGTTCATGTTTTTGTTCATTTATTCTCTGACCTTATTTTCCTCATTATGTGTTTGTATCTTCCAGCTGCCTGTCTTGATCACTTCAACCCATTTTAATAGCTTTGTCAGCTGTATTCATCCTCCAACATTCAACTAAATTCACCAAACTGCAATCAGCCCTCCACCTGATGAACAGTTAGCCTTTGGTATTCAAGAGAGGGTGAAGCTCCAGTGCGAGTTGGGTGTTGTGTGCCATATTGCCATTCTCATTTATTTAGGTATTCCCAGAGCAAATGATGAATATGTTGGCAGGAACACGAAAGCGAATGAAAATACAAAATTTACCAGTATATTTATGTATGTTTTAATTATGGTAGTGGATCTGGAAAATTGTGTTTTCTATTAGGATTATTAGGAATCTTTTTGAAACAAGAAATTTATTAACTGTTTTTGACACATAAAAACTTATTTTACCAATAAATCATCACACAGAAAGAAGACAGAAGTGGCACGCATTAGGGAAACAACTAATATTCTTCTTCCACTTTAGCACCAACTGCTTAGCTTTAAATCTATTTGCTTCTTTCAGTATTCATCCTTACTTTCTGCTTAGCCTTTACGTCACACTTCTGTCCCTACTGAGAACCAAACTCTCTGCTTGTGTTTTCTGTTACAACCTATAATAAATCATTAATTGTTTAGGTCATAGCTCAACAATTAATTAATGGACAGATATTGTTGGGTTCTGTCTGTGTTAATGAGTTTCTTTGTTTCCATGTCTGTTTAAATAAATTTGTGTTTTAATGTGTACTCATTATGTAATTAATGATTTGTAAGGCCCTGTGACCCTGTGTTCGGATTCAGCGGGTTGGAAGATGGATGGATGGATGGATGATTTGTAAGGTTTGTTTTTACATTTTACCTCAGAACTTGGCATAATGCTTTGCACCTGCACTCAGTGAAGAACGCTATACAAAAATAAACTGAACTGAAATGAACTGAAATCATTTTTAGATTCTACAAGGCATTCACTGGGAATGCCTAAGGACCCTACTTATAGTAGTTTATTATAAGCTCAGTGACTAGTTTGGCAGCCAAAGAATCAATAAGAAACTTAAAACCTCACCTGATTACTTTTTTCCCAGGGCACAGACAGCGGACCATCTTCTTTACATGAAAGAATATGTTTTCTGCAGGAAACAATATACTGTATTATATTTTATAAAAGATGATTAATACACAGAATATCCAGAAGCTTTTTAAGTTTCTATGCCTTTCCTCTGGTGCAAATCCCATAAGAATAAATTATTTCTGGTTTTATCTGATACTGATTGGTATAATCTGGAGTCTTGAGCTCAACAGTAGATTTCATTACATTTAAGGTGGATTTCCCAGTTGGTTTCATTAAATTCTGAGCTAGAATTAAATTATAACACCCTTAGATTTAGTGACGCATTTTAAAGGTGAGAAAAAGGAAACAAAATGCAATAGATAGAGTGATGAAATAGGTAACTGGGACAACAGGGCTCAAAGTCTCTAAAGACTTTTATTAATCTTTCACAGATCTGGTGAACGTCTCCTTTCAAAAGTCAGTGGATTGGTTTTCATATATTCTTTGTGGCAAAGGACTGGCTTGATACCAGTGGTGAAGTATAAAAAATTAATTCATTAATTTGGACAAAATTCTTTGAGTGGCACTAAAACCTGGGAACTAACAACCATAAAAGTAATTTAACAGAATTTTTAGTATTAATAATTACACTAGAACTGCATTTCCAGTGTTGCTTTGGCATGTCAGTGTCACATTCACAAAATTTCAGCAATAAAGAATATATTAGAGGGACAAAAGTGTTGATGATTTTTAAAGACTTTAAGATTATAAAGGGACATTTGCTAGCTCTATATTCTGTTCATTACCCTGTTCTTCCCCAAACTAAAAATCACATTGAACACAAAACACTTAAATTATAAATGTTGAATACGCATTGACAGGACTCAAAGAATAGGACACCTATTTTGATAAGACATTGTCCCTTAATGTATTTTACTACACAGTGGCTGGTGCATCATTCTTCTAAAACAGACTTAGTCATAGCTCTGATCAGTATAAATTCATGGATTGCTGTTGCTCCACAGGTACTTTTAGATAATGACACACAGTCTTTCAGAATTATTTCAGCCATAGTTTTTCATCATCTGATGCTGAATCTTTGTTCTCTTTTATTACTACTTTGCTCAATTTCCTCTTTGGTTTGTTTTGTACTTTGTTCTGAAACATAAGTGTACTCCACTGCATTTGCTTCACTTGACAGTATATCCCTCTTTGCCCTTTACTTTATGATCTCTTTATCCTGTAAACATCAGTGTCATGCTACTCTTTTTGTCCATTTGCTACTTAATGAAATATAAACACTGCTTTATAAATTATTTTAAAATAGCTTTATTGGTCCACTCCAGTATGACTTTTTCTGTGCTTTCATCAGCATTCCTTTGTCCACAATGCCATTTAAACATCTGTATAAGCCAAACATTTTCATCCTTTCCATAAACTCAATTCAATAATACAGTATGACTGCATTATTCCTATTTTCATTGCACACAATTGGTATCCTTCTTCTTTAACCCTATATCAAAAGGTGTGTGTCATCTTTAGTCTCAAAGGAATTTACAATTCATATGTCTCTAAAGATTAGTTTTCTTCACAATCTGCTAGTTTGGCATATATGCGTCTTCTGTCTGCATGTTCAGCTACTTTCATTATTCAGGTGCATCAGGTTGATTCTCTTTTACTTCTTTGTATTTCCAACACTGTTTATGTTTAACCACCATGGCTTTTCAATTTTAATTTAAATTAGGCAAGCAAGAAAAAACCTAAACCTGCAATCTCATACGCAGATAAGTTAACATTGTCTACAGAGCAGGCTGTGGACAGTGTGACACACTCTGATAATTAAAGAAAAAAAATTGCATTTTAATTCCCTTTGTGATCTTTCAGCACATTCCTTAGATCATTTATTTCTCCCAAGAGCTGAATGGCTCTACATCAAATATTGTTTTAATTTTTTTTCTATTACATGGTCTGCATGTCCAATGATTTACTGGCATGGCATTAAATCACTGTCATGGATTAGCTCCTGAAGTTAGCCTAAAACTACTGAGATGAACTCAAGCACAACTTGATCCTTTTTTTGGAGCAAATAGGTCTGAAAATGAATACAGTAATCCCTCGCTATATCGCGCTTCGACTTTTGCGGCTTCACTCTATCGCGGTTTTTATATGTAAGCATATTTAAATATATATCGCAGATTTTTTGCTGGTTCGCGGATTTCTGCGGACAATGGGTCTTTTAATTTCTGGTACACAAGTAAGTCCGCAATTCCCTAGCGAATTGGAAATCCAAGAATGGCAATCAGTTTCTGTTCCGCCCGATATCTGGATGGATGACATATCATGGAGGGTGGGTGCGTTGTGGGAAATGTCATGTAATTACATAAGCATATCCGTAGTAAAGCGGTCTCGTTTTGTGGAGACGTGATTCCGTTGCCTTTGCTGACACCGACTGTTGGCAGAGTGGAGCACAGCAAGTTCAGTTTACAGGCTGTGGTGTTCGTGTGCCAGCCACTGAGTCTGGGAAGCCGCTGGGTTAGAGTCTGTGACCGTGTTTTGGGAAGTCGCTGCGTTTGACTCTGGGGCGGTTCGTTTATTGTTTTTTTCCATCTGGTGTCATATCTGTGTTTTCTGTGGCTGGACTGTTAATAATGTATTACTTTAATACTGTAATGTGATTCAAATATGCTGTGTAGTCTGGACCTTTGTGGATTCCGTACTGTAATACTGTAATGTGATTCAAACATGCTGTGTAGTCTGGACATCTGGGGATTCCGTACTGTAATACTGTAATGTGATTCACATATGCACTGAATCATTTTGTTTTTGTTTTCTCCATGGCTGTGTCGTTAGCTATGGGCTCGGATTTGTATTTCCGTTAGTTGAGCTTTTTCGTTTTTGAGCCGTGACTCCTTTGCCTGGGAGCTGTTTCGTGCGCTTCATTTGTCTAGCGGGTGTGTTTTCTGTGACTGTGTCGTTAGCTATGGGCAGGCTCGTTGCAGTGGCGATCACACTGGTAGGCGTGTTTTCTGTGGCTGTGTCGTTAGCTATAGGCGGGCTCGTTGCAGAGCGGCAGTGCGCGTACGCTTCGATGTGCCCTGTGTCCATAACCTTCGGTTAGTAATATGGATGCTTCCTCAGTTGGTTTGCCCAGTTGATTTCATACAAGGGACGCTATTGGCAGATGGCTGAGAAGCTGCCCAATCAGAGCACGTATTACGTATTAAATAAAACTCCTCAAATATATTGTGAGCACGGGGGCTGTTCGCACCCCTAGAGGATACAGCTGCTCCTCAAAAAACGCTGAAAGATTACCTTCACATTGCTGTCATCCTTGCTGGGCTTACATGTGGCTGCTTTGTCAATCGATATGCTTCCTGCACGGTGCTTCGCATACTTAAAAGATCAAACAGCATGTATTGATTTTTGATTGTTTACTTTTCTCTCTCTCTTGCTGTGACATTCTCTGCTCCTGACGGAGGGGGTGTGAGCAAGGGGGCTGTTCGCACCCCTAGACGATACGGACGCTCGTTTAAAAATGTTGAAAGATCTTCACATTGCTCCCTTCCGGCTTTGTCAAGCGACATGCTTCCCGCACGGTGCTTTGCATACTTCAAAGCTTGAACGGCACGTATTGATTTTTGATTGTTTGTTTTTCTCTGTCTCTCTCTGACATTCTCTGCTCCTGACGGAGGGGGTGTGAGCAGAGGGGCTGTTCGCACACTGGCCTAGAGGATACGGACACTCCTCTAAAAAATGCTGAAAGACTACCTTCACATTGCTCTCTTCCTTGCAGCTGCTTTATACGGCGGTGCTTCGCATACTTAAAAGCCAAACAGCCCTATTGATTTTTGATTGTTTGCTTTTCTCTCTATCTCTCTGACATTCTCTGCTCCTGACGCGCACTCCTTTGAAGAGGAAGATATGTTTGCATTCTTTTAATTGTGAGACGGAACTGTCATCTCTGTCTTGTCATGGAGCACAGTTTAAACTTTTGAAAAAGAGACAAATGTTTGTTTGCAGTGTTTGAATAAAGTTCCTGTCTCTCCACAACCTCCTGTGTTTCTGTGCAAATCTGTGACCCAAGCATGACAATATAAAAATAACCACATAAACATATGGTTTCTACTTCACGGATTTTCACCTTTCGCGGGGGGTTCTGGAATGCAACCCCTGTGATCGAGGAGGGATTACTGATATATGCCCACTTTTAACCCTACTTATTAGACACTTTGCAGATTCTATTATACAACATGTATGTGTCTTCTATTATTCTACTGTTGCTATGATTTCCTGCCACAACAAAACATAAAAATGGGTGCAGGCCATGAAAAACCAAAGCCAGACTAGCCCTTACCTAAGTTTGCCTCCCCAAGGTAGGCCTTACCACAGGCAGTCTGCCCCAATATTTAACAGGCAGGGTTTAGCCTTCACAGCCACAATACAGGACACAAGCTTTTAAAATTGAAAAATACTTAAAAGTAATAGTAGGTGAGGTAGGAGGAACACCTTCCTCAAGCCTCAGGTCTGCAATAGCAGAACAAAGTTTCTTTATAGATAGAGAATGCATACATAGAGAATCTAAAGAAAAGGGAATGTAGGCAAAAATAGGATTTGGCATATAGGCAAACAAACCAAGAACACAAATCCAAAGATAGAGTAACATGGGTTAATATACACAAAGAAGAGCAAAAACCACAAAAAAAATAATATAAATCAAATTCTCAATGCATATGCTTCTGTATAAACCAAAAAGTGAAGCTTCTCCCTTCATACATCTGGTGTAAGCAGGATTATCAGGTAGTCTCCACTTTAAGAAAGAAGGCCAGATAAATAAAACTAGAACATCCATGATTATTACGATACAGAATAGCAAAATGATAAATAAATACAATAATTATTAAAATTACACTATGCTATAAGTACAAAGAACAGCCAAAAACAATAACAAAATCTTCAAAAATCAACAAAAACATTATTTTACAGAAAGTTTACTTCAACAAGGGGGAAAACACTACTAAACCTTAACAACTCTCTTCTTTTCAGACTAGCTTTCTAATCTTCATGTTTATTATGTCCAGTTTTCACAACACTTTGTGTTCACAGGTTCATTTGGTATCATTGTTTACATGTATGGCTGACTCCACATTGGGTGAACAGCTTCTCATTGTTACTTGTGGCAGCATGGTAAAGGATGGAATGTTATTGGCATTGACTTCATTGAGACGTCAATGTAGCATGAGCTGTCACACATACAAGGTCACACAAAAGGCCAGTACGCTGATCAAGGGAGGAGGCAAGAGAGTAATGAAAAGGTTTGGCAAATATGTGGCCTAATTTGTGGTTGAAAAACAAGAGCAAAATGTAAAAATGCTGGAAAAAGCACTGGTACACTGCTAAGAGACTGCATTAATACTAGGTTTTATGAGACAGAAAAACAATTATTATCTAGCAAAGGTAAAGTGAATATAGATATTAAAAGTTAAGCCACAGCAATACTCAATCCCCCTGCTTCTTGATCGGATGTGAATCACAGTGTACAAAACAACAGGGGCAAACACCACACTTTTATTGAAAAAATAGGTCTTAAATATAAAGTACCTGTAGTTATATATAGCCACTTGAGGCACTTGTATAGAACAACACATACCTGGCCACCCTAATTCGTTTTCGAACAATTGCACCCACATATCGTCGGAGCCCATCCTTTAAAAGACAAGCAGATAAATTTGTTGTTAATATTCATATTGCATTGGTTGTAGACATTCTAAATAACAGAGCAAATCAAAAAAGCATAAAGCTCACATCAAGAGAAGTGAAAGGTCAAACTGATGGTTGGTAGCTGGGCTGACATGTGAACTAGGAGCCTCCTGGACTACTGATCCTCATTTTAAATACAACACTTTATCAAATCTTTGTAAATTCACTGACGGTAAGTTTATGATTAGTGAATTATTAACACAGAAGCTTTCCTTAGAAAAGGATTAATTATTCAAATGATACAGTAAGGAACCATTCAGACATGCAGTGGAAAAATTGCTTAAAATTAACATATCAAAACTAACCTGTATGTCTATCTTTGGAGTAATCCGATGTAATTGCTATGAAGGTTCAGGAGCATTATAATCCTTTTTCAATTAGACTAGGGAAGAGCTTAGTAGCTAATGGCTTAGCCGAGCTATCCGGAAGAGGAACTCAACAGAAGTCACACTGGTTCATAGATTCTCATTAATAAAACACCTCATACCAGAGAAAGTATTTTGGCTAAATTCATTTGGGAATACATTTCCTTCAGTCTTTTTCTAATTTTTACAGTATGTGTATATTCCAAAATAAGCAGAACAAAATCAATCTAAATATTTAGTTTAAAGCAGACATAACCATCTATATTATTAAAATCCTAACCAAGTGAGGAGAATTGTTCAAATATTTAGCATTCTTTTTCTTTATCACCAACACTCCTGAAATGTATTCTGAGATCGGCTTGGGATCCCTCTGACCACAATTTGGATAACCAGGTTTAGAAAATGGATGGATGCATTTATTTTTAATGACAAAGCAATTCATTCACAATATAGCTATTTTCAACACTGTATAACTGAGCCTGTGGGTTAATTTAAATCTCAGTATATTATATATAAAACATTACATACTGTATATATTAATCCATAATTAACTAAGTTTGAAATGCTTTGACCAGACCATAGCGGCTAGTAGAAGCATAAACTCCAGTTGCTTAAGTAAGAATTATAACAGAGTAAGACATTGAAGTCTGTCAATCCAAGCCAAGAACTCAGCAATTTATGAACTGTTTGAAGTATCCACTGAACTATGAATAGAGAGTCTCTCATTTATGTTGGGAATCACCTCATCACCTGATTCTAAAAAGAAAAGATACCTTTGTTGTATATTTAACACCAGGAAACTCCCTGCCGTCAACTCCTGAAGTACTGTAGATGAGGAAAGCGCTGTTTATGTGTCGAGGTTTTCCTTGAGTCCATTCTTCAATATTGTAAGCTTCAACCCGCACTCCCACCTCGAGACTGGAAAGCGAACAAAAGAACTAAAAAAACTAATTGTTGCTTCAAAGGGTAGAACCATCTAGTATAACATTCTTGGACATCAACCTGGCACAAGATTCAAACTCAGGATGGTGGATCCATGAAGAGGCAGAGTTGACCACTATACTGGCGTGCTGTAATTGAAATTATGCAATGCTATTTTGTTTTGTACTATATTTAAAAATTCACAATTGTGAACAACTGAATCAATATGAGAAAATATGTAGCATCCTTGAACTTCTCAAATATGAATACCAGAGATCTGATTCTTCATGCAGAAGGTTTATCTCTTTTTATCTATCTAATTGGGGAAAATGCTTAAGCCAATAAAGAATTGTGAGAGCCAGAGTATCTCCTGGCAGCATGGGAAGCAAGAATGAAACCAATCATGGGTGGGATATGGGTGATAGGGGAGGGAGTCTTTATGGAACAAAAAACAAATGGGACTCGGTGAATTTGCTGCTGGTGTGATCTCATTAGCCTCCTTCTTCACCGCAGTATAAATAGCTTGCCTAAGTAAGTCAACAACATAATTCATTGCCATTTTATTCGCTCAGTATCAACATCTGTCAAAAGCCTTGCAAAGTGTAGATGAAGAAGAGAAAATATGAGATAACATGTCAACATTTAATGAGAAATTCACATTGTCATCACTTTCACTTGATTCAACTAATGTTTCTGTTTCAGTTTGTTCTAAAACTGGATTTACAGATTCTCATTTACATGCCATTGTGTTTCGGTTGAAGGCTCTGTGTCACCAATGAAAATCGATGAGGGGGAGTTACCTTAGAGTGACAAATGCTTGGAAATATTCGTGATTTTTTTGAAGTATAATGATATTACATCCACTGGATAGCAGCAGAATACTATCCCATGAATTATTCAGCCTTTACACTGTAAGGCGGATCATTAATTGTCACTCCTGAGCCTAACTTGGGCTTAACTGTAATAACCTAGAATTTCGAGCCTAAACCATTTCTGACACTATGTGTTGTTGCCTGTAAAAGAAATCATGCCATGCTAACATTTTGAACAACTGAAACTATTTGAGAAAATGTACACCATCTTTAAACCTCTCAAAAATGAATCCCAGAAATCTGTTTTTTCATGCAAAAAGCATATCTATGTTGTCATATTAACTGCAGAAACTGTTTACTCTGATAAAGAGTTCTGGGAGCCAGGGATGAAAGGAAGGAATGGGTAGGACAGCAGTCCAATGTAAGGTACACTGACTCATAAAACCAACCTCACTCATACTACACCAGTTCAGAGGTATTAACTGTTGGCAACTGCACTGTTCTTTGGGATATAAGAGGAACAAAAAACAAATAAGCCTTTTTTTTTGAATCTTCAAAATCTATACAAACAGTGCTGAGGCAAATCTGAAGTTATTTGGATTAAATTGTAGACTAAAAATGTGAAATAATGAAATTTTCCAAAATATATAATTTAATTAATAGAATTAAAATAGTTTTGAAGTAAATAAAGCAGTATTTATTTATACATTGTATGAAAAGATAACAATTAAATGAAGACCAGTTCCTGTATGGAAAGACTGGGTCTCCAAGGCTACATTTCAATGCACAGGCTCTAAATAAGATATCACTTAGGTAAAACAGACTGCAAAATACATGAGCCTGGATTTGGTTAAAATGGGCTCTGCATAATGAATGTACTTGTGCATTTTTACCCATCAGACAATAAAAAATGACAATGAATTGACCCATGATTATGGTATTTCAGATATATTGTACTGCAATATTTCTTTAACACTAGAATTACCAGAGCCTACGAAAAAACTCATAGATCCGGCCCACCTTAAATCCATTCGCACCTCTCCCTCAGAGTCTTTTGTCCTGTAAATGTGCTGATTAAGACAAGCAGCAAGCAGCCTGCTATTCCATCCCCCCACAGCTGCACAACATGCACAAAGTTCTCCCAGCTCATGCCTTGATTGATTATCTGGAAGTGAAGTGCTGGAGTTTTAGAGTGGAAATAATAGATTGTTATTTGGAACACATGCATTTTACGTGTGTTCCATTTCTACAATACTCCGTGTAAACACATTGTTAAAACAGAAAAGTTTTTCATATTTAGTAGTAAATGACAAAATGTTGGCATAAACTACAGTATATAATGTGTGAAGCCTGAAGTCCAAAGATCAAATAAACACTTTCACAAAAGGTTCAAGAAAGATATAACAGCTTCCGTCGTGTAGTGGTAAGATTTGCTGACTTGTAATCAAGAGTCTCCGGTTCGATCCTGACTTCCTCCTAAATTTGCCATTTTCAGTAGTGAGCTGCTCTTATTGTTAATATTATACAGTACACACATACATTTGGTTTGTATCTGTATCAGACGGTGCACATTTATAGGACTTGTAAAAGTTACCGTTTTTTTTCACTTTTATTCTCTCAGTCACGATCACGATACATACTACCGCCCAAGGGATCTGACGCTGTTAGTTTTTATTTGAAACTAGGAGTAACTGTAAATGCGAGTGGTGTTTTGAGGCAATGGAACTGGACATTCTCTGATCTGGAGGGATAAAAGCTGACACACAAACGCTGGTGAATTTGCCTTCTTCGTATCTCACCGTCACTTGATTTTTTTTAATTCAATTTTATTGAGTGTTCCAGCTCACGCTGAATTAGTATGGTCTATGAGGTCAAAAAAAAAAAAAAAAAAAAAAACCAGGGACATAGTTATATATGATATTTGGAATTATTCATTTTATGACCTGTATAGTATATTTCGGAAAACATTGTGGCATGGATGCAACATTATTCATATTATTCATATTCATTCGCATAACGCCGCATGTTTTTTTTTCCCAATCTTGCCAGTCCCCACATGTTGCTGTTTCTTTTGTAGGACATGCAGAGGCAACAATAGTACAGAGAGGCCAGTTCAGCGCTATATGCAATCATCACATTCAAATGTTAACAGTTCTCACACACACAAGGATTGTCCTTCCTACATTTACGGTGTGTGTACCTGTTGCAATGTGCAAACTTCTCTCTCTGCTTTGGTTCCTATTACATTGAAAGGGCACCTGACACTGACTCAGTTTACTTTCCTGGGGTAAGCGGCTGTCTTGAAACAGAAGCTTCTCGATGTTGCATCCTCCTTTTCTTTTTCCATCGCCTTTTCTAGTAAGATGCGACAATGAAATTCCTCTGCAAGATGAGCCATGAATGCTCTTCTTTTCTAAGTGGCCTCCATGCAGCACATGTGAGTTGATCACTGCCAGGTCAAGCGTGTTATAACGCAAGCAACTGGCCACCTGCGTGTTCCTGTGGCGGACTGAATAAGCTGACGCCTTCTGGTGCACAATGTCAACGCAGCACAGAGAAAAAAAAAAAAGACAAATACTGTATATGGGACAATGGGTATAAATTTATTGTACTTATAAAAGTTAGCTTTTTTCAGTTTTATTCTCTCAATCACGATCACGCTGTACCCCCTGATCTGACTCTAAGTAACAGTGCCAGCATAAATTCACACCTGATCTGATGCTGTTCGTTTTCAAATAATATTGCATTAGTGCATATATTGTCTCTCTTTCAGGTGTGTAATAGAAACCACAGTATAGAGAGAAGTGTGCGCATTGCAACAGGTACACACATCGTAAATGTATGAAGGACGGTCCTTGTGTGTGTGTAAACTGTTAACATTTGAATGTGATGATGGCATATAGCGTTGAACTGACCTCTCTGTACTATTGTTGCCTCTGCATGTCCTGGAGTACAAAAGAAACAGCAACATGTGGGGACTGGCAAGATCGGGGAAAAAAAAACATGCAGTGTTATGCAAATGAATATGAATAATATGAATAATGTTGCATCCGTGCCACAATGTTTTCCAAAATGTACTATACAGGTCATAAAATGAATAATTCCAAATATATATAACTATGTCTCTGGTTTTTTTTTTGTTTTGTTTTACCTCATAGACTATAAGGTGCATACTAATTCTGCGTGAGCAGGAACACTCAATAAAACTGAATAAAAAAAATCAAGTGACGGTGAGATACGAAGAAGGCAGATTCACCAGCGTTTGTGTGTCAGCTTTTATCCCTCTAGATCAGAGAATGTCCAGTTCCATTGCCTCAAAACACCACTCACATCTACAGTTACTCCCAGTTTCAAATAAAAACTAACAGCGTCAGATCCCTTGGGCGGTAGTATGTATCGTGATCGTGACTGAGAGAATAAAAGTGAAAAAAACGGTAACTTTTACAAGTCCTATAAATGTACATCGTCTGTTACAGACGCAAACCAAATGTATGTGTGTACTGTATAAATATTAACAATAAGAGCAGCTCACTACTGAAAACGGCAAATACAGGAGGCAGTATGGATCAAACTGGGGACTCTTGATTATAAGTCAGCAAATCTTACTGCCAAGCCACGGAAGCTGTTGTATCTTCCTTGAACCTTTTGTGAAAGTGTTTATTTGATCTTTGGACTTCAGGCTTCACACATTATATAGTTTATGCCAACAATTTGTCATTTACTACTAAAATTTGAAAAACGTTTCTGTTTTAACAATGTGTTTACACAGATTATTGTAGAAACGGAACACACATGAAATGCATGTGTTCCAAATAACGATCCATTATTTCCACTCTAAAACTCTAGCACTTCACTCCCAGATAATCAATCAAGGCATGAGCTGGGAGAACATTGTGCACGTTCTGCGAAAGTGGGGGGATGAAATAACAGGCTGCTTGCTGCTTGTCTTAATCGGCATATTTATAGGACAAAAGACACTGACGGAGAGGTGTGAACGGATTTAAGGTGGGCCGGATCTACAAGTTTTTTCGTAGGCTCTGGTAATTCTAGTGTTAAATCTAACAGCAATGCAAAATTTGTCTCACATTCTTTTTTTTTATTTTATTGGTTTTATTAAAATCAAATAGCATTCCATACAAATAACTCAGGTTTTAGAAAAAAAGGTTTGAAACAAATCAACCTTCAACAAATCAACATTCTCGATATGTTGCTATGCAAAACTGAGTTAGTACTTACAAGTGTCTCAAAACACATTCTAAGATTAAAATTTTTACCAATGCAGATAATGAACACAATGAAAGTGCAACTTTACATCAGTCAAGATAAATAATATACAATTAAATTTAAAACAGATTAATTCCAAAGTATTTGAAAGCAGCACTTGTGCAAACTTTAAAAACCTGTTTTTTTTTGTTACTAGGGCAACCCATGTAGATGACACTCTTTAAGGAAATTCTTTATCTCTTTGAATTTCAGACAGTCAAAAATACTGCTGGTCCTATTCTAATAAGTTACATACTGTATAATAAGTGTCTTTTGTAAGTGCAAAGCTCAATTGCATTCTTTTCTATATGAAATTATGCCTGATTCAACCAAGAAAAATAAACATGGTCATTAAAAAGAAACCAATTGACATAAAATATTACAAACATAATTTAAAAGATTTGACTCAGACTGCCTCACATGTCCCTAGATAAATATGTACAGATTGTACGTACAGATTGATAAATATGTACTGGCCTTCTCATATGGAAGACTCTCCGTGCCAAGATGAAATTCCCAAAATGAATATGCATTGAATTTCAGTGTATTTTACATATTCATTTTGGCATGATTTTTTCATATTATAATTATAAACCAATCATCAAATAATTAAATGCTTTTCAGTATGGTGTGCAATGCCGTGAAAAAGATTTATTTCCACAACCACACAGGTATTGTACCAAAACTAAACAAAGTCAAATGATCAGTCAGCATCAAGAGGCTGCGCAAAGCTTATAAACAGCAGGGGTAAGAGTGATTCTGATTATAGCTGTGTGTTTCTCTGAATTTAAGGTGCTTTGTTTCTTCTCAATCTATAAAACCATCCTAAATGTCATCTGTTCTAAAACTTTTATTTATTGGTCAATTATATAAAACAGATTTGGGGTGAAAAATGTGTTGTTCAGGGCACCTAAAAAGTGATGTTGGAAATGGTTCAAAAAAGCCTGCAAGGCACAACATTGGGTCTGCAAATAAAGACATTGTAAGGGTTAAAGCAGAATACTGTCAAAAATAAACTTCAGTGGTTTTGTATCTTACGTATATTTTAGTAAATTCAAACTCTGATGACTTTCTAAATATGGAGAAAGTCATATCCTGACTACATTTAGCCTGATACTGTATCTATCTGCTGTAGGATATCTGACTTCTGAATTTTATATGATTATCAATAATGCTAATCAGAGATGAACTGGCATTTCTGCACACTTTTCCAGACAATGAAGTGCCTAGAATTACATTCACCTTATGCTTGCAACCGCAAGTTAACCCTGTTGCCCACTCTGATGGGCACACTCACATATTTATAATCTGGCGCTGAACTGTATCTGGAAGTAGACTCTGAGCAGAAGCTACATCTTCTCTTAAAAAGTAGATGCATGCATCTTTAACACTTTCTTAGGGACTCAAATCACTCTCTGCTTGCAGCCAGACACTCAAAAGTCCATTTGAGCTACCTGCTGAAACATTTTCTCTTAGATCTGTTCTTCAAGCTTTAGCTCTGTGACAGTGACAACCATTCTGGGAGAAGAAGCCTTTTACTCCTTGAAAGGAACGTAAGTGGCTAAGCTCATTGAAAGACCATTAAAGACACCTTTTACCTACAAAGTCACAGAGGACACAGTAAAGATCCTATCATCCAAATTGAGCTTAGGAAGACAACACCATACCATGTCTTGTACAAGTACAAAGAACCATGTGGCAATGGCAAATAAGTGAACACCACTGCAATTAAAATGCTTAACTTAAACCTAGGACTATAACAGCACCAGTTTGCACAGCAGTAGACATATCCTTAAAGACCTGGTATCTTTAAAGCCGTTTTATTTTTGCCAAGATAGCCAAGAACTGTAACATCTAGTACTATAATAAGTGAAGCATGATTATAGATTACAAGAACTTCATAATCACATCTTATGAGAAGGATCTAAGAGTCATAATGGGCTCATCACTACATACAACAAGACACTGTGCTGAAGAGCTCAAGAAGATTAAAATGATGTTAGGTTATGTCTGTATATCATGATGTGTGGAGTACAAGTCAAGGGAGATTATGGTTAAGTAATATGACCCACTAGTGCGGCCTCACTTGGAATATTGTGTACAGATAGGTCTCTGGGCTACAAAAAACACATAGCAGTGCAAGAGAAAATCCAGAGGAGAGTAACCAGGCTGATTCAGGGACTGGGAGGTATATACAGTATACAGGTCCCAATTTGGTGCAGCAGTAATTCTGGCACAGCTTCTAACATCCACGAGTAATATGGTGAAAAAATAAATAATGAAACTCATTGATATCCCTGAAATTTCCTTTTTTTAAGTTGGAGAAGATGCTTTAAAAATGCAAGATGGTGAACCATGTTTTAGAAGGACTTTAAAATAAATCACGTAACTCAATATATCCTGAAGGTCTAGTTGTAATCTGATAATTAGGGAAACAAAATGAAAATGGCATTATGACACCAAAACAATGGCTAAAATCAGCATGTGGCATGCCAGTATTCATGCTCCATTGTGTGCCTGTAGCAAAGATTAATTGAGTTAACCCTTTATATCTCTTTATTATTCTTCAAGGCACATGCTTCGGTCCAGGAAAGGTTCACAGTGCTATAAATAATACCAACAATAAAAGAGAATTTTTTACATTTTTGAGTTTTCTATGTGAAACATTATATAAATCAGGCTGATACCAGCAACAAAAAAAAAATACATCAGTGGTCTCTTATACTCATCTTCCCATGGAAAGACACATACCTTTTTTGAAAAGTGTTGTTGACTACAGCTTTGAAAACCAGTCGATCCCCTATAGTGGAAGGTCCTCTGAATTTAAACATATCAACAGACTTTAGGATGGGAGAGAAACCACACAGGCGACTGTGAATAACAAGAACAACAATATTAAAGAAAGCTTTAAAGATAAACATTGCTAAAACAAAATATAGCACATAGCATTCAGCACTCCAAATTGTGAATGTCCATTTATGTCATATGATGGAGCACAATAGTGTGATCCTCAAATGTAACAAAATGATCATTAGTTGGTATTTATGTTTTCTCAGAAATTTTCCAAATGACAATTCTATATATCTTATTGAAGTAAAATTAAAATTGTAACTTGGTGACATCACTGTGATACATAATATAAATTTGCAGACCTATGCTGATTACATTTAGCTTTGCAGATCATTTGTGCATCCAGTCACACATTCATTTTTCAGTTCAATTTTCCATCAATATGTTCCCATGAGTATGAGGCTAAAGACAGGATGCCACCCTGGACTGCACATTACTCCATTCTACAGCATTACAACTACACTGTTATTAATGTTTGTGTAGGAACATATAGAACTATTTTTTCTCAATTTTGGATTTGTTTTATGTGTTTATTGTTTTTATTGCTATGACTATCACTTGCACATGCTGCCATTTTGTGAGTATTTTCTTGCTAGGGCTGTGCCATTGTGTTATGCATTCATAAGGCATGTGATGCAAAGATCATGTGACACCTTGTGTCATCATCATTATAATATAAGGTATTAGGGCATAGTAGCTTGTTATCCAGTCATCAGACCAAAAATAAAGAAAAGAAGAACAGTTTAGTAACAGGGGGAAGTTAAACAAAGACATTTTTGAACAACAAATCTTCGGACTAAGACACTGGCTTTGTGTTTTTGTTTTGACATTCACCCTTGTGTTCCGAGTGTTAACACTAGAATCCCTGAAGCCTGCGAAAATATTTGTAATGCTGGGCCACCTTAAATTCCTTTGCAGCTCTTCGTCAGTGTCTTTGTTTTGCAAGTGTGTCAATCAGCACAAGCAGCAAGCGGCCTGCTCACTCATCCCCCACTGAGGCAGCTGAAGTCAAGTCAGATGCAAAATTCTCAGAGCTGAGAGTAAGGTATCTGGAATTGTACAAGGTAAATAATATATCATTATTTGGAATACAATGATATGTGTAAATGCAGGATGACAGGAAATGCGAGGCAAGAAATGTTGAACACATAACTAAAACAAAAACTTTTTTCATGTCTTCTTATATAATACGCTACCGTGGCTGTCCGTTTGTCTGTCCAGGATTTTAAATCACCTGTAGCTCGCAATCTGTTTGAACTGTTGACCTGAAATTTGGTTCACATATACTACGTGACGTCTACTATCCGCTTTCGGGGAGATGATTGACCTCCAAGGTCAAAGGTCAATCCAGGAAAGTCAAGGTCAAAAATCAAATAACCTGTAGCCTGAAATTTGGTACACGTATACTATGCTGAAACTCTGCACTACAGCTTTATATTAAAAGCGAAGAGTTTTGGAATTATTAATGTTTTTATTTTAGATTTATTTTATTGTAGAATCAACTCTTAGCATGTGTACAGGCGCCGTTCCCTACCACGTTCGGCGTCACTTCCCCTACCTCTTCATATCTTAAATCATTCTTGAGGCAGATTGAAGACTTAAGTGCCAGCTTAAGTGAAAAATTAAAGAAAACATACTAAGTAATTGCAACACAAACACTGACTTAATCAGTTGTGATGTGAAAAGATGCCGACGGAAGAAGAGAAGAAGCGGGCCGCTAGGGTGGAGAAAAGAAGAACTACTCAGGAAGCAGCAAGTGCATCAACCTCTGAGCAACAAATGCTAAATGTACAGAGAAAGAGTATGAAAACTATGAAAGCTCAAGTCAACTGTATTCATGGGACGTTATTGTGCACTGTTACTGGTTATAGTAATAACTGACAAAATGTTGGCATGAAGTGTGAAGAAAGCGTGTGAAAACTAAAGTCCAAATATGAAATAAACACTTTCACAAAAGGTATAACAAAACAAATGCATTTTTATTCAAGAATATAACCAAACAAAAATAAATCATTCAATTTACATGTTACTGGCAATGTGTAACAACTGAAACCCAACTATCAATCGATAAAAAGTAGACAAGTCCGCTTGGGTGGTGCAGAGGTAAGGACTGCTGTCACATAATCAAAAGGTTGCGGATTTTATCCCAGGTCCTCCTCGCATTTACCGTTTTAAGTTGTGAGCTGCTCTTATTGTTACTATTACAAGATATAATAAAAACATACTGTACATTTGATTTGAGTCTGTAAGAGCCGATGAAAATTTATGGTACTTGTAAAAGATAGCACTGAAGCATACACACAAACACAGCTCAATCTCAAGCTTGTCTTTTGAGCAAACAGACACTGTAGTGTGTATTGAGGATGTTACTTTTCCTCACAAATGGACATTCACATCAACATGTCATTTGAACATTTTTTTATCCAAGAAAAAACTGAATAAAAATCATTCAAATTAAGTTTATTCAAGAATAAAGATCTAAACAGCAGCGTGGCGAATTGCTTGCATACTGAAGTGACCTTTAGCTGCAGGTGGAAGTCCCATTTTATTTTATGGTGCCAATCACAGTGCAGCAGTTTATTAGACAGCGAAAGCACTGTGAAGAAGCTTTCTGTTGTTACGGTCCTGCCTTTGTCCAGAAACGGCTCCATAAGCTTTATGACCATAGACCAGGAAAGTCTTTGCCTTCGGTTGTAACTCAAAACACAGCTCTCAATAAAATGTTGCCAGATGTCCAAAATCGCAACAAACCTGTCATTTTTCACACGTTCTGCATGGGTGTCTTTGTTGTCAAAGTGCAAATGCTGCATGATAGTCTGATAGCGGTCACGGGACATTGTATCTTTGATTGCCGATACAACAAATTGTTCTGAGCAGGCATCAGCCACACCGCTACTGTTGTGAAAAGAATAGAGATAAATGCATTCAACTCAGAGAGGGAGAGGCAAGTTCGTTGTACCATGTGAACGTCACTGAGAGAATAAAACTGAATAATAAAAAACAAGCGCTAACTTTTACAAGTATCCAAAATTTACACCAGGGGGGTATTTTTCGTACGTCGCTTAAATCATCCGAGATCAGGTGCCTCATCTTGGATACCGGTGACACTCATCCAGGATAGGTCAGTTTTTCAAATGCAGCCATGTATTAGATTAGTCTAGCTGGATCTAATCATACGAGATGAATGCGCGCGCCCGTGGTGATTGAAAAGCCCATATATATTGAGTCTAGAAAACATGATCAGCAAGTCTTTGATAGGCTGTAACAAAATGACGAAAGAACGGGCGCATTTTTTTTTCACACACGCGGCGGAAGACCTTTTATTCGAAGGACATGAAGAATTTCAAGATTTAATATGCACAAGGGGTAACACTGCAAAAGCCTGCCCAGACCAGAAAAGACGGCTGGCAAAAAGTGGCCGACAAATTAAACGCTAAGTAGTGTGCATTGTCCTTACTGAATGCAGCGTTTCATTTCCTATGTGTCAGATTAATTATTATTTAATATGTCATAATTCCAGATCAAACATGAGCACAAGGAGAACATAGGAACAGGTTAAAGTGAAGTACAAGAATATACTTCAAACTGGTAAATATTGATATATAACTATTTAAAGAATTGTTGACATAAATAATCATATATAATATAAAAAACATTAATTTTAAAGCTAATAAGAAGGCAGCCAAGCAAAAAACAGGTGGAGGTCCACGCGGTCCACACCTAACCCCTGCAGAAGAGTTGGCTCTCCAGCAAAATGCCCATCGCCCTGTTTCTGAGGGCATTCCAGGGGGAGGCTCCTCCTCAGAACCAGTGGCAGGATGCAGTTGTCACTTCATTTCAGGTAAAGGATGGTCATTGCATATATTTGTCCTTCATGTGTGCCATAGGTATGTTCCATATAGCCCTCTTTTTTGTTGGGTCAGTTGCAGGGAATGTCATATCCCTTGAACCTGTGTCTGACCAACGAGATATTGATGAAGGTCAAATAGTTGATGAAGACACTGTGTCTGATTATTCTTCAGAAGGAGAGGTACATTTTCCAAATAATGTTTGATCAAACTCCACTCTGATCAGTCCCATGTGCCCCAATCACATTTGGAAGTCCTGGTAATGAGAATGTTAGGCTGATTGAGATTCTTCATGGAACTGTGGGTGTTTTAGCCTGTGTTTTACCTACCTGCAATGGCATGAAACGCCTCTTTTATTGTCTGCACACACAGGTGTCCAGGAAACAGTATGAAAACCCGAAGGAAATATTTCAGAGCCAAACAGACTTTACGAATTGCCTGGGAAACTGCACTTTTAGTTAGATTTTCCGCATCGCCTACAGTATATAAAAAAGTGCCGCTTGTTAAAAACCTCAAAGCAATGCATACTGTCTGTGTGGTTGTGAGAGCCCGAGTTCGCCTAGTTTGACTTCGAATATAAGGTGCCAATAAATCTTTGAGGTACAATATTCCCCCTCGGCTAAAGCGGTATTTTCGTACAGAATTTCCTCCAGGAGCAATAAAGGATCTTGCTGATCGCGCAAAACTCTCTCTATATGAAATTCTCTTCGTATAATTTGCGCACCAATATCAATTGGTCACTCATTCATGAACGGCGAAGCCATGACTGGATGACTCCCACGCACCGTCACTGATCACGCGTGTAAACTAATCCTTGTTTACGTAGAACAAACCTGCTCCAAGCAGGTTTGCGGATTAGGATGTGTTGCTATGGCAACACTTCCAGCAAGAGTTTCGAAAAACCTACAGATACAAGATCAGGCCAAATCGTCAACAATTACATCTGGCTAAACGACTAATCCACATACGAAAAATACCCCCCAGGTGTTAAAGACTTAAATCAAATGTGTGTTTTTATTAATCATAATAATATAATATAATAATAGCAGCTTACTACTCAAAACACAGGGCACCGGGTCTCAAACCTGAGACCTTTTGATTATAAGACAGCAATTCTTACCTCTACACAATTCAAGAACACATATAAAGTCCCTGTAAATTGACATTTGAGCTTGGGTTTTTAACTAATTGGCAGCAATATGTAAATCAATTTTTTTTTCTTTGGTTATATTCTTGAATAAACGTGCACGTGTCTATTTGATATTTGGACTAAAGTCTTCACACATTATACACTTCATGTCATTATTAGTATAACATGGAAAAAGTTTCTGCTTTAGGTATGTGCGCAGTATTTCTTGCCTTGCATTTCCTCTCATCCTACACCTACCCAGATCTTTGTAGACATGGAACACAAATAAAATGAATGTATTTCAAATAACGATATACTGTATTATTTACCCTATACAACTCCAGGAACGTTACACGCAGATAAGGAGCCTTGGCTTGAGCTGGGAGATCTTTTTGCCGGAGTTGAGCTCCGTCAAGGTGGGGGATGGGACAGCAGGTTGCTTGCTGCTTGTGCTGATCGACACAAAACAAAAGATGCTGATGGAGAGGTGCGAAGGGATTTAAGTTGGGATGGGATTACGAGTTTTGTCGTGGGCTTCAGGGATTCTAGTGTTAAATAGAAATTTGTAAATCTTGTGATGCAGAGATCATTCAAGATTAAAGATTCTTTATTTGTCACATACACAATTATAAAATTACAACATGCAGTGAAATGTGCCCTGAATCAGCCATGAGACTGTGCAATAAAGTTAACAAATAGATAATTTAAATTAAATTTAAAATTAAAAAAAGAAAGAAGGAA
Organism: Erpetoichthys calabaricus; assembly: GCF_900747795.2. NCBI lineage: Eukaryota > Metazoa > Chordata > Cladistia > Polypteriformes > Polypteridae > Erpetoichthys > Erpetoichthys calabaricus. The sequence goes on along the minus strand of NC_041400.2, from coordinate 68,125,609 downwards.
TTTAAATTTTAAATTAAAAAGGTAGAACTAAGGTGATACAATATATAGGGAAAAAAGTATATATCCAAAGCATTACAATTTAAACAAGACCTGAGCTATGTGCAAATGTAACAGAATAGAATAACTATGTACTGTAAAGTCAGTGAGCTAGTTTGCTGGTTAGAATAGACTTAAAATGGCATGGCAACAGCTGAGAAGCAATGAGGTAGAAAATTCAGTTTGTGTTAATGAACAGTTAAAAAAATTTGTGGTGGCATGTCCAAGTTAGGAAATCTTAATGCCTGTGGGTAGAAGGTCCTCTTGAGCCTCTCTGTTCTGGCCATAATACTCCTAAACCGTTTGCCTGATTTCAGCAGGTCAAACAGATAATTACTGGGGTTAGATTAGTTTCTGATGATCGTAGTTGCTCTAGTCCTGGATCTCCTGGTATAAATATCCTGCAGAGATGGTAGATCCGATCTGGTGAAGCGTTATGCTGCTCAGATCATGTGACTCACTGTGTCATCATAATCTGCCTATATAAGATGGTGGCACACAGAATTGTTATCTAGTCATTGGATTGAAGATAAAAAAGAACAGTTTAGTAACAAGGAAATTAAAGATGCTAGTCTAAAGACATTTTTGCAACAAATGTTTTGAATGTGACAGTTTATGTTTTTGTTTTCACAAGATGCACTGAGAAAGTGTGAAGGGTGCTTTCCCAGATTTTCCAAGATTGATTTAAATAGTGATTTTGCAATTTGGTTTTGTGTTTTTGCGACTCCAGACACTAGGAACTAGCTCTGACCTTTTGACTTTGAATTTTGGTTAGCAATATGGCTTTATTGACTTTCTTTCTAACTTCTTGTTTTGACCCATAACTATTTTTGGTGAAGTCCTTTTCTCCTGTCATCACTCATAACATTTTTTTTACTGAATACCTTTCCAGTTAATACACAGCCAAGAAGACATCAGTACAATCAGTACACTGGAAAAGGCCTGACATAATTCAGAGTTCTGCCTCTGAATCCACCTTTTCTGGTCCTGCTGCCATGTAAGGACACTGACAACAACCGATAGCATAATTTGTGATAAGCAAGGTAAAAGACACAATGTGGCTAGAGTTTCTGAGCCTTAATTGTGATATGGGATAGTTGTAGCTCCCAACCTTTTCTGACATTTTGTTGATACTTATTTTTCATATATCATTTCAAAACTCATTCATACGCTTTTTGACAATGTTCGTTTTAGAATCACCAAGTAATATATTTAGAATGTGACTTTAAATGTTCAAGCATTGACTTTATATATTAAGGAATGTAATATATTTGCCTGTTTAGCACAACAATATATACATTGTTACACACATGCACCTGGGAGACAACTTGCGGTCTCATCAAATAGTTATTCCACCCAAAGTCAAAGGTTGGCACTATTGCCTAATGCTTCTCCTCCTTTCTCCCTAACAGATCTGACAACGGGAAGCACCGGTGACTTCACTTCTGCGTCAGATACCCCAGAGCATGCCTCTTCCACTCTGGCTTACTTTTAAGGGGTTAGTCGACAGGATTACCAGCAATGAGCAAATTGGTAGACCTGACTTTGGTGGTGGCAGCCCCAATGGAGGAAATATAGGCCAGGCATTGCGGATTCAGATGGGAAACCAAATGACTCAACTCACTGAATTGGAGGCTTTGTGAGGAATGAGCAAAGAGTCCCTCCAAGGTATTAATGCCACTTTGTTCTGAAGATGATGTGGAGACATACTTCTTTTTCTTTGAACAGATGGTCATCCGGAATACTATACTTGGGAACACAAGGATGGGGTACACATTCTGGCTCCTTTCTTGATGGGCAAGACTCAGAAGGCTTATTACGACTTTGATGAGTAGGCAACCAGAGATAACGATAAATTAAAAGCCGGGATCCTGGCATGCCATTGTGTGACAGCAGACCTGCAGGCAAGACAGTGTCATGAGTAGCATTTCAGTCCAGAGGGTCAGGGGCACTTAGAAGTGTACAAGCTGTGCAGAAAGCTCAGGAGCTGGCGCAGAATTAACACCACAGAGCAGGTGGTTGAGGTTGTCACTTGTAACTACCTGATTAATTTGCTAGCTGAGTCTCTTAGCCTAACAGGTCCACAGGCATGTGTGGCAGCACATTGACTTGCTTGTCGAAATCATCAAGAGTCTCTGGCTGGCCATGCATGTCAATGATGCGAAAGAGCCGGACGATTGCTGCAAGCCCAGAAGGGATCATGGCCAAAGAAAAGAGCTCAGCCAGTGAGACACAGTGCCAACCACATGGCCTAAGGATAAATCTCCATCCCTAATGTGCTCTTTCAAGTACTGAGGGGTGGAGCACATCATTCCCAACTGCCCCTATCTGGAGAAGTCAATTAACTGTAAAGGTAATGATCATTCACCAACCTCTTACCTCCATGTATAGGTGTGATGGTAGTAAATGTTAATAAAGTAACTGCTCTCATTGATTCCAGAAGGTACGCTTTAATTTTTGCTTACCGATGTGTACTTCCACAGGAATGGGGCTCCAGACAGGCCAGTCTAACATGTATACACGGGAAACCCATCAGTATAACTGTGGTCACATTTCAAGGGGATACTCGCATGATGTCTATGTACATGATGCGGAATCCCCAGTATCCCATCGTACAAGGAAGGGACTGGTCCAAAAGAAACTGCAGAAAGGAACAACACCCACCTGTGGTTAAGATGGGCCTTTCTGTGGACGGAGAACTCCATCCCAAGTTGTCTCCACACTGTGTGTTATCCTGGCTCAAAGAAGAGAGGTTATGGCCATTCAGTAGGAGGCAGGTGATATCTCAGTATCACGCTCTACAGAGGATGTTGACAGAATGTCCCAGACCAAGGCCCCACCCCAGGAGGTCACCCCCGATTCTCTCTCTGAATTACACTTCCAATTTCAGCAGTTGCTGACCTCATTTAAATGGGAACAGTGGAATAATGATTCCCTGAAATTTGCTAAAAATGAAATTGCCCTGCCTGCCCGGGAGTTGTTCCTGCCTTGCGCCCTGTGTTGGCTGGGATTAGCTCCAGCAGACCCCCATGACCCTGTGTTAGGATATAGTGGGTTGGAAAATGACTGACTGACTGAAATTGTCCTTGTAGACAGGTCATGTATTGCACAGCCCATGCCCCTGGAGATACATTTCATATTAAAAAATGACTTGTTATATTGTGTAGCAGAGTATGAGGGGGAAGTGAGGTCCCTTTTGTTAGTTCCAAAAGCCAGGTTTGTGAGCTGGCACACTCCACCTCTTAGGTGCCCACCTCAAGCCCGGTAAAACATTGAAAAGGATATACAGAAGACCATTACTGGAACTGGGTATTTATTCAGGGAGTTGATTCAAGCCTCTCTGAAGCAACCTGCTTGAGAATATGCTATTAACAACATTTACTCTTCCTATTTTCCATTATTTTGCTGTAAGGCAATTCAAATGGTTTCTACCCCAGCTGGGAACCCTAATCCTTTCCACATTTCCTTGTTATTTATTATACCTGTATTTAGCCTGCTCACTGCACAGAATTTTTTTTAAATTATTTGAATCCTCAGTGATATGTCCCCAAACCAACCCTCCACTTCTTATTTGGTAATAACAAATAGGAAATAAGGAAATCACTTATTAGAAAATAAGGAAATTAAGTATATATTTCTTTATATTGAATTTGAACTTTGACATTTTCAAGTGAAATTGGTCTTGAGAAAGCAACATACAGTTGCCCATGTGAGAAGACATGATTAGGGAAGAAAACTCCAACTTTTTGGAGAGTTTGTCCTTGTGACTTGTTAACTGTCATAGCAAATGCAGCAGTTATATGTTACAGTTGGAGTGAGAGAACCAAGGAATTTGACAGGAAAGTTGATTTCATCCTGCTCAGTTCCGTTATTTTATTGAGTCAATTGACAGATACTCCACATATTGTCATTTAAGAAGGTTTCATATTTGATCATTGATTTGGAAGGTTTCATCATTTCTAGGACGTAAGATGGCACAGTTTGGATTTTCACTTACGTCTTGAATACAAGCATTTTCACTGAATATTGCTGTGATTAAATAATCTGTTTCAATGAAATCTTGAGCCACTTCAGTTATCTGTGGTGGGCTGGCACCCTGCCCAGGATTTGTTCCTGCCTTGTGCCCTGTGCTGGCTGGGATTGGCTCCAGCAGACCCCCATGACCCTGTGTTAGGATATAGCGGGTTGGTTAATGACTCACTTCTGTTATTATACAGGTGAAATCTCATTGTAATGAAATTCATGAAACTATAAAAATATTTCATCATAATGGAAATTTTGTTATAACAAAGATGGGGGAAATACGTATACTATTGTGACAAGGGTCTCTGGCTATTCACCATCTCTAATGGCAGTGGTCCAAGGACAGCTCTATAGCTTCTCTCCTGCAGTTTTAACACAGGACTTTTGCTGTTTGTCCCACTCTCCTGGGGCCTCATGCATAACAGCGTGCGTAGAATTCTCACTATAACATGACGTAAGCACAAAAGGCGAAATGTGCTTACGCACAGAAAAATCCAGATGCAGGAATCTGTGTGTTCATCAACTTCCGCACTCTTCCGCAACATAAATTCCACTCAGCGTGGAAATAAATGCATGTGCACATGCTTGCTGTCCCACCCCAACTCCTCCCAGAATTACGCCTCTTTGAATATGCAAATCAATATAAATAGTCCTTAAGCCCAGCGTTCTGTGAAAAGGCAATGGCAAAAATACGAGGAAAAATAGAAGAATTTCAGTGAACACCAAATGGAGGCAAAGAAAAACGTACTATTTGTTGGTTTAAACAGTTATATAAGCAACAAAAGGCAGTTGATCGAGTAACATGGCGTGTCGGAGAAACTCGAAAGCTCAAGTTCACAAAGTCGCACAGTGCCGGAAATAAAAAAGTTGTCACATATCAAAGTCTGCGTGAAAAGGCGACTCGTAGCCCAATGTCTGAGTGTCATATGAAAGCTTATTAGGGTACAGTGAAAAAAAAGGCACACAGTGTGAAAAAAGCATGAAATGTCAACTTTAATCTCGAAATTTCCACTTTAATTACGTACTTTATTTTGTCATTAAAGTAGAACATCATCTTAAAATCGTTTAATTTACTAGTTTCTTAAATCCAATCATAACTAAAGTAGCATGTTAAATGCTTTGTTGTGTATTTGATCTTATATGTGCTCTATGTGCCTGAATCACTACGTGCTCTTCCTCCGACAAGACACAGAATCCATTACGTTCGTAATATTACAGCTCTCTGAGTAATTAAAATACTGAGAAGTATACGTGATATCATTTTCATGATGATATGAGTTAAAGCATGTTATTAAACATGGGAACACAGTGGCGCAGTGATTGTTCATGTCTTACAGCAAGATGCTTGCTGCGCCATGCGCGACCTTCAATGAAATGCTTTATTACAGAAGTACTGTCTTTTTCAAACGTACTAACCCCCAATTCCTGTCCTTACTTTTCTTTCTCCAAATACCCAATTGCCACACAATCAGCTCTGTAATAGACGTTAAGCCAACTGTAAGCTTAGAAAGCCAATTCTTCAAAACTTTTAAGGAACATCGAAATATCTTCGTAATGTTTAATTATTCTATCCATCTATCCTTCCAGTGTCGCGCCAGCCACAGCATGAAAACAGCGCGAGGCAGGAACAAACCGTGAACGAAGCTCAAGCTCACTAGCGCTGTGGCACCGTGTAGTTAAAGTTTTATCTGTATAATATAATCAACATATTTTGCTGCATTTCATCTTAAAAATGATATCGTCATCATATGTAAATACACGCTTTATAAAGTGGCTCAGGTTGTGCAATATTATAACTGTATCATAAGTACAATTACCTCACGGTAACTTGCAAGTACAAACAGTTCTACAAGGAGCACTTGAGCCGCCGTCGTGGATGTGGATCTAAGAAAGGGTAACCACACAGGAACAGTAGCACTGCTTTGACGCTGAGTGCTGCCAGTCTGCAAAACCTAACAGAGAATTTGCATACAACAGAGTATGAGGTAGCGTGGAAAAGTGCGAGACTTTACGCCAAGTGTAGGTTTTATACATCGCGATTTGAACGTGGAAACGTTCTTACACAACATTTCTGTGCATACGCACTGTTTATACATGAGGCCCCTGGTCTTCCATAAAAGTGATTCCAAGCCACTGGTGTTCTAATCTGAAGATGCGAGCCAAAGCTGGGTGATTGACTCATTGCCATGGCTTCTATCTTTTGTGCTTGAGTAATGAAGTAACAGCTCCTATTTTTAATGAAGACTTGAGACTGTACCTGCCTTCTCTATACTGTATTTTCCTTGGAAACCTGGACTCCCCTTTCTGTCTCTTGTGCAACTCTCTGACCCAAGCTTGGCAATACCTGTATAAAAAAACAGTGCTTCTTAATGTGAAAACAATATTATATTTGAAAGCAAGATGTTAGATGTAACTTTTTCAATAGAAATATAGATATGAATACAGAATGAAAATGAAAATGAAATATTAGGTGTAACGTTGTTTCTCACTTGTTTTGTTCATTGCAAAGAAAACTTTGAGAAGCACTATGAAACTCAAACAGTACAGTATCCGCAAAGACACAACTACCCACCTGGATGCTCGGTAAAGCACTGACTCAGAATTCGGCTATACCTTTATGATGTCGCACCTACACTCTCACCGAGACTGCCCAAGACTGGAAATTTTGCAATAGACTGTCAATTTCTTTTAGCCTATCACAAAAGAGACAGCCTGTTGCAGGGTTCCTGAAAGTATAGGCAAGGAATTAAGTTTTTTTTTTACATCACATTATTATCTTTGGTGGCCATTTTTTGGTCGAAAAAACATTTGTTATATTGAAATTTACATTTTGGTAAAATTAAATCTGTTAAACATGATATTGTATGAACATTTGTCTGGGAAATTTTGTCTGAAGTTTCTGGCTAATAAAAAGACTCAAAATGGTCTTTTATGCTTTTGAATATCTTGGAGCAATCGGTGAACATATGTAACTGCATGTCTAAGGGTCTTGCTAGCTTTATCCCATATAATCAATTTTACTTCAAGCAATTCTTTTGCTTCATTTGAAGTTTATTTTGTTCTTGATCATGAACTTTCAGTAATAGGAATAGTAAGTTCAAATAAGGAGTGAAAAAAATAATTATTGAGAATATATGTGGGGCATACCCCTTTATGTTTCTATAAGGGCTAGGGACTTGGGGAAACCTTTAATCGATTCAGCAGGTGTCTGGCTATGTGCCCCTAATATTTCATTCAGTAATCTTCGCATATGAAGAAGTTATACACAGAAATGGGACAAAAAAATGTGTTTTTTCAATTGCTGCCATTTTGAATGTGGCAGGGCCATCAGATAGGGGTCATACTCCCTTTATGGTTCTGACCAAAATTATTAAGAATGTTTTAGTCAGAATTCTGAGGTCATAACTCCAAAAATGAAAGTGCCTATTCCAGACAAAAATCCTTCTCTTGCCTTACATTATATAGATACTGTATATTAATCATTATCGCTTGCATTCTGCAATCTTTTCCATTTTCCGTGATGAAGAGATATCACAGTTTTTATGAAAGTAGATATAGGAACAGAGAAATATATAGAACACTTATGATGTACTTATGAACTGAACTAATGATCTTAAACTCCCAGCTAAATAATTGTTCAGACATGTGAACTAACAAATACATACAAATATGGTTCTTATTTCTTATGGGATATACTATTCTAGATAGTTTAAACTGCAGAATACATAAGGCAGCAATAGGACATTCATCCATCCATTATCCAACCCGCTATATCCTAACTACAGGGTCACAGGAGCCAATCCCAGCCAACACAGGGCACAAGGCAGGAAACAAACATCGGGCCGAGCACCAGCCTACCGCAGGGCACACACACACACACACCAAGCACACACTAGGGACAATTTAGAATCGCCAATGCACCTAACCTGCATGTCTTTGGACTGTGGGAGAAAACCGGAGCACCCGGAGGAAACCCACACATGCAAACTCCATGCAGGGAGGACCCGGGAAGCGAACTCAGGTCTCCTTACTGCAAGGCAGCAGCGCTACCACTGCGCCACCGTGCCGCCCTATAGGACATTCAAAACAAATCAAAAGATGTCAGTATGGTTTTAAGCCATAATATAAAATAAACACATATCTTTAATAGTGTATATGGACTTGTGGCACTGTAACTTGTAATTTTGTGTAGTTTGGTGTAATATGAAATAGTTTTGGTGCATCATTTCTAATTTTGGATTAATAATTCATTTCATTTTTTTTGTAAAGTATTTTGAGTCATGTCATCGTAGTGCCATTTTGGCCTTGCCTTATGTCTTTTGTTGTTATAGTTTCTATCCATGAGTTGATGATGACAGTGAACGTCATAGGAGGTTATTTAGAGATGGTTGTGTGAATTTACAATCATCCAAGTTTTTGGATAAAAATATTTTAAAAATCTTGCAGTTTTGATCTTTGAGTCTCACTATACACTTTATGTTTTCATGATCAGGTTTTCAGTCTTCCTGGTTTTGACCTTTGCCCATTTCTCTGAATATACTTTTATTTTGTCCTTTTCTAATATATATTTTCTGGTCTATGTTAAAAGTAGTCATTCAGGATGAACATGACTATAAGCACATCATGTTAGCTTGGACCAATTCATGATGAATGATCCTCAAATGAAGCACATCTTAAATGATATTAAACAGCTGCAGGGTGATGTAAAACACCATACCAAAACAATTTAATGATCTGGGAGCCTCATCACAGCTATACAACAGTGTTTAGGGAAGTTAGCCATGTTAGTGGCTCCAGACAGAACCATCAAAGAAGTGCATAATCAACTACCAAAATATTTTCAATGTTGCCCACAAACGTACAGGGACAAATCTTTGACCAGCAGTCACTTATACCATAGATAGGTGAAAAATAGCAATTGGTATATTATTGTTGGTAAGTAAGCTTCAAAATAGTTAGCCTCAAAATAAATTATACCGTTTTAATTTTAAACATTTATTAAAGAGTTTAATGCTGTTTTTGACTAAACACAGCATAAAATTGGTTACTGAGCTGCAGACAGGGCAATAAGTCCACTTTAAATTATTTTATAACTTCTAAGATACAAGTGGTGGATGAGGGTTGGGATAAGTCTTCTTTAGCTTTTTTAATGTGTAAATGAATTGTTGGAAGAATTACAAGATGTACCAGCCGTTCACATTGTGGGGAAAATTTTGAAGGCATTATTAGTTTGACTTTAAAACTGGGGAATGTTTTGAATGCTAGGCTCCATAACACTCAAAAATCAAAATAAGCTGAAAAACACAAGGCATGACAGCTAATGCTCCACCACAGAACAGAATGAACAAGGCCCTAATTGCTTAAGGGCGAGGACAGGGACCTCTACTACTTCTGCAAGGTGAGGGCAGATTTGAAAGAAAACAGAATTAGGAAATGGCACAGACAAGTCAGAATTCATATGGATCTATAAGATAATAATTAACCTATAAAGACATGTAGTCAAAATCATGCTGCAGAGAACAGATTGGTAAACCAAAGGGTATCTATAACCAAAGTCAAGAAGCACAAGACATAAATCATAATCAGTTGGTAGAAAAAAAAAATAACCAGAAATTGAAAAACTAATAATATAAAATTTAAAGTCCACTTTAAATTATTTTATAACTTCTAAGATACAAGTGGTGGATGAGGGTTGGGATAAGTCTTCTTTAGCTTTTTTAATGTGTAAATGAATTGTTGGAAGAATTACAAGATGTACTAGCCGTTCACGTTGTGGGGAAAATTTTGAAGGCATTTCAACATCAGATGTAGTATCACTTTATGTGTTTCAACCAGAGTGAAAACATACATTTAGTATATAAATCTATGTTTTCTTAGCTTTGTACATTTTGATTGTTTATGTTTTCTGTTCAATGTGAAGATATTTGTTGGCACTACTAATATGAAAGCTTTTACTTATATATGATATCACCCTTGCCACTGACATAGTGCAGATGCCCTCTTCAATGAAATTAAGTGAGATATTATATCACTTTCCTGTTAGTAGAAATTAGAAATTAAATGTGATGATACTGCAAACACTACATTCAAACTGAAGACAGGAGAAGTATACCTGAACAATTTACAATCCACTTTGGGCCTGTCACTGTTTTGTAAATGATGGCATTGATATTCTGATGCATTTGAAAAGAACAGAAAGCGTGAATTAAATGAAACACTCATTTCCTTATACCTTTTAATTATGAGATGAATAAAACATGCAGCTTGCTAGCTTTTGATGTAAAACAAGTCCTAAGATGTTTCTATATGTAAAATGAAGAGTACAGTTTGACTAATGGCTGGTTTTCAGACCAACGTTATGAATTTTTAAGAAATTATATTACATTAGTACTTTGAATGCAAAATATTCAAATTATGTTGTTTACTGTTCCCTGAAAATTTGTATATATTCATAACAAGTAAAACATTATTTTCTACACAATTGAGTGCTGTCAGAAAGACAAGTCACTTTAATGCTGTAATCTTTGTGCCATTTGGTAAAATGACTAGGGTAGTCCAATCTGTGAACATGTTTCTTTGTTATTCTATAACAAATGTTTCAACTTTGGTAGGGTGCATTTCAGTTGTATAAATCACGTCTTGGCAGAAAGTGTTAGAGTGCTGCATCAGGTACATTCAGAGCGTGAATTCAAAACCAAATACAATCTTCACTTACATAACAGGATGATAAAAACATGAATTTATTTGTCTTTGTTTAGACTGAGTGAATGACTTAACACCTACACTACCCACATGGTTTTCTTGAGCAAACGGGAATGGCATTTCTGGTCCCAGTTACAGAGTAAGTCTGATTAGTCAATTGAGCTAAAAGGCTAATTAGTGAGATTAATCAGTTTATGTTGCCCTTTAAATCAAACTGCCGCCACGTTTCTATAGTAAAACTGATGAAGAAACACACTCCTTAATGTACCCATTCTGACTGGACAGAAAACTCAGTCCAGCCTGGTCCTCAAACACAGTTAGAGATGGAAGGGAGCAGTAGGCAAATAGCCAAGATGGTCCTGTTTTCCTTTTTTTTTTAAAGAAATCTGTTTAGTCTATGCGAGCTTTTACTGAATACTGCTGGGGTTTTTGCTCTGTGTTCAAAATGCTACACACTCGGAGGTACAGTATGTGATCTCATCTCAGCACTTTCACCTCTGAAGAAAGAAATAAGAACACCCCCACTTTTTCTTATCATTAACAGCCCCTTTAATAAATTTCAGATACCTTGCTGCCACACTGGCTGCATTTTCCATCCAGGCCATAATTTGCCCACCAAAAGTGTTGCCATGGTGATTGGCATGCGGCGGCAGGACAAGCTCAATGCTCTCTACTCGAGTAGTTTCTGTTGATACTAGCGAGCTGTCGTTTCCATTAGCTGCATCTAGGGCAGAAAAAAAATGAGTTACTATTTTTGGGAAAATGGCCCTGTTTATGTTTTCTGGTCTTGCAGCACCCATGTTCCTACCAGCTCCACAATATTTTCAAGAGAGCTGTTGAGACTGCTGCAGACTGCAAACAATGTGATTTTAACTGGGTGAAAGCTGTGTTTAACAAACGTCAAAACAGTAATCAATACTGCCTGATCCTGAAAAAGCAAAAGCTTTGATAAATTACAAACAAAGGGAGGTGAGAAGGGAAGCGTGAGCAGCCCATAAAAAAGCACTGTTCTCATTGTCTTTGTCCCCTGATAGAAAATCATAATCTCAGGTTTGTGGCTTCAGAGTGCAGGCAGGAAAAAGCACTGAGACCGGGCAGCAGACAAAGTGAAGTGGAGGACAAAACATTGCAACCCTGGCATGTTTTTAAATAAACAATACATTAGCAAGTGGAATTTTAGGAGAAAAACCTCCTTCTCTGTAAATAAAATGGCTTACTTATTATTGCATAACCTCAGCTTATTGGAAAAACAATATTTTGGGGCACCAAGGAAAATATATTCATGAAACCAATTAAATTACCACTACTTTTTCAGTTGTTCTATATGCAGGCTCAGGGATTCCAGTATGCTGTGCTCAGCTTTAGTGCTCCACATTCTACTGTAACTTCATATGAAGAGGAGAGTCCTACCCAATAGATGAGGTACTCACAGGACAGTGTCGAGGGGCATCAGAAAGAAAAGTCTTTTTTAGAATCTGAGACATTTGAGTGAAGATTAAAAAAAAACATATTCCACCAGTATATGTTATTCAATTTTGTTTTTGATTTCTTCAGTTTACATTTATTAATCCACTTGGATTTGTCACATTATGTTGCATATTCATATAACAACACATTTTTATGTAAAAGTAGAATGCAGATTTTGAACTTCTGCAAATAAATCAGGATGACAACAAAATTGTTTATAGAAAGCCACCATGTAAAATTACGTAAGGATAAATCACAAGAAAGTTTAAATAAAATTTCTAGGATGTTAAATGAATTACTTGGAATTAGAACCATTAGTACCACCAATCCTCTTTGGAAAGACGCTAATCTTTCAAAACTGAGCTATTCAGCAAGAGCTTCTTTAAAGATGTAAGCAACAACTCAATGTCCATCCTGACCGTATCACATAAGTCCTTAAAGAAGAAACAGCTTTCATTGGGTGTGTGATGAAACATTGTGTATCAAGTTTTTTTCTATTTTTAAGTATACAAAGTACCTTTAAATAGAGTAGTATTCACCCTCTTGGAAATGTTCACATTTTATTATTATATAACTTTTAATCATAGGGATTTCATTTGTTTTTTTCACGTTGACCAACAGATTTCTGCAAAGTGGTCTAAATTAATTACAAACAAAAAACACAAAATAATTTACTGCATAAGGATTCACCTACCTTAAAGTCAATCTCAAGTTTTGTGTGCACAGGTCTCTATCAGCTTTGCACATCTGGGCAAAGTAGTTTTTCCTCATTCTTTGCAAAACTGCTAAAACTCCGTCAGGTTGCATGGGAATTATGAGTGAACAGCCTTGTTCAAGTCCAGCCACAAATCCTCCATTGGACCAAGATCTGGGCTCTGACTCAGCCACTCCTGGTCATTAACATTTGTTTAGAGCCGGGCCTGGAGGGATACCCACAGGTAAGGGTCAAAGATGTGAAGGCAATGGTGACTTTAGGGCTGTTCCCGTTCACTCTGTAGTTGCAGATCTTTGGTCATAGGACCTGGTGTTAAGACTTAAACAGGTTTGAGTCACCTGTTATAGGCCATACTTAACACCCCTAACCATGCTTAACCTTTCAATGAAACTCCTAGGATGACACCTCCCCCACCACCTGAACCTCTGAGACCTGAAAAATGTAAAAATCTAATTAAAAATTAAAGAGTTTACCTTTCTTCTTAAAGCATAAATATAAAATACAAGGATTAAATGCAATTGATATATAATACTTTTAGCATGTTTCCTACTTTTAGCTTCTATAATGCAGTTAAAAATATAAGTAACAAAAAAACTAACATACCTACAAAAATTCAGTAGTGATTACACAGATTCAGATCTGTCTCGCTGTCTTCAAGATGGTCTCTATTTCTTTCAAATCTCATTGGGTTTTTATTTAGAACTCCTGCTCAAAGATGTCCAGAAACTTCTACATCTTACTTAACTTTTGTCCCATGCTAGATTTTCCTGTGGAGTTGGTGTAATATTTCTTTTGAAACAAACTGTTTCATTTTATACCTAATAATCCCTAACATACAGTATATGATTAAAATAAAAATTTCTTTGCATAAGCATTATTATATCAACAAAATGATAAAGAGCAACAGACAAAACAGAGAACAAATGTATTAAATCGATTATATAAAAACACAAAAACATAAATGGCAGCAATCAAATCTGAAAATGTAACCCTCCAACCCCCCCCCCCAGACCAGGGGTCCCCAACTCTGGTCTTGGGTTTCATTCTAACCCTTAATTAGTGACCTGTTTTTTTCTGCTAATTAACTTATTTTGAATTAATTTTATTTGACTTGCTCTTGAAGACTTAGACCCCTTAATTGTTTCTTTTTCCTTAATTAGCAGACAAACAATAATGATGTATAAAATGAACCAAAAAATTTTGTTGATTATACAATATTTGAAAATAAAGAAAGGTGTAGGTCTCAGGAATACTGACCTGCTCAGGTCCCCAACGTATTTTAACAGTGCTCTTACAAAAGAGAAAATCAACAATTTTGGAAATTTATGCTATTGCACAATGAGAGCAGCAACAAGCCATAGAATTAAAGAACAGGTTTAATTAACAACAACAATCAGAGCCTAATTAAGCAACTGGTTAGAGTGAAATTGGTTGGAGTTCCAGGCCATGACTTAATTGGTCTTCTGTTGGCTCACTCACTTCTCATTCCATTTCTTTTGGGGGCCATTTAAGGAATAAAATGAAGCAATTCAGAGGAACAATGAAAAAATTCAGGGAAATAAATCTTAAATAACAAGTGAATTAAAAATAATTCAAAAGAAGTTAATTAGCAGCAAAAACAGTACACTAATTAATAAAAGGGTTAGAATAAAAACCTGCAGCCACTGGGGCCCTCCAGGACCAGAATTGGGGACCCTTGCCCCAGACCAACACATACAGTACAAAAATAACACGAATGGAAATTACTCTTTGACCACAGGCAATACGCGAAGTCCATGCAGTTCTGTCACTTCTTCAATGAAACTGTAGTCTTTTTTCTCTTACTCTTTTTGGCAGTGTCTCTAAAATGCTTTATCCCAAAAAAAGAAAAATTGCTTTCAGCTCATCCAATCTAAATCCTCTTGACTGTCCCGTCCACTTCTTCCTAGAGTGCAACGGACGACGATTCTTCAAGATGGCCACTTAAAAAACTGGAAAGGGCTTCAACATTTCACTGAGGCAATCTCCTATCTGGTTGTGGATAGACTACTTTTGTATTCTCCACCACAAAGATTGCGCTCACTCTTGTTCATACTTCTTCTGCCCTTTCATGCTCCTTTTCAGCTGTAAATTAGCATCTATTTACCATGGCAACCTCCCGGAAATTACTGCAACAGATCATACTCCACAAAGGTCCTCCTTATGGCGAACTGCCCAATGTGCCTGATTTTTCCCTCTACTTTACTATAGGTGCTGGCGACAGGATTTACATTAAGGACTTCACAGAGATACAAATGGCAAACCAGAAAATACATTATGATTCCCCACTCCAGCCTCTCTCAGAGAGGAATAAAGAGGGGACTTAAGGCTTAAGGTTGACCACATTTACAGTATCTATTTTAATATCTGCTTCCTTACCCCTTCTGTATGCAGTAGTTCTTTGGTCCTAGTTGGTTTAGAATTAAAGATAGTCCTGTCCATTTAGGCACAAGCTTTAAGAAATACAGTAAGACCCCGCTTAACGCTGCTCCGTTTAATGCTGTTTCAATATTACATGTTTTTTTTTTTAAATTCTAGCTTTTCACTGATTCACTTTGTAGACACATAAAAGCGTGGTTTTCAACGAAAATGTCGGTTTTCACCACAATTGCACAACTTGATTAGATACTTGCATGCAGTCTCACGGCACATTTGATATCAGTGCAGTACAGTACATTACGTATGTTTGACTGCGTCACTGTTCATTTATGATTGGTCATCACCATTATTGTGTAAGGATATAAACATAACAATTTTATTTTACTGTAATAAATAACAAGTATCCCTTTTTAGTTTTAAAATGAGTGGTTGCAAAGAAAAATAAAGTAAAGTGAAAAGGAAAAGCATTTTGCTGGAAATTAAAATGCAGGTGCTCAGACGATTAGATGCAGGTGAATGCCAAATTAGCGTTTCTGAAGATGAGGAAAAGAAGGAACTTTCGACAGATTTTCTAAAAAAAGGTTTAGCCACTATTACAGAAATTATGGACCAGTTTATACAAAACAATCCAAATTTTGCTAGAAGTTCAAAGGCAAGACTAAGTGTCATTGACGAGATGTCTTGCTATCGATAATTGCTTGCTGAATGACAGAGAAAAAGGAAAACAACATTAGATGACTTCTTCACAAGAAAACCTTCCTCATCACAAACATAAATTATGTATTTACTCGAATATTTTTGATTTTCATGAATGGCTTATGAATAAAAATCAATATTAGCAATAAGAAATGTCTATAATTAATGTAATAAAAAAGTATTTAATTATACATGTTACAAAATAAAACAAAAAAAATAATAAACTTTTTTATTCTCTGTCCTATTTCACCTATCCCCATTATTTATGTGTTAAGATGACCTCGTTTAACACTGTTCTGTTTAGCGCTGGGATTTCTTGTAACATATCCCCAGTGTTAAGCGGGTTTTTACTGTACCTTTTACTTGTATCAGAAAGATGGTGAGTTCTAACCCACCAGGTCACATGTCGAGCAATGCACTTTACTCTGCCAGGCACTGTAATATCTGGCATGTCTGGCTGTCACACTCACCAATCTCTTCTGAACATTCCTCAAAAATTGTCCCAGGGTGGTGAGTGTAAGGCATTGGGGTGTGTAAGGGTGCTGCTGTTATCAGATGGTCAAGTGCAACCTTTAGTTGTTGCCCTAGTGCTACCAAGGCAGGGGGCGCAATAGTAGCCTCATGCACTGCCATACTGATGGCAAAGTATAGCTCCTGGAGCCACTTGTCCCAGTCCTGATGGTGGTCACCTACACAGTAGGCCTGCATAGTCTTTAAGGTCCGGTTCACCCTCTGCATCAGATTGGTCTGGGATGGTAGGCTGTGGTCAATTCCTGCTTTACACCGCTGGCAGCATATAGCTTTTGCATTAAGATACTAGTGAACTGCGGGCCTCTGTCAGATGCTATATACAGTACTTTGGTACCCACCCCTAAGTGGGTGAATATTTCATTCATCAGGATGGAGCAAATCTTCTGTGCTTTGGCATCCATTAGGGCAAATAGATCCACCCACTTTGAAAAATTATCCACAACGACCATCAAGACTATCTTCTTGGTGGAAGTAGAAGGCAAAGGTCCCATCAGGTCCACAGCCCAGCATCTCTCTTGGTCCAGACAACATGGTTGATTATAGCTCTCCTGGTGGTTTTCCAGATGGGACCGTCATCATCTTGCATTTCTGGCACCTCTTCATATGATCCCACACATCCTTTCGCACAGAGGGCCACCTTGTCACTTCCAGCACTCTCAGCAGGGTTTTCAACCAACCAAAGTGTCATCCAAATGGGCTGTCATGATAATATTGGAGGAATTCAGGGATGTACCTTTCTGGGATCACTAGCTAGAGCTTAGATTCCTCCAAGTTTTTGCTGGCACTGATCAATATAGTACACCGTACATACAGTTCCTCAAGGTGTATGTGACCAGGCTGTGGTTTACCAGGATCTTCCCTACACCTTTGGCACACAAGACACACATGTTGGGCTTCAGCCAAGTCCTGGAGGCCCAGGGGCAAATGATTCCACTGGCTTTGTGCCATAGCCACACACACTTTGCGTGTTGACTCAGGGTTCAATAACAATGCATCATGGACTACATTGCCACAACCTATCCAGTAGAACACCTTGAAGGTGAAGCCTTGGAGTCATAGCACCCACCTGGTCAATCGGGAGAACATCTTGGGTTGGTTAAATATCTAGGTCAGGGCACTATGTTCAGTGTATACCTGAAACGCAACTCCCTTCAGGGAATGATGCCATTTTTCAACCGCCCACACCACTGCCAAACACTCTTTCTCAGAGGTGGAGTAGCTCATCTCTGTCCATGCAGACTTCATGATGCAAAAGCAATCACTCTCTCCAATCCATCCTTCCTCTGAGATAAAACAGCACCAAGGCCATAGTTGCTGGAATCAGAACGGACTTGAAAGAGTAGTGTGAGGTCAAGTTGAGCCAGGATTGGTGGGGATTGAAGCGCCGCCTTAAGCTGGTCCACTGCATCTTGGCACTCAGAAGTCTATTTTCCAGGGCACATACTTTCTCTTTAGGTGGTTAACGCTAGAATCCCTGAAGCATACAAACTTTTTTGTTGTCCCTGACCTCCTTAAATTTTCCTGACATACACCAGGAAGCTTGTAGCTTCTTATCACTGTGCCATTTGCCTGATTTTGTTTTGCAAATGTGTCAATTAACACCACGCAGCCTTCACTCCCCAACATTCAGCCAGATGAAGGCATCAGGCAGCTACCAACCTCATAGCTGAAGAATGTGTTGAAGTGTTTATCTGGCAATGAGTTGTAAGGAATTATATAGGTAAATGAAATACCATGATTTAAAATATATACATTTCATGAATGTTTTGTGTCTACAAGTATCTATGTAAATTAGGTATAGTATGACATAGGGAATGTGAGGCAGGAAATGTTGAACACAAAGCTAAAACAGAGATTTTGTTTTCATATATTATAGTAATAATGACATAATGTTGACATGAAGTGTAGAATGTGTGAAAGCTGAAGTCCAAATATCAAATAAACACTTTCACAAAAGGTATAACAAAACAAGTGTGCTTTTATTCAATTGCCATGTTGCTGAAGTCCAAATATCAGTCAGTACAAAATAAAAAACGTTCGCATATGTGTGTGTTTATGCATTTCACTTTCGCTTTCAACCAGTGGATATGTTGCTCCACTTAGATCCATGCAGGTGGCGCAGTGGATAAGCGGGCAGGAGATAATGGGTTCAAATTTCTGGTCCACCCTACATTTAGCATTTTGAGAAGTGAGCTGCTGTTATTATTATTATTATTATTATTATTATTATTAATATTATTATCATATAATGAAAACATACATTTGATCTGAGTCTGTAATAGCCTGTGTAAATTTATGGTACTTTTAAAAGTTGCTGAAGGGATAAAAGCAGACACACAAATGCTTGTGAATCATTTCTTTTTGGTGTCTATTGTGGATGTTACTTTTCCTCAAGTACACTTATGTAAAGATTTTCTATTTGAGCTGTGTGTAAAAGTGAAAAAAAAAACTCACCCAATCTAAATCCTCTTGACTGTCCTGTCTGCTTCTTCCTAAAGCAAGTCAGCCGATGAAGTCTTCAAGGTGTCCACGACCAAATTTAAGTGTGTCAATTTCCTATCTGGCCGTGGATAGACTTCGTTTGTATTCTCCACCACAAAGATTGTGCTCAGTCTTGTTCCTCCTTCTATTGCATTTTCATGCTCCTTTTCAACTGTAAATTTGTGTCAATTTACCATGGCAACATCACAGAACTTTCTGCAATGGCCATACCCCACAAAGGTCCTCCTTATGGTCATCTGCCCAATGTGACTGTTTGTTCCCTCCACTTTACTATAGGTGCTTGGGCGGCGACAGGGTTTACATCAAGGACAACACAGAGAGACAAAACACAAACCACATAACCTCCTACAAGTACTTGGGAGGTCCACATTAATGACAGGTTGGACTGGTCTCGGAACACAAAGGAATTATATAAGAAAGAACACAGCTGACCCTTTCCTTTAGGAGACAGCATTCCTTTAATGTGGAAAGTGACATCCTTCACATCTTCTACAATTCTGTGATGGCCAGTACAATGGAGCACTTATGTGCTCAGTTATCTTGTATTTTATATTTGTAAATAATTTAGACCACTTTGCAGAGATCTGTCTTCAGTTTGACATTAAAAAGTGTTTTTGTTGAGTGGTGGGAAAATGGAACATGAAAGGGATACAAAGCATGTTATAATCACACGGAGGAAACGGGCTATAACATGAGAAAACAGAAAATGGAATTTAAGAAGCTTAAAGCATTGCATTAAAGAGACAGTCATGAGAAAGTCGGTAACTATTAAAAGAGAAATCACAAATAACTCTATTACCTGACAACAACAAATGAGAGTAATAGAAATTAGGGAAAAACAAGTGATTAGCACATCTGAAAAAGAGACACATCAAAAGCAAATAGGGCAGGAACCCAGAAATACCAAAGTGGTTATTTTTAAATGATCATAGTAAGAGTCCAAACTTAGGCCAGTCGGTTTAAGAAGAGTGTTTTAAATCTGTTACTTCTCACGTCTAATCGTGACCTTCTCTGCTAGATTAACCGCAGGTCTTTTTCTTATGAACTGCTTAAATAATTCTTCTGAAACACTGCATTTTCTTAAGACAAATTTAGAGACTGTTTTTAATATAAAAAATATTTTCAGGTAGGTTCAGTACTCTAACTGATATTTAGAATTTGAATTCTAAAGCTAAAACCAAATTCAACACACAAAGATTCAATCATGTAGAGTTCTTATTAAGTTAGAGTTTACAATGAATGAGTGTTAGGAACAGTAATGAAGTTAATGTAACAGCAGTTATAAACATACCTTCTTTTATATATGTAGTAAACAAGAATCAGTAGTCATATGACTACTAATTGTAAGAGACAGATCCTTTCATTGTGTTGTTCCGAGCTTTTGTAGTTGTTGAACTGGCTCCTGGCACAAGATAATTCAATGCACTTCATAAAAGCAAAAAATGTAAAACATTGCGCTCATTTTGGAGACTGCAGTTGCTGATCACGCGCTTGCACCATGAAAACGACCTTACGGTGCAGTGGTTAGAAGTCAACTGAACTATGCAGCTGAAACGATGAAAGATGATGTGCTGATATGGATGGTGAGAATCCATTTTAAGCTCTGGGTTGTGAAGGGTCTGATATTTCTTATTTTTTTTGTTCAGTTTCATTGGTAACTTGGGTCTTGGTGAACGCTGGGGTGTCACCCAAAATATTGTGGCGTGTGACCTCAGACATGCGTGTCATAGGTTTGCCGTCACTGCCCTAGACAAATACACTAATTGTTGCCAAAAACTAAGTATTCAATAATATGAGCAAGGACCTGCATTTTCTTATATTTTTTCATAACATTTTCTTATATTCTAAAATATATCCTTAAATTGATATTGATATTGCTTAAAATGGATTCTCACCATCCATATCAGCACATCATCTTTCATCGTTTCAGCTGCATAGTTCAGTTGACTTCTAACCACTGCACTGTAAGGTCGTTTTCATGTTGCAAGCGCGTGATCAGCAACTGCAGTCTCCAAAATGAGTGCAGTGTTTTACATTTGTTGCTTTTATGAAGTGCATTGCATTATCTTGTGCCAGGAGCCAGTTCAACAACTACAGAAGCTCTGAACAGCACAATGAAAGAATCTGGCTCTTACAATTAGTAGTCATATGACTACTGATTCCTGTTTACCACATATATAAAAGAAAGTATGTTTGTAACTGCTGTTACATTAACTTCATTACTGTTCCTAATACTCATTCATTGTAAACTCTAACTTAATAAGAATTCTACATGATTGAATCTTTGTGTGTTGAATTTAGTTTTAGCTTTAGAATTCAAATTCTAAATATCAGTTAGAGTATTGAACCTACCTGAAAATATTTTTTATATTAAAAACAGTCTCTAAATTTGCCTTAAGAAAATGCAGTGTTTCAGAAGAATTATTTAAGCAGTTCATAAGAAAAAGACCGGCGGTTAATCTAGCAGAGAAGGTCACAATTAGATGTGAGAAGTAACCGATTTAAAACATTCTTCTTAAACCGACTGGCCTAAGTTTGGACTCTGACTATGATCATTTAAAAATACCCACTTTGGTATTTCTGGGTCCCTGCCCTATTTGCTTTTGATGTGTCTCTTTTTCAGATGTTCTAATCACTTGTTTTTGTATTTTAAAGAGAAAAATGTATATTTTTAAATTATTCAGTACTTTG
Source organism: Erpetoichthys calabaricus (assembly GCF_900747795.2). Lineage (NCBI taxonomy): Eukaryota > Metazoa > Chordata > Cladistia > Polypteriformes > Polypteridae > Erpetoichthys > Erpetoichthys calabaricus. Next base: position 68,103,849 of record NC_041400.2, on the reverse strand, counting down.
TATAAATCAAGAGAAGAAAAAATAATCTGATGAAAATAAAATCAGGTATCATGATGCCATATTGAAATATACATGAAGGAATGAAAAGATGGAAGAAGCATGCCAGGTAATAATATATCAAAATTAGATGTTTCAGAAATGTGGTACAGACTTTCAGATGACAGTATATTTACAGATTAATGACTGCAATGAAAAGTTTTTGTGTCCCAAGATGTAATGCCATTATTTAGTGTATAAGTCTTCAACTGTGCAGTTATAGTAAAGTTTACTACATGCAATAAAGAGTGATATCTGCAGCTTTGACTGAAAAAAGATGAATTTTTGGAATGTAGCTTTGAAGTTCAATGGCATGGTCTTCAGAAAGTGATTAAGGTCAAAATGTACTTTAGACTACACAATACATGAAGAATGTCAGGTGTACACAATATCTGGTATAAGTGCCAGGAAGGAAGAACAGGCATCCTGGCCAGGGTAAAGGAAGGATTTATACCCGACCATGAGGCCATAGTGGAAGCAGCAGACGAAAGTCCATCAGGAGCAGCTCATTCTTCCACACAAAAGGGGGCAGTGTTCCTCAAGGCTGGACCACTTTACTATACCCATAGGGTGGCATGGGAGTTGTAGTCTGGAGACACAGCCCTGTGGGTGTCTTTGGTGACCTCCAGAAGGCGCTGCCGTGGGAGGAGTGTAAAATTTGTTTGGAATAGTGTATTCCTTATTGATCCTTGATGGGTGACTATTGTGATGGTGCACTGGGTAAATTTTATTTTATCCTAGAATCGTGTTGGGCATTACTGTGTCTGATGTTTGGGGCTCAGGTATGGCCCTGCTGGTTACACGGGCGTAGTCGATAGGATTACCTGACCATTGGTGGGCACGGTCCTGGAATACTATTGTAACCCCACCTAGATCTTTAATCCCACACATTTAGCACCAAAAGCCCAATCCCAGAAATGGGAAAAAGATCAGGTAGGAAGACCAGTAGATTGGAGAATGATAGATGTCCAGCAGACTCCTGGTTGCTGTCCAGGAGTTCAAATAATCTCGAAGATGGAAGGCCAACGTACCTTGTGGGAGGGACACTGGATGGTCTCTTCAACAGGGTTTTTCTCAAGGAAAAAAATATCGAGGTATATACTGGTGAAGGGTCAAAGTCCCCGAAAAGTGGTGAAAAGACCATTGCAGACTAAAGTCAATAAAATGGGGAACATGTGGCTGGGCATCTAATGTGTTTTCAGCTCCGTGATATGAAGGCCATGAGGTGCAGAGAGTCCAGAGCGACGCAGACATCTATCGTGAATGCAAACCCAAACACAGAAAATTTAATTCCGGGAATCCTGAATTCCAGACTGGGGGCAAGTGATTCTTCCTCTTTCTTATATAATGCTAATAAGTTGTGGAATCAATGTGTGAATTCCATCACTAAAGTAGTTAAGACAGAGTAGAATGTCCTGGCAAAGGGAATTCCTGATTTCCATTTACCAGGTTATTGAGGGAACCCGACAGAACATGTGCAAAGCCAGCGTGTGGCCCCTGACTCACCACAGAAGAGCGGAAAAAGCCAACCTCCCTCTTGGAAACAGCCAAGTCAATCCAAGAACTGAGTCAATCTTCAGGAGCTGGAGGAGCTGCTTCATTCTGTGCAGGCTTTACGGACTATATTAAATAGCCTAGAAGCTGTAGTCAAGGGGATTGAGGATACAACCAAGGCTACCTGAAAATATTTTTTATATTAAAAACAGTCTCTAAATAGGCTTTGCTCCAAACACTGTATCAATTTTTGCCATCATCCACTGCCTGTTTTCTTTGACACCTCTTTTCAAGCTGCTCTTTAAACATTTTTGGATGCTCGCAGATTAATAATATTATGTTGAGGGTGCCATCATTTTTGTTAAACTGTGAATTATATTGATTTAACTAATTGATTTTTATTTTACAATAAGGTCTTTTGCATAACAACATTAATAGACAATAAATGATTTGTACAATAAATTAATATCAGCAAAACATTTCCACTCTATGATAAACTGACCTAATAAACATAGTCATGACTCTACCATTGATGAAGAGTACCTATGAATTCATAAAAGTGAAACATTGTCTGTTCATTTGTTTAAGAGTGTCACTTTGAAGAAGTGCCATAATAAATGCAGTTCTGATTAAAGTTATCATCCAACGTGAACCAAAGGTTTTTGTGACCTAATTTAAAATAATTCAAACACTGGAATACTTGTAGCAACAATAGGCCATTCATACAAACAAGATTGCCAATGCCATTCAGCTAGATTTTCCAAGATATCTCCAGGTCAAGATTTGACATTCCTTAAAGTCCTGCATTCTACCCTATCTCTTTAAACCTATTCCATGTGTTTATATTTCTTTGTGTGAAGAAATGTGTGTGAAATTTGCCCTTAAAAAGTTTTCAACAGTGTGCCTGTGTTCTTGTTGAAGAAATAGTAACAGCCTATATCCACTGTACTAATAAATTATATCATTTTAACACTTCAGTCATGTCACCTTTTAATCTCTATTTGCTTAAACTAAAAAGTTTCAGCTCCTTCAATCTGTCCTCAATGCTCTTACCAGGTAGAATCAGCCTAGTCACTCTGCTCTGGACTTTCTCTAGTGCTGCTATGTCTTTTTTGCAATATGGAGATAAGAGCTGTACACAGAACTCCAGGTGGGGCCACATTTGTGTGATATGTTATACTGAAAATCTCAAATATAACCTCTTTGACTTGTACTGCACACATAACTGGATATCCAATTAGCCTTCTTGATCGCTTCTGTACATTGTCTAGATGTTGACAGTGTTGAGCTCACTACAACTTCTATACTCTTCTCATAAGATGTACTTTAAATTTTCAGACATTCCATTGTGTATTCATATCTAACATTTTTACTTCCTACACGTAATGCTGCACATTTACTCATTTTAAATTTCATCAGCCACAAATCTGCCCAAGCCTGTGTGCTGTCCAGGTCTGTAAAAATTTGGCTGATTCTCAATTATCGGCTTTTCCACCTTGTTTTGTATAATCAAACTAAGTTGAAACTCTGCCACATACAAGGTATTAAGAAAAATGATTTGACAGGTTTAACAGTGTGATTTCAAATAGTATTAAATTCAAATTTAACCAACAATGTATTGCATCTGTTTCCATTTGGATTTTAAAGTTGAAGTTTATGATGATGCCTACACCATGACACATGTTAGAGCCAGTGTTCACACTCCAAACCATGTTTATAACTGCTGCTTATTAAGAAAAAACATGGTCGATAAAAATGGATGAGGGAAAAATTACATGTAGGTGCAGTTAATATACATTTTTTTTTACTATGTATTATTTTCTTTAAACTATACCACATACAGGACGGCATGGTGGCGCAGTAGTAGTGCTGCTGCCTCGCAGTAAAGAGACCTGGGTTTGCTTCCCAGGTCCTCCCTGTGTGGAGTTTACATGTTCTCCCCGTGTCTGTGTGGGTTTCCTCTGGGTGCTCCGGTTTCCTCCCACAGTCCAAAGAAATGCAGGTTAGGTGCATTGGCGATTCTAAATTGTCCCTAGTGTGTGCCTGTGGTGGGCTGGCACCCTGCCTGGGCTTTGTTCCTGCCCTGTGCTGGCAGGGATTGGCTCCAACAGACCCCTGTGACCCTGTGTTAGGATATAGCGGGTTGGACAATGACTGACTGACTGACTATACCACATACAGAGGCATCTCTGGATTACTGGAATTATTTAATCTTACCTGTACCAAATCTAAATCAATATATATTTTTCAATAATATATTTTTCCAAACTTCAGAGTATTTCCATCAACTTCTTCCCATTGAAATGTTTCTTTTTCTCAGACATACAATATTTTCATATGTCTCATCTGCTAATTTTTCCTTAAATGCTCTCAGTTATATTTTGGTTTTGAGCTGATTTCTGGATATTGTTTACTCTGCATTTCTAAGGTTGCAGCTGCTTATCCTCTAATGTTGTACATGGGTCCTGTCACCTGTAGTATAGTGCAAGCAGCCTAAAAATATGTATTAAAAACCTGGACCTTCAAAAGAAAACCTGGGAACTTGGGGTATAATGTACCAAGGAGCATCTAGAGGACCTTCTAGAGTGGTGTTTGTGGGGCATCCTCTGAAATGAATCCAGTTTTGGTTTGTAAATGACCATTCACGAGGGACTAAATGGCCATGCCCTGCTAATGGTCATTAAATCCTAAGCAAGGAAGTAGGATGGGTTCAAGCCTCACTACATGGAGATAATGAGACCAGATCCTTTGTGAATGTTTTAATGTAAGCACTTTGACTAGCATCTGCACATATTTATTAGATGCTAACCCTATGAGTCGTTAGACCCAATGAAACAATTTGAGCATCATTTAAACATTTGCTTATGTACTCCTTGAATGTCTCTTATATTCAATATATTTAAGATCTCACATCTCATCTCATCTCAGTATTCAAAATCACAATGGTAAGCGTCATGCTAGTACAATCATACAGAGCAGCAATCTATTTATTTTTTGGCTGGCAAGAAGGTTTCTTGAACAACTAAACAGTCTGGATCAGAAAACAATAAATTCACCAAACAAACAGAACCAAAAGGGGCAAGTGGAAGTTTTTTAAAATTTTAAAGGATGCAAGATGTCAAAATCAAACGAAAACCTGAAACAAATGAAGTTGCTCAAGAAGCTAACCTTGTTAGGCTGAAGAGTATTTCATTTGAGAAAACGCAATGCACAAACTAAACAAGCTAAGTCTAAGTCTTTAACAAATGACTTTGGTTGCACCTCGAGCCGGCACGATTATATATGCGCTGCCATCCTAGAACGCCAGTAAAGGAAAAAAAAAAAAGATATCCGGGGAGCAAGCGACCAACACTGCTTTCCTACTACACCACTCCAAGTACAGAAACACTCCAGTGAATGCAGAGTTAAATTAAAAAATTATTATTGGAAGAAATTACACACATTTAACAAAAACCCCTATATACATAATATCGTGCTGCATCGCTTCCCACCCCACACAAATCACGGCAAAAAACACTCAACCACATACACCACTAATACATAAATATGAGAACAAGAAAAAGAAAAACTCAATGTATTCGTAGTCCTTTTAATATTCTCTGTTGGGGATGATTATCTACAGTCTGTGCCGAACCATACCTCCTGTTCCAGGAAACGTACAGAACAACAATCCCTGGTACTGGCCCGTCAGGTCCTCTCCCAAATACAACCCCAAATCAGAAAAAGTTGGGACAGTGTGGAAAATGTAAATAAAAAAAGAAAAAAGCAAGTTTATAAATTCTCCTTAAATTTTATTTCATTGCACAGTATGAACACAAAATAATTCATGTTTTGTTTTGTCAACATCATTTGATTTGTAAATAAATATCCATTCTTGCCATTCAGACTTGCAACACATTTCAAAAAAAGTTGGGATGGGGGCAATTAAGGGGTAGTAATGAGGTATAATAACTAAATAATGATGTGATTTGAAACTGGTGATGTTAACAGGTGATTGCAATCATGATTCGGTACAAAAGCAGCATCGAGGAAAGGCCTACTCCTTTAGGAGCAAAGATGGGCAGAGGATCGCCAGTTTGCCACCAAGTGCGGGCAAAAATCTTTGAAATGATGAAGAAAAATGTTTCTCAAAGACAGATAGGAAGAGATTTGGGCATTTCTCCCTCTACAGTGCATAACATAGTGAAAAGAATCAGGGAATCTGGAAAAATTACCGTGCGCAAAGGCCAAGGGCGCAAGCCTAAACTGAATGGCCGTGATCTCCGAGCCCTCAGACGGCACTGCATTAAAAACCGTCATTCATCAATAAATGATATAACTGCGTGGGCTCAGGACTACTTCAGGAAGTCACTCTCAAGCACTACAGTTGTAGTTACACTAGGAAATGCCAGCTAAAACTGTACTGTGCCAAAAGGAAGCCCTACATAAATAGTGTCCAGAAGCGCCGTCGACTTCTCTGGGCTCGGAGGCATCTGGGATGGTCCATTGTGCAGTGGAAATGTGCATTGTGGTCAGACGAATCGGTTTTTCACATCTTTTTGGAAGAAATGGACACCATGTGCTGCGGACCAAAGAGGAAAAGGACCATCCAGACTGTTACCAGATACAAGTCCAAAAGCCAGGGTCTGTCATGGTATGGGGTTGTGTCAGTGCCTTCGGCAAAGGTAACTTGCACTTCTGCGATGGCACCATCAATGCTGAGAAGTATATCTCAGTTTTGGAGGAACAAATGCTGCCTTCAAGATGACGTCTTTTCCAGGGACGCCCATGCTTATTTCAGCAAGACAATGCCAAACCACATACTGCGCGCATAACAAAGGCATGGCTGCGTAAGAAGAGGGTGCGGATGCTTGACTGGCCTGCCTGCAGCCCTGATTTGTCTCCTATAGAGAATGTTTGGCGCATTTTGAAACGAAAAATGCGTCAACGAAGACCCCGTACTGTTGCGGACCTAAAACGTTGTTTGCAGGAAGAATGGGACAAACTAACACCTGCAACACTTAGTCACTTGATTTCTTCAATGCCTAAACGTCTTTTAAGTGTTGTTAAAAGACAGGGGAACTGTACAAAGTGGTAAATGCTGTACTGCCCCAACTTTTTTTGAAATGTGTTGCAAGCCTGAATGGCAAGAATGGATATTTATTTACAAATCAAATGATGTTGACAAAAAAAACATGAATTATTTTGTGTTCATACTGTCTGCAATGAAATAAAATTTGAGGAGAATTTATAACTTGCTTTTTTCTTTTTTTATTCACATTTTCCACACTGTCCCAACTTTTTCTGATTTGGGGTTGTATCTTCACCAGAAAGGGAAAATAATTTGTCCTGAAATGAACCCGGGTTCACCTGTCGTTTTCTATGCGGTGTCAATCTCTTTCACTCTATCCTTTTCCTTTGATGGCGTTCGCTCCTCTCTTGTCTCTGTGCTCCTCTCTCCTTTTTCCCGCCACCCATTTACATACCGTTGGCTCCCTGTACTGTCTGTTGGGCCCTGGTGACCAGCCTTACAAATTAAGCCATTCCACTATTATCAGGAATGGGGAAAGGTACACACTCATAGTGACACACACATATTACAGACGACCATTACACATATGGAATACACATGTTATACACATGGAAACACACTCGTGAAGATGATCTTATCTTGCTGAAACAAAAGAAAGACAAAATGGCTCCCATGGTGATGTCATGGATACTGTAAAAATCAATGAAAACCAAAAAAAGACACAAAAATACAAAATGATAGAATTACCATATACACTCGTGTATAAAAATCGATCATAACATCAGACTCCGGCTTATACGCCCATTCAAAAATGCTTAATTTGTTTTGGTTTTTTTTTACATCTTCTTGCTTCCTCCAATCTCGCACCAGTTTCTCAGACACATCAAATTTTGTTGCAGCAGAGCTGTTACCCATTTCTTTCGCCACTTTAACAACTTTTAATTTAAAACCAGCTTCATATTTTCTTCTGATCGAAAGTTCCATTGTAGATAAGGGATGCTCTTACAGTAAAGGTGTGTGAAGGTGTGAGATACACAAAACACAAATCAGTGCAAACGTTGTTTCGGAATAATTCAGGTATTACTGTGTGGTCATGTGGCACAATACATAGAAAAAAAGGCACTGTGCTCTGTGGTTACGCTCCCAGGTGAGCATTAGCATATCACAATCTCTTGCATCAATAGCATGAGTTTTCCACATTCGACTTGTACAACCGATATTATAAAATACCAGAAATTATATGGTAAAAATAAGCCCCGACTTGTCCGCGGGAAAAGTTAAACATGAGTTTATACAGTACTTAGCATTAACACCAGGTGTTACTCGGGTCCGGAATTCTATGAAATTTGGTTAAGGACGCGTCAGATTCGGGTTGACATGTAATGGTCCACTTTACAGCAAAAACCCTGAATAACGTTTGATCATCAGATATTGACACAGACAGTGAAACTCCTGCATAAGGCACTGTACAACTGAACGGCCATGATATGCCTAGGTATTTGGCCGCCTAAAGATTTACTGTTGTGCAAGTAGGTGCATGGCAAAGGGCAAAATGATTGCAATTATGTAGAAAGACATTATCCCCATAAGCACTGTTCACAGTCCAGCAACTGACATTCATGTCAGGGTAAAAGTGGAAGTCATTAAGCCTTGTGCTGAGGTAGTCTATAATAACACAACCAGTGAGTCGATTGTACTGTTATTCAACCCTATCTTGCTCAAAAAAAAAAATTTAAAAAGTATGCAAAGAGAGAAAGTACTTACTTACTTTCAGGTTGTGTGTAGTTGACTGTTTCAAAACATATCACATGAAGGACGTGTATTAAATCTGCATCAGAACAACAGTGGACACTAGACATCGGGTTCATCAACAACTGGGACCTCTTTTGGGAAAGACCGCGTTTTTTCAAGCGAGATGGCCCGCATCCGAATAGCTTCGGCGCCCGGGTCCTCTCCGAAAACATATCCAAGGTAATTCGTTTATCTTGACTATCTATCTCTGCTTTTAACCCCTTCCGAAATGCCACTCCTGTGCTTGGTCATAATTGTTTAATAAAATCTTCCATAAAAGTGCACAACATAAATACTGTAATAACCAATCTTAATGCACATAGAAAATCTAGGCAATACGGCATAAATACCAATAATTTAATTAAAGTTACTACTTTAGATGAACAATGTATTAAAACTATAAAAACAGATCATAGATTAAACAAAAAATACACGCAGAGCGGCGCTAATAAAAATAACTTAATTCCTGTTCCATATATCAATAACGCACATAGTATTCATCTCTGCTCCTCCGAAACATTGAATATGGCACTATTAAATATTAGAGCTTTAACTAACAAGACGTTTTTTATCAACGATCTTATTAGTGATAAAAAAAATAGATTTTATTGCACTAAGTGAAACGTGGCTTAGCTCAGATGGCGCAGTTGTTTTAATCGAATCTGCACCTCCGGATTACAGTTTTACTCGTGCTGATCGCCAAGGAAAGAGAGGTGGAGGGCTAGCAAACATTTACTCAAGCAGGTTAAAATGTAAAAATATCAGTTTTGGTAAATTCAAGTCTTTTGAGTATCTCGCCATTATTATTCAGAGAGATTCTCACGTTCTAGTATTATCCGTGTATAGACCTCCAAAATTCAACGTGTCTTTCTTTGAGGAATTCTCTGACTTGATGTCAATCTTAATTACGAACTATGACACATAGTCGGCGACTTTAATTTTTATATAGAAAATCAATGTGACCAAAAAGTAAAAGAATTTATGAACCTCCTGGACTCTTTTGATTTAAGACAGCTCGTTAATCAGCCTACACATAAAGCAGGTCATACGTTAGACTTAGTGATTACTAAAGGACTAAAAGATGATGTAAAGCAGGTCATTGATATTGGTCTATCAGACCATTTTCTTCTACTCTTTAATATAGAAATAATGATAGAAAACACTCATGAGAAGCATATTGTTAAAAAACGCTTCTTTGACTCCTCAGCAGCTTTAAAACTTTCAAACATTCTAACCAATCAGTCCGTTTATAGTGCCAACTACAATAGCGAGGAGAATGTAAATAGTAAGGTGGAAAGATTTAATAGTAAAGTGAGGGCTGCTGTTGACTTAGTTGCACCTGAAAAGACAGTTAAAAAATCTTCTAGCATTGTTATACCATGGAAGACCCAAAGAGTGTCTGATTTAAAGAGAACATGCCGTAGAGCTGAGCGTAAATGGAGGAAAACTAAACTAACTATTGACTATGAAATATTAAAAGTTAAAATAACAGAATACAATAACACAGTCCGTCTTGAGAGGCGCTGCTATTTCTCTAAGATTATAAATAACAATGCTAGTAATCCCAGTCTTATTTTCGACGATTGATCGTCTGTTAAACCCAGGTAACTCAAAGGAATGCCTCCTAAGTACTTCCAGTAAAACCTGTGAGGCTATCGCTGTATTTTTCAATCAAAAAATTAATGATATTAGAAATAACATAGTATATCTCCCCAACACTAAGGATCCTCCTAAACCCCAGTACCCCATAATAAACAAATTAAAGTCTTTCACTAGGATAGATTTACCTGATTTACATAAAATAATTTCTCAAATGAAACCCTCCACCTGTGCCCTTGACCCAATACCAACAAATTTTTTCAAAGAAGTATCGGGCGTGCTTATTGATAATGTTCTTGACATAGTAAATTCGTCATTAGATACGGGGGTCTTCCCAGACTGTCTTAAGACTGCGGTAGTTAAACCCCTACTTAAGAAAAATAATCTCGATCCCTCTGCTCTTGAAAATTATAGACCCATCTCTAACCTGCCTTTCTTAAGTAAAATTCTAGAGAAGGCAGTCATTATACAGTTAAATGAGCACCTAAATAAACATGCTATTCTTGATAAATTTCAGTCAGGTTTTTGAACAAATCACAGCACAGAAACTGCACTCGTTAAAGTAGTAAATGACTTGCGGGTAAATGCAGACAGAGGCCATTTATCTGTTCTCATCCTCTTAGATCTGAGTGCCGCATTTGACACCATTGATCATAATATTCTTAAGAATCGCCTTAGTCAATGGGTGGGCCTCTCTGGCAGTGTCTTAAATTGGTTTGAATCCTACCTGGCAGGGAGAAAATTCTTTGTTAGTTGTGGTAATTATAACTCAAAGACACATGATATTCTATATGGTGTTCCACAAGGCTCTATCCTGGGTCCACTGCTCTTCTCAATCTACATGCTTCCATTAGGTCAGATTATCTCAGGGTACAACGTGAGCTACCACAGCTATGCTGATGACACACAGCTGTATTTATCAATAGCACCTGATGACCCCAAATCTCTTGATTCGCTAACACAATGTCTAACTTGTATCTCAGAATGGATGAATAGTAACTTTCTCAAATTAAATAAAGAAAAAACCGAAATCTTAGTGATTGGCAATAATGGATACAATGAGGCTATTAGAAATAAACTGGATGCATTAGGATTAAAAGTCAAATCGGAGGTAAAAAGCTTAGGGGTAACCGTTGATTGTAATCTGAATTTTAAATCACATATTAATCAGATCACTAGGACAGCATTTTTTCACCTAAGAAACATAGCAAAAGTTAGACCTCTTATATCATCGAAAGATGCAGAGAAATTAGTTCATGCGCTTATTTTCAGTCGGCTAGATTACTGTAACGCACTCCTCTCAGGTCTACCCAAAAAAGACATCAATCGTTTGCAACTAGTGCAGAATGCAGCTGCTAGAATCCTTACCAGGAAAAGAAAATCCGAACACATTTCTCCAGTTTTGATGTCACTACACTGGTTACCTGTGTCATTCAGAATTGACTTTAAAATTCTGCTTATGGTTTATAAAGCTTTAAATAATCTCGCCCCGGCTTATATATCGGAATGTCTGACACCTTATATTCCAAATCGTAACCTCAGATCCTCAACTGAGTGTCTCCTTAGAATTCCAAGAGCAAAACTTAAAAGAAGTGGTGAGGCAGCCTTCTGCTGTTATGCACCTAAACTCTGGAATAGCCTGCCAGTAGGAATTCGCCAGGCTAATACAGTGGAGCACTTTAAAAAACTGCTGAAAACACATCATTTTAACATGGCCTTCTCATAACTTCACTGTAATTTATTCCTGATACTCTGTATATCCAATTCATTATAATAACTATTCATTCAAAATCTGTACTAACCCCTACTCTCTCTTCTGTTTCCTTTTCCGGTGTCCTGTTGGTGGTGGCGTGCGCCACCACCATCTACCCAAAGCACCATGATGTTCCAACAATGATGGATGGATTAAAAGCCAGAAGTCTGTATGACCATCGGCATCAAGTGACTCCGTGAAAAACCCGAACTACAAAGAGGACTATTTCATTTATGTTAGGTAGAATGCCCAGAGGGGACTGGGCGGTCTCGTGGCCTGGAACCCCTACAGATTTTATTTTTTTCTCCAGCCTTCTGGAGTTTTTTTTTGTTTTTTCTGTCCACCCTGGCCATCGGACCTTACTCCTTTCTATGTTAACTAATGTTGTCTTATTTTAATTTCTTATTTTGTCTTTTATTTTTCTTCTCTTCATTATGTAAAGCACTTTGAGCTACTTTTTGTATGAAAATGTGCTATATAAATAAATGTTGTTGTTGTTGTTGTAGACATACATATTCCACTGTATAGTGGAACCTCGGTTCACGAACGTCTCGGTACACGTACAAATCGGTTTACGACCAAAAAGTTCGGCAACCTTTTGCCTCGGTTCACGACCACACACTCGGTATACTAACAAGCCAGTTTCCCTTTCGGTTTGTGCGCGCCAATAATCTCCGCACGTGTTGCATTGTTCTCGGTCAGATGTGCGTGCTTTCACTGTGAACTCTTTGTGCTCTATTTAATTTCCCTTCCGGTTCGTACGCGCCGATTACCGTATTTAAGCACGTGTTCAGCCTCTCCCTGTTCATTGTTCTTAGTCAGATGTGCGTGTTTTACCTGTGAACTTTTTGTGCTCTACAGTATTTCGTGTGCTTTTGCAGTTAACCATGGCTTCTAAGCAAGTGAAGAGTGGTGAGAGGAAAGTTTTGCAGAAAATTGAAATCGAAATAAAGAAAGAAATTATTGAAAAGTATGAGTGTGGCGTTCGTGTTACTGATCTTGCCGCCGAGTACAAGAAGTCAAAATCTACGATTTCGACTATTCTAAAGCAGAAAGAATCTATTAAAGCAGCTGATGTTGCAAAAGGAGTTACAGCATTAACCAGGCAGAGGCCTCAAGTGTTGGAAGAGGTGGAAAAACTGTTGCTAGTGTGGCTGAATGAGAAGCAACTTGCAGGGGAATAGCGTAAGCGAGGCGATGTTATGTGAGAAAGCCAAGAAGATTCATGGCGATTTGCTGCAAAACTATCCTTCTACGAGTGGTGAAAGTGAGGAATTTAAAGCCAGTAGAGGATGGTTTGAAAAGTTTTGCAAGAGAAGTGGCATTCATAGCGTGGTAAGGCATGGAGAGGCTGCTAGTTCCGACGCTGAAGCTGCGAAAGAATTCGTGAAAAATTTCACAAAATCAGTGGAGGACGAAGGCTACATCCCGCAACAAGTCTTCAACTTCGACGAGACCGGATTGTTCTCCACCCAGTTCCTCCTCACTTCATGCCAGAACTCGACTCATGCAAGGTTAGTTTTCTTTTTGGTTTAGGGTTAGTTTTTGTATTACGGATTTTTCAAATGTTCATTTTTCGGTTCATAGCGTGAATTGTTGCAATGTTACTTTTCTCTTTTTTTCAAATGTTCATTTTTTTCCCTGTGCTTAAAACTCATTAAAAAAAAGTGTTTACAGCGAGTGGTTCGTAGCGTGATTTGTTGCAATGTTACTTTTCTTGGTGGTTTATTAAATTACATATTTTTCAAATGTTCATTTTTTTCCTTGTGCTTAAAACTCATTAAAAAAAAGTTTACACAGCAATCAGGTTGTAAGGCTATTAGCGTGAACTCCTGCAATGTTACTTACTTGGTTGCTTATGGTTGGCTTTTAAATAAAGTTCGGATTTGTTCAAATGTTCCTTTTTTCCCCTGTGCTTAAAACTCAAAAAAAAAAAAAAAAAAAAGTGCTTACAGCGATCGGGTCATAAGGCTACAGTATAGCGCGAACTCTTGCAATGTTAGTTTTCTCTGTTATTCAAGGTTTTCTCAGTGTTATTCAATGTTTTTACATTTAGTTTACTATTACGCTGTGCATTCTATGGTTTAATTAACTATATTTGTGCTTAAAAACTTAAAAAAAATATATATTTACATACAGTTTGTATGGTCTGGAACGGATTAATTGTATTTACATACAATCCTATGGGGGAAATTGCTTCGGTTCACGACCAAATCGGTTTACGACCAGAGTTTTGGAACAAATTATGGTCATGAACTGAGGTTCCACTGTATTTATGTCATTGTTTTCATATTTACATGTTTCTGTTACATGTAATGATATTATCTTGTTGAAAAAAAATTCAACGCTTTTGGGTAATTTTTCCAGAAGTAAACATAACACAAAAGAGGTTACTTCATAACAAAGTTAGTGTCATATCCAGAAGTGCCCTGAAAATAAATATGCGAAATATTCAACAATTCATTCCATGTTTTATGTCATATGATAAAACACATTCTAGAGTTTCTACATTATTTTTAGGAACTGAGCATAATGCAATTGAACAACCTGTTAGTTTTAACATTGTCACAAACAGTAAGCACGTAAAAATAAAAATAAGCCACTTTTAGTGCATTGCAACAGGAAAATACAAGGGATTCACTTCTCATGAATACATTTTGGGAATGATGTGAATTATATTGTGTTTTTATTATATTAGTATTGTTATTTTATTTATTTATTTATTCTATATTTTTCTTTATGCATTTTGAAGTCATTTTTTTAATGACTGCTACCTTTTTCTGTGTTATTTAAATGGCCATGACAGCATGCTTATTGGTAACAATATCTGTTGCTTGTTGTATAGCTTATTATGGTCAAAAATGTGATAAAAGATGGCACGGTGAGTTTTTTTTTTAAAGACAATTTCTAAATTTAAATTGCTCAAGAAAACTTCAGTTGTTTTTATTAGGGATCCTCTGCTTGTTAGTTTGTATTTGACCAGGCTTTTTTGACCTTAGAATTTAAAATATAGTTTGATTTTTGACACTCTGTATTATTTTTGTCTATCTGTCATTTTCTGCACATCCTATTATAATAAATATATCTTTGCCTGAAGCTGCTAAGTAGGTAAGGCAGGATCAAGCATGATCCAAATGCATACCAAAAGAAGTTACTCAGTCCAAAAAAGTTTGTTTTTTAAAACAGGTTAAGTGAAAATTCAAGGCAAACAGTTCACACAAGAATAGAAAAAAGTTCTTACACATGCAGAATTGGCAAAAAAAGGAAAAATGTTTCCTCTTTCAACTTAACCTTTTCTTGTCAAACTTCAGTTGTTTTCTATACGTAAAGATGAGTTATTTTTCAATGCTTTACTTCACATTCAATATGTTCTAAATATATAGCGCTGCACGTCCAATACAGCACGTTACATTACAAACTGAGCATGGTTTGAAACTGTGAGCCCTCCATACCTTACTTACATAACTTACTGCAGGTCACTAACTGAGACTAATCTGCCAGAGGTACAAGAAATAGTTAGAATATTCCATTTCAATTCAGCTTGTGGGGGTTATAATAAAACCTCCCACAGACTATGCACTAATATATAGTTAAATGTTCAACAAGTCAAGTCAAGTTAAGTTGGGGAGCATGCACTGGTACAGCGCATTGCCATACCCACTACATGACGAAATAACTCAGGATCCTGGTTGGCAACCCCCAAGACAGACACGCAGTCCAGTCCCACCCTCCGGAAATGACCCTCTATCTGCCGTAGCCAGGTGTTACATGGGCAACCCCTTGGTCTGGTCCAGCCAGTGGATCTTACGATCAATGAGGATCTTACGAGCCGGATCACCCTCGGGGAAACACGCCACATGGCCGTAGTGCCGTAACTGACGCTCCCTCACAATGCAGGTAATGTGCCTCATTTGGGACTCCATGAGCAACCACTCATTCGACACAAAGTCAAACCAAAGGTACCCAAGGATTTTCCAGAGAGACAAAGTACCAAAGGAGTCCAGCCTTCATCTCAGGTCACAGGATAGTGTCCATGTCTCGCAACCATATAGCAAGACAGGAAGCACCGGGACTCTAAAAACTTGGACCTTTGTCCTTTTGCATAGATATCAGGAGCGCCACACACCCCTTTCCAGTGACCACATGACCCCCCAAGCCCTTCCAGTCCGTCTACTAACTTCATAGGAAATGTCACCAGAGACATGAATGTCACTGCCAAGGTAAGTAAACCTCTCGAATAGGTTGACACTCTCGCCGCAAACAGACACACTGCTGATGGCTGTGCCCAAGAGGTCATTAAAGGCCTAGATCTTGGTTTTTATCCAGGACACTTGTAAGCCCAGACACTCAGACTCCTCGCTCAGTCTCTCGAGTGCCCCGATCAGAGCCTCCATTGACTCCGTGAAAATCACAGCATTGTCAGCAAAGTCCAGATCTGTGAATCTTTCCTCACCAACAGATGCCTCACAGCCACTGGACCCCACGACCTTGCCCAACACCCAGTCCATACAAGCATTGAACAGAGTAGGAGCAAGAACACACCCCTGATGAACCCCAGAATCAACTGGGAAAAACACAGACGTTCTGTCTCTACTCTGCACAGCACTCACAGTACTAGTGTACAGGCTGGCCATGATATCCAGCAACCTCGAGGGGATCCCACGAACCCTCAGGATGTTCCACAGGGCAGCTCGATCAACTGAGTCAAACGCTTTATGAAAATCGACAAAGACTGCAAAGAAACTCTGCCGATATTCGCATTTGCGCTCCATGAGAACCCTCAGTGCCAGGATGTGGTCGATGGTAGACTTCTTAGGCGTAAAACCAGACTGTTCCGGTCGCTGATAAGTGAGCAAGTGATCACGGATCCTATTGAGGATGACCCTAGCAAGGACCTTACCTGGCCCAGAGAACAGTGTTATCCCCCTGTAGTTGCTGCAATCCAGGCGATCACTCTTTCCTTTCCAGATAGGAACGACAAGTCCCGTTTTCCAGTTAGTTGGGATGATGCCAGTCTTCCAAATGGAAGCAAAGATTGCTTGCAATGCTAGGAGGACAGGCTTACCACCAGCCTGGAGAAGTTCATCCCAGATACCACAGATCCCTGCAGCCTTTCCTCCCCTCAGCTGGTTCACCACCTGTGCAATCTCAGTGAGATTGGATGGCTCACAGCTAATTGGAGGATTGGCCTCAAGGACCGTGGACCCAGAGATATCCAACGTCCTAGCCGGAGGATCAGCTTTGAACAACTGCTCAAAGTAGCCAGCTCAGCAGGTCACAACTACAGTGTCATGCGTAAGGACCGTTCCATCAGCCACCCTGATTGCGACTCTCCGAGGACCAGATTCAGATGTACGGAATGCTTTGATTCCTCTGTAAGCAGGGCGTGGGTCACTAGACCACAGATGGTGTGTCACTTGCTCACAGATTCTTCTAACAAACACCTGTTTATCTGCCCTCAGAGCCCTCGCAGCCGTCCTTCTCAGTTCCTGGTACAGACCAGAGCTGCCATTGAGCCGTGCGCTGCGACTCCTCTCAATGATATCCAGGGTGCCCTGCAAGATGAAACACCTCCTTCTGGGAACACCGGTAACACCAACACAGTCCTCAACAACCTTCAGGATCTTGCCCTCGGGAGCCCCATCCCCAGAAGAGTCAAAACCGTTGGAGAGCCAATGGGGTCAGGTCTTTTGGGGATAGGAACTGGTGTCGTGCTGAGGCGTCGCCCGCTGCACGGCAGCACACAGGTCCCAATTTGAAGCAGTCCAAATGGGTAGATGCATGGAACATCTTGTCTCTCCGGCAAGATGATCATCTTCCTCTGTTGTCAGAGGAGCTGCATAAACTCCGCATTTCAGTGGCAGCACTCTCTGAGGTGCGCAGACCAGGGAATGGCCAGATCTCTGTAGGTGGATACACCTTTTATTGGTCTGGTCTCTCTGATGGCTGTCATACTCAGGGAGTATCTGTTGCTGTAGCAGATTGGCTTCTTCCAGTGGTGTCTGATGTCACTCCTTTCAACGAGTGCATTATGAGACTCAGATTACGGCACTCCCTGGGTGCCTTGTCTGTTGTCTCAGTGTATGCTCCGACTGCAGTGAGTGATGTCTCGGAGAGGGAGACATTTTATTTGCAGCTTCGCTCGGTGGTTGATGGGAGCCTGCGAGGTGACACTCCTCTGGTCATGGGTGACTTCAATGCAACCACTGGCACTGACTATGGCTATGAGGATTGTCTCAGTCCCCATGGGTCTGGTGACCGTAGTGAAAGAGGCTCCATGTTCCTTGACTTTGCAAAAGGTCTGGGGCTGCGAATCGCTGGATCCTGGTTCCAGCGCCCAGGACCGCATCGTTGGGCTTGGTACTCCAATACTGGTGGTGCGTTGAAGGAGATCGATCACATCCTCATGGGCAGATGCTGGAGGCTCTTGCAAAACTGCAGGGTCTACAGAAGTGTGAATTCTGACCACAGACTTGTTGTTGCTACTCTTAGGATCCAGCTTAGGTCCAGTAGGTTACCACCTACTAGGAAAATGAGACTGGACTTGGCCGGACTCCAAGATCAGGCTGTTTGTAATCAGTTTGTATGCAGTTTGTGTGAGGAACTTGCAGATTTAGGTGCAACTGCTGATCCTAATGTGATGTGGGAGACCTTCCATGATAAGACAAATGTTTAACATAACTAAGAAAATACTTCTGTCAACTTAACATAACCTACATAACTAGCAAATGGCTTTTACGTCTTCTTTAGTTCATCTCTTGAGGCATCATATGTTAAACTTGCTTACACTTGGAAACATGCATAAGGTATTACTTAAGCAAAAATCAGGATCTATAAAACACAAACATGGTGTGGAAATTGGCTGTAAGTTATGGCAAATTTCGACTGTCCATACTATAAGTCCTATGCAGACTCTTTTTGTGTTTGCATTTTAGCAACTCCAGGTGGTAGGGCAAGGACGTGAACAGGAAATCTCATTTTATTGCACAATTAAGTGACAAGTCAGTCCCATTCTGATATTGTTGATCTAATTATATCGCAGTTAATTGACATGTTCTCTCAATACTGATGCTGTCTTTAACATTGGATGTTAAATGCCTTAGTGTGTAGCCTAAGCTGCTCCCACTCTTGATTTTTTTTTCTTTTATTTGTGAATCCCATGGATAGACCAGCAAAAAGAGTGTTTTTGCAATTCTCCACTTCAGTCATTAATAACTCAAGTTCACATTCACTTAAGTTTTATTTTAAGAGATTTTTTTCCTTTGTTCTTCTATGGTTTGTAGTAAAGTGATCAACGAGGAATATGGACAAATTTCTATGGTGATTAGATCATGAATATTCGAAAATGTATTTTTAAGCCATACACTGTTTCTCACCGGCAGTGTCAAGGAATACAAGCAAGTACAAGTACAAGCATAGTTTTAAGTTGATTTGAGATTTATAAAGGAATTTGGTGTGGCACATGGTGTACATACAAGTTTTTTTTTTTTTTTTTTTTGCGGATACAGTTTCTGCCTTTCGGGCATAAGCAAAATTATGGTGTGGAATCAAGGTTTTATACATTAGGATCATGGTTTTGCCTCAATATCAAATAGTGTGTTATTATGTGGGTTACAGCTTTGTATTAAGGTTAAAGTAAAATCAATGGCAACTAAAAAAGAGGAGAAGCATGATACTCAGTCGAATTTCCCCCTAAGAAAAGCCCATAATTTCCTGGTCAATTTCTCGTATCAAAAATTAAAAGTGTCTTTAGATTTGTTTTTTTTCTTACCTCAGCCATCAAACCATGACTTGGTGATGTTATAGGTCCTACTACTAATCACTTAAAAATGCAAACCAAAGCACTACAATGAGTACAAAAGAGTTTGCTTTACATATCTGACCCTGAGCAGTTAGAGGGCACATCAACCTACTGTAACTTCTGATAGGCTCATCACCATCACAGAACTGAAGGTAAAGCAAACAGATGCATTAAAGTACAATAATAAGCATGCCTAAAGATGGCAAAAACAATGTGAAAAGCATAGTCAAAAAGAAGCACAAATGGCAACCAAGTAGCACAGTAAACATTTAAAGGGTTAGAACCTGGCAATTCCAAAATTAAATCAGAAAAGCTGATCATCGTATTATAGTTGTAGGCCTCCTTTAATGGTGGGAAAATGGTATTCATGATGTCATATGACCATGCTAACCATGGCACATCCTCACATGCTCTTGATACTTTGTCATTACAACCATCTTCAGCACTTGAAAAAAATTCAAGACCATGGTCAGATAAAGCCACAAGAGAATCAAACAACAAAAAATGCCAAAAAGAACAAAAGCAGAATAAAAATTCAAAACCAGCAGCAGAACCTGATAAATATGACTTCCTCATCTTAAGAAAATACTATTTAAAGTCATTTTCCCTTTTTCATTGATAGTTATTACTATATATATATATATATATATATATATATATATATATATATATTGTAATGGACTGCCGGGTCCCTTCTGCTTATGTTCCGGAGGAGCAGCCATGGACTCCTCAGTACCTCCCCCGGGACATTTGGTGGCAGCCTCCCTGGTTGATGATGCTTCAGTTTCCTGCAGAGTTTCATGGGAGATGGATATTCAAACCAATGTATCTGAACCGATATGTATATCTGAACCAATGTATATATTTATGAACCAACCTTTTTTTCCTGAACAGCCCCTCATAATATATGTATATATATATATATATATACAGTATATATATATATATATATATATATATATACTAGCAAAATAGCCGCGCTTCGCAGCGGAGAAGTAGTGTGTGAAAGAGGTTATGTAAACATATATATACATATATATATACATATCTACATATACACATATCTACATATACATATATATACATATACACATATATATATACATATATATATACACATACATATACACACATACATACACACACACATATACATATATACATATACACATATATACATACACATACATATATATATACACACATACATACATACATACACACATATATATATATATATACACATACAGACACATATATATACATACACATATTTACATATCTACATATATATATACATATCTACATTTTTTAAATATAGTAGTATTTCCTAGTCTAAGAACAACAAAACAAGTTCGGTGACTAAGTGCGTTGTAACACGGGCTGTGATTGTTACATGGGAGGGAGACGACAAATCACAGCTTCCTGCATTCTAATCGGGCCTGTGATTGGTGCTTTGACTGATGCCTAGATCCCACAGTATCTCCCCTTAGGAGAGGCGTTAGGCAAGTGTAATTGAATAGCGGCGCTGCAAGTTTAGTTTCTTTTCAATAAAGTCAGGCGTTAGGCAAGTGTCATTGAATAGCGGCGCGTCATTGAATAGCGGCACTGCAAGTTTAGTTTCTTTTAAATAAAGTCAGGCGTTAGGCAAGTGTCATTGAATAGCGGCGCTGCAAGTTTAGTTTCTTTTCAATAAAGTCAGGCGTTAGGCAAGTGTCATTGAATAGTGGCACTGTAAGTTTAGTTTCTTTTCAATAAAGTCAGGCGCGCTTTGCAGCGGCGAAGTTCTGCTTTTAAATTTTTATTAAGAAGAAAAGAAAACCTTTTTAAACTGAGGGAAAATATACCAATAACAATTTGTTAAGGATCTGTTTTTTTGTGAAGCTGTCTTTACACAGCTTCTCCGCTGTTTTATAAACGAACGCCATATAAGTCCGTCCTTTCTGCTTGCTTCGCGGTTCTGTAGTGGTTTATTGTTCGTCTATTACGATTGTTTTTATAAACGAACGCCATATAAGGCCATCCTTTTTCCTTGCTTTGCCAAGGAAGAAGCCTTTTTATTTAATGCACGGGTTCTCCGTTGTTTCATTGTTCGTTTATTACGATTGTTATAGTTGTCTTTGTATACCACGTTGTCAGTTGAGCACTCCGGTTAGAATATGATCAAGCCGTGGAAGCTTACTGTTGAGAATGCAACTTATAGTTGTACAGGAGAAAAATGGCAATCTTTTGTAGGTCTATGAACTTAATTTATGCCTGTATGCGTCAGTCGCTTCATATTCTTTTCGTACCTTATCAATTGTGTAATGTGTTTTTTGAACAGGTCTGATTCATCGAAGTGATCACTCGTGCTGTGTTCAGTCAGTCACTCGCTCGCTTCTTATTGTTTCGCTGCCTTCTCAATTGTGTAATGAATGTTTTCTTCAGCGCTCTTTGGGGCTCTTCCTTGTTTTCAGTTCACGTGATTACGTGGGAGGCGTGACGACGAGATACGCAACTCCACCTCCCACGGTCAGCGAGCTGCAGTCCATTACAGTATATGGACAAAAAAGAGGTTCCAGTTATGTCCGTTACGCTTTGAATTTCAAAATGAAACCTGCCTAACTTTTGTAAGTAAGCTATAAGGAATGAGCCTGCCAAATTTCAGCCTTCCGCCTACACAGGAAGTTGGAGAATTAGTGATGAGTCAGTCAGTCAGTCAGTGAGGGCTTTGCCTTTTATTAGTATAGATATATATATATATATCTTGTTTCAGTTCATTGATTTTCTGTTGGCAGTGCATCCTGTATTAAGATCAAGCAGAGGTTCTTTTGTCTTGAGCTATTCTATTCATGTCATCTCTAAGTACGTAGTTACCTTCCTGTACAGTGTGTTTCTGTACCATCTATAATAATAAAAGGCAAAGCCCTCACTGACTGACTGACTGACTCACTCACTCACTCACTGACTGACTCATCACTAATTCTCCAACTTCCCGTGTAGGTGGAAGGCTGAAATTTGGCAGGCTCATTCCTTACAGCTTACTTACAAAAGTTAGGCAGGTTTCATTTCGAAATTCAAAGCGTAATGGTCATAACTGGAACATATTTTTTGTCCATACACTGTAATGGAGGAGGCGGAGTCACGTATCGCGTCATCACGCCTCCTACGTAATCACGTGAACTAAAAACAAGGAAGAGATTTACAGCACGAGTCACACGCGGGAACGAAGGTAAATGACGTTAATTTTTGACTGTCTTTTAATACTGTGTAAGCATACATATTAACACATGTGCAATTAAACGTGTGCATTTACGGGGTGATTTCTCAGGCTTAAAAGCTCACCTTTTATCAAACGCGGGAACAAAGGTAACTGACGTTGTTCACTGTCTTTTAATACTGTGTAACCATACATATTAACACATGTGCAATTAAACGTGTGCATTTACGGGGTGATTTCTCAGGCTTAAAAGCTCGCCTTTTACTAAAAAGGTAAATGCAAAACTATTTTCAATCAGTTTATTGAAACGCTCCCGTTAAGGATTGCAATAACATATTCGCGCGATAAAAGAACGAAGTAGGGGGAAATGGAGGAAGAGCCGCAAACAGCGAACAGCAAAAAATTAATTAAACAATTGAGAACGGAGCGACTTAAGCATACAAGCATGTTCATAAGGGAAACAAAGCACGGTGTAAAACGTAAGTTTAAATTAAGTTTATAGAAACGCTCCCGCTGCGGATTGCAATAACATATTCGCGAGATAAAACTTTCATGAGAAGACACGAGGTATAAACGAACCACACGCCGTGGCGCAACATTAGGGGCAACAGTTTCAACCATTCTATGATCTGCTTCTCGCAACTGAAAGACGGCACATGGCGGATGTTAGCCGACTTGCTGACCGCAACGTTAGGGGCTTCAACTCTGGCGCTGACGCCACATCTCAGTGCCAACACTTTGCAGACTGTACTTAAAAGACACGCCCTCCTCACTGGACAGTTAAAAAGACCAATCAAAGTAACGATGACATCAAGTATTACCCAATCAAAAGTAGGAAAGGAGGCATCTTCATAAAATGCGTGTGGGATGATTTGCATGAGACGCTGCTTTAAAAAAAAAATTATAAAAAAAATACGGGATAAATCCCGTCCAGTATTGATTCAAAACGGGACGCGCAATTTCATTCTCAAACGCGGCACCATTCCGTATTTTAAAGGACGGGTGGCAACCGTACAGTGCCAGGTAACCACCCATACAATCACATTGTGATTCAGACTAGGAATGCAATGAATGTAATTCCCCCGATCTACATACAAGGCGAAAGTCTTGCAACATTCAAAGATGATGGTTTGGGATAAGTACACCATACAACATAAAAGAGCTTATGAAGCCTTGAACCGAAAAAAGCAAGATCTCAGAGATCGTAAAAAAAAAAAATAGGAGGTAATGTCGTTTTACTCGCTGTACATTTTAGTCAAACATTAACAGTTATTACACAAGGGAGACCAGCAGATCAACTCAACGCGTGTTTAAAATCCATGCTTCTCCCACGCTCGGTTATATGTCGCGTGTTCTCGGGTAGGTGCACCAACAAATGTATACATTTAAGCATGTAATGGGCAAACAAAAAATGAGGTATACCCGAAGGCACTGCAGTAGTACTTAATGTAACTTTACTTCTTAAATGTTAATGTTTTACTGTTTAATAATTTATACGCTTCTTATATGTTGTTCAAATTCTTTTATCAAAATACCACTGACAGCGCAATGCACGATAACATGGAGTGAATACACCATACGCATCCGCCCACGGCTGCCCTGCTGTGCGCAGATAGGAGTTCATTCTACAATAAAATAAAATAAAGATAAAAAGACTAAAACGATCATCACCCATAAAGCGGATAGTAGACGTGACGTACTATATGTGTACCACATTTCAAGTGTATAGGTGAAACGGTTTGCGACCTACAGGTCATTTAAAATCCTGGACAGACACACAAATTGCCATGGTAGCAAATTACAGAAGAAGATTTTACTGTTTAATAATTTATATTTATATGAAATCTGCTTCTTATATATTACTTCATATTCTCATATGATAATGATGTTAATGTTTATATTGATTTCTGTGTTATTAAAACTGCATGTATGTGTGTATATGTATATATATATATATATATATATATACTAGCAAAATACCCGCGCTTCGCAGCGGAGAAGTACTGTGTTAAAGAGGTTATGAAAAAAAAAGGAAACATTTTAAAAATAACGTAACATGATTGTCAATGAAAGTCCGTTTCAGTCAGTAAGTCTTATGTGTGTGTTTATGTATGTGTGTATATATATGTAGATGTGTATATGTAGATATGTATATATATGTATATGTATATAAATGTTTATGTGTGTGTGTATATTATATATATATATATATATATATATATATATATATATATATATATATATATAAAAGACAGCAACAGTTATAACAATGACAACACAATTACATTGACAATCATGTTACGTTATTTTTAAAATGTTTCCTTTTTTTTTCATAACCTCTTTAACACACTAGTTCTCCGCTGCGAAGCGCGGGTATTTTGCTAGTCTTCAATAAAAGAAAATCATTAATTGAAGCAACAATGGCCATTTTTCAACTGTGTATTTTTCATCTGATCTAATCAACACAGAATTTTCATGATTTTGTTGTATTTTTTCTGTTCTTTATTTTGCAGCTTTACTGCAACACTTTCAGAACTGAATGTTACCTGAGACTAAAGAGGAGACCTTGTCATTGAAAGTGTAAGACACATATGTATTAGCAAAAAAAAAAGAAAATGACAGGTAATTCAAGGAACCTTTTATATTGAACGCAACAATCATCCATTACATGTATTTTGTACAATCTTAATATCAAATAAACAAAATCAAATTAAGTGGCTATCACGATTGATTGATCAAGGTAGTGTGCAAGATTTTAAAGTAGAGAGCACTGATGTGAACAGGGGATGATCTTGTAAGGGCAGATCAGGTTTGATTCCTACAGGTAGCTGTCATGTCTTTCTTATATAACATATATTAGAGAAACATCATAAACTTGTTTTTAAATAAATACAGAGCATCAGACAATTTGCTTAGTTATCTGACATTACTAATATTAATTTACTACCTGTATTGTCAAGTTATCAGCCCCACAGTAGGTCCAAACACTGGTCTTTCAAGGTTACTGCTCTGAGCCTCTCATTAACTTCTACTCACAAATGCTTAATGTAATATCTGCAAAATACATATACTGTATGTATGAGGACCTAGGATAATATTGGCTGTACCATGATTCACTATTACAGTGCTATAAAAACTCATATATAGCAATCAGAAATGAGAGTAAATAAAATAAGTATCTATGTATATGTGGTGATTGATGTTATATTTTTGAATTTTATTTCTTCTGGCAGTTGTCTCATGTGCCTTGGGTGAACTGTAGCTTGCTCTAGTTGCCAGAGCAATCTTTCTTATTGTTAGTGGGGATGTGGTACCCAGGTTTGACATCTGTTGGGCTATTGTAATGGAGGTTTTAATAGCCCCCACTTTGCTGTGTCTTTATCAGAGCTGCGGATATCAAAAGCCTTTGCTAAACTTATCGTGGATATTTCTTATTTTCTGATTTGGTCTGTTGGGCTCCTGACTTTCGCTTTGTCCTTCTGACCTCAATTTTAGTTTTCCACACCAGCTCCAAAATCTTTAAAGAACACTCTTCATTCCTTTTATGGTTGGTGGAAAGGAAAACACAGGGATTGGTGGCAGGATTGGCATGCTAGTCGCTGCAAAAAACCTCACACTGTTCCATTCCATTTGAACTAGTGTGGTGCTGCGGTGTCACACATTACACAAATGCACTCGGGTCCTAATTTGGGATCCCAGTGCATGCTCCCAGCTTCTGTTTCTCTCTGTTGGTGGAAGAAAATGAAGGGAGAGGCAAGTGATGACCATCTGGATGTACCCTTTAATCCAAAGTAAGTTGCAGTGAGACCTAATGAAGGGTCATGTTTCAAGAAAAAAATAATAAACCTTATATGTTGACTACACACGGGACAGAGATACGGCTTACATAAATGGAAATGACTCAAAGCACTTAAGAATTTTCTATTAACTTTAATTGGAGGTATTTGCCATAATGCTCCCAATGCGTGCTTTTGTCTTGCTTGAGGAGGCTGGGAATGAGTGCTCATTTATCACCCATTAACTCATACTTCTGTTTCCTTGTTTTAAATACTGGAATGGAGTTGGAATGGAATCGATGCCGTTTTATCTAAGTAATATTTTTATATTTTTTTAAGCAACCGGAGACTTCTCCACTAAATAATGTGAAGTCCTCACCTCACTGTATTTCTTTATTGAAAAATGTGTTAAATATTTGTTGTTCTTGGTTAATCCATATAAATAAAATTGCAATCTGTATGTCTGGGTTTATGTTCGCCAATTATATAAAAATGGACAAACTGATTTTCACTAAATTTTGCATGTGTGTTGTAATTGGTGAAACTTAACTCAAAGCCTATATGGAGATAAAGATTGTACAGGACGTGATGCAAATCAGAAACTGTTTTTTAAAGGGGAACTGTAATTCCCATCATACAGCATGAGAGTGTTGGGACTGATAGGAGGACACCATTATCAGCACACGTAAAGTTTTGTTCTGGTCAAAGCAAGTTCTCATCTAAGATTGCTGGCACAACAACAATTTGGCTGAAAGTTTAATTGTCTCTCTGGATTACAGCTTTGTCTGAGTGTATCATTTTGTCTTATTGTGGGTTGTGTTTACCCAGGTTGAATTTCCAAAAGACAGTTTTTCCTCATTTATTTTCATCTGGACCACTTTCTGAGAAACATACTGGTCCAGAAGTGGTATAGTGTGTTGCCAAATCCTTAAGGAGCAACATTCCTTTCTATCAACAGCCCCCAAAAATCTCCAAAGCTACTTTCAGGTGAATTTTGCAGTTATAAAATGGCATGTGAAATGAAGTTCAGCACCAATTTTGTCAAACTGTTTGCGAAAGGAAACTTGTCTGTTTCACTTACAACTATGTATTATTTTGTGATACTATATTATAAGTGGGTTTAGAAAATGGATGGATGAATATTATACAGTACATAACCTATGGTGGGTTTATTGGGGCTGCCGGAACAGTGGCAGCCTGCTCCATGTTGGTCAAACATGTAGACAGGAATTTCATTGCACTGTGTGCATGTGACAATAACTCCAAAATTAACTGATGATACTAAATACGAAACAAAAACAATATAGAGCTGTAATATATATTGTGGTGGATGGCCAGGACCCATACCCGGCCGGTACGTCCCTTTGGCACTGGATCCGGGGGAGCAGCTATGGGATGCACATTACGTCCCCTGGAACACTTGGTGCTGCATCGGGGCCATAATTATGTTACACTGGAGCTCATCAATATTGGGCTCCGTGGCCGCCACCAGGTGGAGCTGCATGGCTTAACGAGCCCGTGTGGACTGGGAAGCAGCAACACCTGGAAGTGCAGCCTGAATTACGTTATCACCTGAAGCACTTCCGGGTGGGCTATATAAGAAACCAGCAGTAACTAAGCCAGCGTCGAATGGAGGAGGATAACGCTTGCCAGGAGGAGGAGGAGGAGGAGGAGAAAGAGAAGGAGAAGTAGAAGGAGGAGGAGGAGGAGGAGGAGTAGTGGTGGTGGTGGTGGTGGTGAAGCGTGTGTCTTGTTTTGGTGCTTTGCTTTATTTTGTTTGGTGTGCTTTTGGGACTGTGTACTGCCTGTGGGACATGGGGAAGACTTGCCCCACAGGTAAAGAAAAATCTTTTTGTTTAGTTTTCACGTGCCTCCGTTGTCAGTCTGTATCAGGTTGGGTGCCTATATAGCGCCTTTCACAATATATATATATTAAACAGGGTGTTTTGTATGTTTATGTATTTGTATGTTTTATTGTTCTATTTTCAATGTAAATGAAGGGGTAATACAATCGCAGTCTGGTGAATTTTGACCTTTCAGGGTACCATAGGAATGCAATACTGGAAGTGATATTTAACAAGGATGTGAAAAAAAATATTTTGGGATGGATGAAAATAGGAGAAGAACGGGTAAAAGGTGTACCTGGTAGATAGAATTTTATTTGCTCCAGGGGGAAATTTGAGAGAGGAGAGTGGTATTTTCTTTTGTTGGAAATAAGCATTAATGAGGATTTAATCTACAGGAACCGAGGAAAAGGAATACACAATGTGGATTTAAGAGCACTGTGAAGACCTTTTTTTGTATGTGACTGTGGACTTAGGTTAATGCTCAGTGGTGAATTTGCAGCAGTGTCAGATTTAGTATTATTTCTTTCAATTATTAAGCTTTTAAATGGATGGGTACTTTTAATAAGTCTATTGCAGTAGTTAGTAAAGTGACTGCTTAAAATTATGGTAGTGTCTTGTGTCATTTGTGTGATTGTTTGTAATTCTGCACATTTCCATGTTCTGTTAATTTGGTAATTCTTACAGAATGTAAAAATAAAACATGATAGAGTACATTGTTTTGGGTGTGGAATCTATAGCAGTTGCCATAGTTATGATTTAAAGTCTGGAAAATTCATAGTTATCAGAGAGCTAGTGTAGATGACGGATAGGGCACTTACATTTCAGACAGCAATGACAAAAGGGTCAACATTTAAAAAAACACATAAATATTTGCTATCTTGTGGTGCTGGACCAATCAATGTAGGCCTTAGGACAGCTAAGCTCACAAATCTAACATTTGTCTTATTTTGTTATTTTTTAAGATGTTCAGGGTTTTTTTTATTGTTTCCTGTTAGTGTTTATAGAGAAAGGAGTAGCTGTACTTAAAATTTAGCATGAAATTTATCTTGCTATCTGCTTTATGTGGAATTTAGAACCTTGAGATGGTACATGGATTCATGAGGATGTCAGACTTTCAACCCAAATAAATAACAATGTAGAAGACTGGCAGTAGATTAATTCAATTTCTCCAAATTTGGTAGGAAGTAGAATGCTAGACAGATCAGAAGTTAGGAAGAAGCCAGTAAGACCCATCCCTTAAATATTTACTCACAGAAGGGATGTCCTGGGCCACTAGAGAAATTTCTACATTAGCGTCCTGGTAAAGAGACAACGTCATCCCTGACACTAGATGGAATTCAAAGGCTTAGCCTAAAAGGAAAGCCTTAGAAAGTGATTTAACACTTGCTCCATTGAAAATGAGTATGTCTTGAGTCAAAAGGACAGGTTCTGGGCAAAGGGACAGTGGTAAAGAGAGAGAGAGAGAAAGGGGCAGTGGAAAATGAGAAGAGAAAGTGCTTTGGTGGCATATTAGAGCTAAGGAAATGGGAAAAACATCTGCTTGGCAGTCAGGGTCAAAACCTGTGTGTTTTCATTTCTTTTGCTACTTTTTTGTACTTTGTATAAACCTCCACTTTGTGGTTTAATAAGCAAAATCGCTTTTTAATACTTAGGACTCCTTGACATTAATCCTGGAGGTAGAAAGCAGTCAGGAATTTGTTATTCTTTTACATTTATGTTTTGTTTAATTAGAAACCAGGTTCCTTTGTATTCCAGATCATAAAGCAAGAAAAAATAAAATGGCTCACCAGTTTGAAGATGAGTCTCCTGCATTAATTTATTGAAAGCCTTTTCATTGTCCAACCTTAACCTCCTTCTCTCTGATGCAAGAGAATATTCAACATGATCTTCTTGTGTAGGAAGGCATTTGACTGGCTTTAGAATAATCTAAAAATAGACAGATAAAGATGTCATAGAATATATCAGATAAAAGAACATTTATTTTCCATGTATGTTGAAACAGTCTACCACGGTTAATGGATTTTGCTCTGTGTTTATTTAGTATGTTGGTGTGAGAATAAATTAAAGTCTGTCTCACAGAAAAATGTTTATAAAATGTAACAAATACTCTTCAATTTTCAGGCATTTGCAATACAGTAATATTACTATGTATTGCTGCTACATTCAAACTTTTGCCATCCTTTGTTTTGGCAAGAGCAGAAAATAATGAGAAAAAAGTAACACTTCAATTAGAGCAGGCAATATAATATCTGTGATTGCTGGTATTCCAATATATGCAAATGTACCCATTATCAAAAGTCTTCATTTCAATCTACTAATATTCTTCTTAAACACAGACACACATCTCTTTTCTACACCGGTTTTAATTTGTATAAGATTGCAAGTGGCTAAAATTTGTCCTGTTATTAAATGTACGTAATTACAGCAAAACAGCCTCTCTCTTTTCAAAAACATTGACTCTTTATACAAGCTTCAGATATAGCTTTCATAGCCACCACTTCATCACAGGACACAAGTACAGTACATGAGAGGTAAAGTGAAGCGAATGTTTTTTGCCAATATACTTCTGGGTAAAAGGGAAAGGAAAGGAAATCTGAAATAGCATACTTACTAATGAAAACAAGTTGTGATGAACTTAGATACATCAACATTATTGTTACTGAGATCATTTGATGTTGGGGGCTTATATACAGTATCATACATACAAAACTGCCTGGTCTGATTAGACCATTGATTTATGTATAAATAATAACGTATATTGACTGCTCCTCTTAATCCATACCCATCTTCATAAGGCTCTCTCTGCTGCCTTTGTGATTGTTCAGAAGGGTTAGCTCTTGTGTATCCCTGTGTGGCATAGCGGGTCCACAGCTCAGATCAAAGGCCACTTTTTAAATAAATAATCGCCGCACTCGCGGCTTAGAGAGGGGGCATGGTAGTGTGGCCAAAGCGGTTCCCGGGTGATTCGTGATGCTTACGGTCCTCGCTTAAGTGCACAGGTGAAGATTCATCCGCATCCGTAATTGGTGCCAGGAGCTGCTGATTGCCACACCTGATCCACATCCCCAGAGCATATAATAGAAGCGCGAGGCGGTCAGGAAGGGGAAAGGAAAGAAAGGAAAGAAAGTCAAGAGAGAGAGAGAGAGACAAGAACATGAGGGGAGGTTAAAGGAGAAGGATGCAGGAAGGAGAAAGCCGGTGCGTGAGAGCGAGAGCAGGTTGGATGGTAGGAGAGCCCCAGAGGAGTGTTTGGTCAACTCTCGGAGGGGGCAGAATGAAGCGATCACTCCAGCTGAGCAGTTTGAAGGAGCTGGAGTGACCGGTAGTGGAGTCGACTGGTCGCTGAAGGAAGCGGAGTCATGGAGGCTTTGGGGGTGTTGAGCCCCAGTGTGAGCATCCTGGCCACTGGAGAAGGATCCCAAGTCTCGGTCCGGCTGGAGCCTGATGTAGCCGGGGATCGGAGGGCTACCGGACCAGAAATGATGGAGCTGCATTTTCTGGTAGGGTGACTCCCCTGTTGCGGGGCCCATTAGGGGAGAAGCAGGGAAGTCTCCAGTAGTAGAACGCACCTGGCTTTAGTTTTAAAGAAAGACTGCCTCCAGCCATTGATTTTAACCTCGGTTTTTAACACTAGAATTACCAGAGCTTACGAAAAAACTTGTAGATCCGGCCCACCTTAAATCGCTTCTTAAAAACCTTCTCACCTCTCCGCCAGCGTCTTTTGTCATCTAAATGTACTGATAAAGACAAGCTGCCAGCAGACGGCTATTCCATCCCCCCAACGACTTAGAACGTAAACAAGCTTTTCCCAGCTCATGCCTTGATTGATTATCTGGGAGTGAAGTGGAGTTTTAGAGTAGAAATAATAGATTGTTATTTGGAACACACGCATTTCATATGTGTTGAATGTCTACAGTAATCTGTGTAAACACATTGTTAAAACAGAAACGGTTTACAATATTCTAGTAGCAAATGACAAAATGTAGGCATAAACTATATAATGTATGAAGCCTGAAGTCCAAATATCAAAGAAACACTTTCACAAAAGGTACAAAAAAAAAAAAGCCACCGCCAAAAAAAGCCGCCTTAGTGTGCGACTTTGACACGCATTAGTTATCCCTGCTTCCATGGTGCAACAGTATCAGTTGCTGACTGGGAATCCAAAGGTCGTGAGTTCGATCCTGCACAATTCCATTTTGAGAAGTGTTCTTATTTTCACTATTTTAGAATAAAAAGATACATTTGATTTCAGTCTGTAACAGCCGGTGTAATTTATGATATTTGTAAAGGTTAGCTTTATTTTTTTAATTCACTTTTCATTGTCTCAGTCGCGTTCAGGATACTTCTCTACCGCCCCCCACCTGACACTGCTGTTATCACATAAAGACGCTCTATAGTTCTGCAGTGTATCACGATACATACAACCGCGTGTTTTTTCCCCCAATATTGCCAGTCCCCACGTATTGCTGTATGCTGTTTCTTTTGTACTCCCGGACATGCAGAGGAAAGCCTAGTAAAGAGCAGTAACTTAGCGCTATATGCAATCATCAGACACTCCCCATCTGATACTGCTGTTTTCACATAAAGACGCGCTAAAGCTCTGCAGTGTACTGAAGTGTCTGCATGCACTTTTCGTGGCATTATACGTGTATTTTTTGAGTATGCCCATGTAGCTCAAACACAGGAACATATGTTGATGTAAAAGTATAACAAAACAGGTTTGAGGGAAAAAAAAAAAAAACACTTTCTTCAAAGCTGGGAATCGAACTCACGTCTCTGTAGCACAACAGGGCTGTTGTGCCCCAAGTCAGCAAACCGTAGCGTTAAGCCACGGAAGCTGTTGTAGCATCCTTGAACCTTTTGTGAAAATGTTTATTTGATGTTTGGACTTCAGGCTTCACAGATTCTATAGTTTATGCCTACATTTTGTAACATTTATTACTAAAATATGAAAAAGTTTCTGTTTTAGCAATGTGTTTACACAGATTACTGTAGAAACGGAACACAATGCATGTATTCCAAATAGCGATCTATTATTTTCATTCTAAAACTCCAGCAGTTCAGTCTCTCCCAGATAATCAAACAAGCCATGAGCTGGGAAAACTTAGTGAACGTTCTGCGACGGTGGGGGATGGAATAGCCAGCTGCTCGCTGCTCCTCTTAATCGGCACATTTAGAAGACAAAAGAGAGGTGAGAACGGTTTTAAGGTGGGCCGGATCTACAAGTTTTTTCGTAGACTCTGGTAATTCTAGTGTTAAAGGATTTTTTTCTATTGTGTTTTTAACCTCCACCCTTTCACCTGTTTTTATTGGATTATTTATTTGAAGATTTGAGAGACACTGCACATATTTATTTGAACACTGATTTGGTTTTGTTGATTTGAATAAAAGCACTTTTGCACTTTTTGCACCATCCCCTTGCTTTGTTGTGTCTCACTGTCCAGCTCATCGGTGACATTACTGACAATGTCGGGTTCGAGGGCTCCCAGAAGTAAGATGGGAGCATGGAGCAGAACCCGCATTATCACACCCTGTAATACCCAGTAGGTCGAATACCTTATAGAGGGACTGCCTCTTCATTCCACAGTCATCTTATATCTATAGGCCTGGCACTATGCACAGCAACCTTTTCCTGCAGCGGTCCTCCAACAAATCCTGCTGCATGTCTCTCTTTCTTTCATACACCTCTTCCATTTGGTATTTCAGGGGATTGTCAGTACCATCATCAACACCCATCTTGTTAATTCAAACAGCAGGACAATACACCATATTGTTGTGGTGATGGATAAAATTGTGATGCCCAAGTAGCCATCATCCTTAACACCTGATCATGGCACCAATAATATTGTCCTGTATGTTATGTTATAGCAAGGTTTTACTCCCTGGCTTATGTTTAATATTTATTGTTTTTTTATTGCTTTAGTATTTTTCATGTTTTTTTTTTTTTGTTTTCATGTAATTTTTGTTAAAATTGCTACATTTATTGATTATTAAGTATTTATATATTGCATATTTAAGTTTGAATCTTTTCCTGGTGTTTAGTGGATGAAACCAAAGAGTCAGGACACAATAACATTGCTATTTTGAGTCCACTCTCAGTCTTTATATTGAGGTTGAGGAGATGTTCACAGTAGTGTGTCTCTGGTTTTTATGCAGCAAAATCCTTCTGTAAGTATCACATTGGTTTTTGTGGTTTACTGAACTTTTGCTAGTGTTTATTGGATTTTGCTGTTGGATTGTGAATTTGTACCTGTTTGTAATGGAGTAAAGCCTCTACCAGTTGAATTTGGGAGGGATCCTTTAAGGCTTGCTTTGGATATAGCTCCAGCACATGGCTCTTTATTTATGCAAATTAGCCATTTAGCGTTGCAGGTTTTTTTGGTTTTTTTTAAACATATGCAGGGTGGAAGGCTGGACTACTAACTGGGTCTTGACATCATGAATGCCTGAAGAAGCCTGGCAATGATCTATAGCAGGGGTAAGCAACGTCGGTCCTGGAGTGCCACAGTATGTGCAGGTTTTTGTTCCAACCCAGTTCCTTAACGAGAACTCAATTATTGCTGATGAAGCACATATTGCTTAAGTGACATTTTAATGCTTCATTTTAGTGGTCTCGCTTGTTAAGGTTCTCCAACCTTAATTGCTTATTTCAATCTTAAACTGCTGCATTCAGTGTTTTAATTGCTCCTTATTAGCAATAAGATGTAAAAGACAAAGCAGCCAGCAGTTCTCCAGCTAGCTTTTTTCCAATTACATCTGTGTGTGTTCATCATGCACGGTTTGATTTAATAAAACACTTAATAGAAAAATGTGACAGACTGAAAATGATCTGTTTTAGGCTTCAAATCATTTGGATGATATCCTTGGAAAGGAAAAAAATCTACGATATAAAAGCCTTACATTGCACAGACTAACAAGCCATAAAATTAAATAAGGTCTGAGATTGGCAATGATTGGTTTCTAATTAAGCAATTGGGTTGGAATGAAAACCTGTAGCCACTGCGGCTCACCAGGACCGACATTGCCTACCCCTGTTTTACATCTTATTGCTAATAAGGAGCAATTAAAACACTGAATGCAGCAGTTTAAGATTGAAATAAGCAATTAAGGTTGGAGAACCTTAACAAGCGAGACCACTAAAATGAAGCATTAAAATGTCACTTAAGCAATATGTGCTTCATCAGCAATAATTGAGTTCTCGTTAAGGAACTGGGTTGGAACAAAAACCTGCACATACTGTGGCACTCCAGGACCGACGTTGCCTACCCCTGATCTATAGTATGCAGGCATGAAAGATGATGTCATGCTGGCCTTGCAAAGCTGGACACTGGAAAAAAGTTTGTCTAAGCCGGCTGCAAGGCAAATGTACAAGAAAATATTTGGCGAACAAGGTCACTGGCAAATACAACACTATTAAAAATAATAAAAAATAAAAAATAGGGAATTCAAGCGCAACAATCAACTATCAGCACACAGTAACATTTTAATTCTATCATTCCTCCTAGTTTGGTATCATCAGTAATTTAACCAACTTGTTTTTATTATTCATATTTTGTTCGCTTATATATATTATAAAGAGCAGCGGCCCCAGAATTGACAAGTGAGAAGCATCAATTTTAGCATCACCTAATTCTCAAAAGGTTCTTCTCACTGTAACCTTCTGTTTCCTGTGTTTGTGCAAGTTTTGTACCCACCTATACACTGTGCCCTGAACTCTCACTTGTTTTAGTTTGATCACTAACCTTTCATGTGGTACCTTTTCAAAAGCTCTTTGAAACCACACATTAAGAAACTAAGGTGGCATTTAGCAATACCATTTTTATCATTTGCTAAAATGATGTTATGTGTTTTCTTGATTTTTATTAACAAGTAGCATTGGTCATCAATACAATATAATGAAAGCCCCTTGTTCTGCACAACATGGGCTGTATTGTACGGTGTATTACTGATGCTCTGTTTAGGAGCTGATGAATTTTTTGATTGCATGTCTGTGAAGCTTTGCTATTAGATACAATAGTGAATTTTAGAAGTGTGGTAATAATAATACCCCACCCTGGACCATCACATTGCTGTGGTAGTGGGCCTTGTTCACCTTAGAGATTCTCAGAGCAAGGTTGTGTGGAGCTTTGTGTTCCTCTTAGGTTCTCCCTTGGCAAACAAGTTTGGACTGAATGGTTAGACAAAGAATGGTCCACAATGACCATCATGACACTTCAAATTAAAAAACAGTGTACTCTGCCTGGGATAGGGTTACTGGGACCGACCTCGGAAGCCAAGCCTCAGGGTGGTATTTGCTGACAACCATTTGGTAGTCAGACAAGACACATAATCCAGCCTGAAATAATAATGGGGAGCTTTCTTCTGGGCTCTTCACCTGCAAGACAAAGGGTGAGGGTCAAGTGTGATGCAAGTTTAGTGACAGGGATAGTCAGGAAAGACTTCTAATGACTAGACCCTTGCAAAGGAGACTGGCATTGGAAACTTAGAAAATTATCTCTCTGAGAAACCTGAGTCAGTGTGGGCTGTGGAAAAGTACCAGCTAGATTTAATCGGTATCACCACCAAAAATAGCATGGGTTCTGGAATTAAACCTCTTGATCGAGGGTGGTCTGTGTCCTATTCTGGAAATCTGAAGTGTGAAAGGCCTTGGGTACATGTAGGAATACTCACAAGCTCCTGACTGAGTGCTGTGCCATTGGAATTTTCTCCAGTGGGTGAGAGGGTTGTCACAGAGAGGAAAACTCTGACTATTATTTGTGCATATGCACCAAATAGCTGTTTGGAGAATTCAGCCTTTTTAGAGAAAGTGGGTGTGGTACTTAAACAGGTGCCATCCATTGACTCAGTAGCCCTACTTGGTGACTTCTATGCTTACATCTGTAATGATGGAAATACCAGGTGGGACATGATTTGCAGGAACAGCCTGCCAGATGTGAACCAGAATAGTCAGTTGTTGTTTGATTTTCGTGCTAGTCATGGATTGTCCATTACAAACACCACATGCAAACAAAAGAAGGCTCATAAGTGAAACTGCTACCAGGGCTGAAGGTCAATGATAGACTTCATAGCTGTGTTGCCTGACCTGAGGCCTTTGTTTTGGATGCTCAGATAATGAGAGAGGCAGAGCTGTCAACTGATCAACACTTGGTAGTGAGTTGGATTCTAAGATTTGGGCATAAGCTGAATAAACCAAGGAAGTCTTAGACAAGCAGTTCTGTTGTCCTGGGAATGTCTGGCTGAGGCTAACGTTTATGTTGAGTTCAACTCCTACTTCCGAGAAAACATCTCTCATGTATAGAGTAAGGTTACAGACAATGAGTCTGATTGGGGACACTTCAAGACTTCAATGGTGGAATCAGCTGCTAAAAGCTGTGGTTTTAGGGCAGTCAAGGCATCTTGTGGTGGCAGCCCCAGGACTAGAAGGTGGATATCAGAGGTGAGGTAAGCTGTCAGCCTAAAGAAGGTGGCCTTTAGGGATATGCTCTCTGTGGGATCTCCTGACTTGGTTGAAAGGTTAAGACAGGCTAAAAGGACTGCTACAAAAGTAGTTATGGAAGCAAAAGCCCTAGCATGAGAGGTGTTTGGAGAGACCATGAAGAAAGACTTTTGGCTTTTCTGGCAAACTGTCTCATGCCCCAGAAGGGGAAAGCATGACCTTGACCAGAATATGCTAAGCAGGGATGGAAAGGTGCTGACATTTTCTGGGGAAATTGTCGAGTGATGGAAGGATAACTTTGAGGAATTCCCCAACGCAGTGGACATCCCCTCCTGTC
Organism: Erpetoichthys calabaricus; assembly: GCF_900747795.2. Lineage (NCBI taxonomy): Eukaryota > Metazoa > Chordata > Cladistia > Polypteriformes > Polypteridae > Erpetoichthys > Erpetoichthys calabaricus. Next base: position 68,065,769 of record NC_041400.2, on the reverse strand, counting down.
ATTAGGCAGCGCTGGACATATCTGGTGGGGGGTCCTATCACTGTTTCTGAAACCACTATGGTGGTCCAAGACTCCATTGTGATAAGGCTGTTCATGTGGATGAGATCCAGCTGGAGATCATGAAAGAACTGGACTGGTAGTCTGGTATGGTTGTAACGGCCGACCCCTTTTACCCAGCCGGCAGCTACACTCCCAAGACCTGTGGCTTGGATAATTGACTGAGAAATAACCTTACTATCAAGCCGTACTTCTTACCAATTAAACTTTCCCCCCCACAATCGACGGTGAAAAATATAAGCACACAAAAACAGGATGTAAAATTTAAACAGATTAAATGTATTAAGTAAAATGACATGCAAAAAACAGAAACATAAATATATAAATATCCCTCCACCCCAGCAATAACAAGACACCACCAAATATATATATATATATACAACAAAAACCCTCCCTTGTCCCTGTAACAAATAAACACACAACACGAATAACAACAATGAATGATAAACTGAAAATGAATGAGAACGTGAGTCCGGTAATAAAGAAACTGTCCTGAAAGCGGATGACTGAATTAGTGAAATTGCGATGTTTGATTCTCCCCGGAAAAAATGGAACAGCCTCACCGTGAATCCTCGTGTGTGTGGTGGATGATTAAGTCCTACCCCGGGGTCTCTCGTGGTGAGGTCCTTGAAATAAATCCGGCTGATGGAAAAACAAACTGGATGGATATGCGCGATGTGGACAATAACTGGAACAGTTGGCTCGTGGTCGTGAATGAAAAATCTCCTTCTCTCCTCTCTCTTCCTTCTCCTCCTGCTGGCTTATATAGTCCTGTGACGGCTGGGATTGATTGATTGTAAACAGGTGTTTTCCAGGTTTGCGGCTGTGGTCTCCTTCCATCATCCGCCCCCCTTTTCGGGGACGGCATTAACTGATGCACATAAACAGTAAACGGGACAATAAAACAAGACGCACTCAGTACTGACATTTAACACTATGTGGCCCCGCTACATGGTGTTCCCTATATTTAAGAAAATCAGTCTCCTGGTTAATGCCTGTTCAAGGGTGCTAGAAGGGAGACTCCATCAAATGTTTGAGCCTTAGACATTTCTAGATTTGGAAAAAGCATGTGACTGTGTTCTTTAGCATGTGTTGTGGAAGGTGCTACAGGAATTTGGCATAAAATAGTTGTTCTGTTGTGCTATTCATTCCCTATATGAACACAGTGAGAGCTGTGTTTAACTACTTGCCATTAAGTGAAATTTGTACCCCAGGGTTGTCAGACTCCATCAAGGCTGTGTCTTGTCAGCACTCCCATTTGTGGTTTCAAGGACAGAATATCAAGGGGCAGCCAAAGATGTGAGCATGTCCCTTTTGGGGCACTTGGGGTGGCATTGTTTATGCAGATTATGTCGTCTTCTTTGCCTCATTTGACTGTAACCAATGGCACAATCTCAAGCAATTTGCTGCTGAGTGTGATGTGGCAGTGATGAGGATCAGCACCTCCAAATCTTATGTCATGGTTTTCTCTGGGAAAAAGTGGATTACTCTTTCTAAGTGAAGGGGAATCAACTGTCCTTTGTCCTTGTGATGGAAGAGGAATGGAGCCGTGGCCAGTGTTCTGCAGGTACTGTACCAGACTGTGTCAGTGAGTCAAACCTCTCAGTTTAGCAGTCGGTCTATATCCCTGTCCTCAGTGACTAAAGTCACAATATTTAAGATGGCTACTCACACTGAGCAGGCAATTGAAATAAATTATTAATTCAGGAAAGACTCGAGCAAAGTTACTTCTCACACGATAACCATTATAGTTCTGGTTTAAAATTCTTATTAGGTTAATACATACAGATTTTGGTGAGCATTTTGGTTTTGGTAGTAATTTCTGTCCTTCTGTGTAATAGACATTTGATTTGACTCTTGGCTTTATCCTTAAAAGAAAGACTGTAGCGCATCAATCATAACTCAATCATAATACGTATACAGTATAGCAATAGAGTGGACATTGCAAGCCAATCCATCTTCGAAAACAATTGTTTTGCTAAAGCTCAATATCTTTTAACTTAACCATAAAATAAGCAACTGGAGTAAAAGCTTTTTTTTTTTCTTTTTTTTGAGCAAATGAATGAATGTTTGATTCAGTATTAACTTTTGTTTATAGATTTTATCTTTGTCTTCAGTATTTGCATCTGTTGATTTTGAAATTTGTAGTGCATTAGTGTTGTGATTTTGAACCTTTTTACTAGATAAATAAGATCTGTTATATTGTGAGGAATCAATTGATTTAATTTCTGGAATTTTTGTATGTTTATTTTAATTTGTTTATTAATGCTTTATTTATTCTGTAAACACACTATTTTGTATTTGATTTTATAAGGTGGCAGAAATTTTGAAACAAACTCCTGTTTATAGCTGCTCTGCCTGTCGCCAGTCATGTGACAAAGATCACATGATATACCATGTCATCATTCTCTGACTACATAAGACAGCAGCACACAAGTAGCTTCCTGTTGTCATATTAGTCCAACAAAGTAACACATTCATTGACGTTCCTTGAGTAATTAAGGTTAAACAAAACAAGTTATTTAGGAACCTTTTGCAATGTTAATTTAACATTGTTTCTGGTTTAGTGTTTTGGCTTTGGCAGTTGGTTTGATTTTCTTGCCTAGTATTCTGACCCTTGCCTGTTTTTTGACCACTGTACTGCTGGACTGGTTTAATTTCTCATTTTGTCTCCTGGTCATTTCTTTTGTTTAATACAATTCAATCCTTAGTCTCAACCTTAACAGTAGATTTTTTTTCAAATATAGTTGTTGCATATCACGGCCATCAAGAGAAATTTAATTTAACTGTATTATGCTTAACAGATAATGGCACATGTGCCTTGGAAAAGCCCTTTGTGAAACTCATTTAATTTCATTTTGTTCACAAATAAGTACCAAGTTTCATGTCTGACACTTTTTTGAGATATGATAGAAATTCCTGACAGGTTTAATGTTTGAAATTTGACACTGGACTGCTTTACCAGTGAAACATTACATTCAAATAGAATGGTACAATGATAACTTAAAGGTAAGGTAAACATGAAGGACAGAGATGGTTATAGACTTAGGAAGGAGAAGAAAACAGTTTCATTTTCTCAAATATGAGTGAGAAATACCCCATAAATATCTGTGAACTCTGGAAGGGGATCTGTTGATATTTTCTGATTGTGCTTCATTTACTATTTAGAAATTCCATAAATGGCTGTTAATTTTATACAGTATGAACTGAATTACTTCCATGCTAACATTTCTATTTTAAAAATCTGTTTTGCCAAGTGGTTGGTCCAGAATTGATTTACTATAATAAATAGTTTAATAAATAGAAGTATGTTATCTTCTTAAAAATTCCATTTGGTTTTGACACAGCTTAAATGTCAGTTCACATACTGTCACAACATTACAACTGGGTGTTTCATGTATAAGTTAATAATTTGCACAGTGACCACTTCAGTCTATCCAAACTGGATTGAAATCCTATCACTCTTCATTCTGAGACATCATATGGAGCAGAAAAACAAGCCAATTTGTAAGGAATTGCTCTTCTTAAGTTTAGTGTACAGTTGCACTTCTAACAGATTCATACCATAACTTAGTTTTTACACCCATTTAAATATTCATTAATATTAACTTTAAGGGATATATATTATACCTTGGCAGCTGCAGCTGGCCTTGCAACAAATGTTGAATATCCAACACAGACTCTTTTCAAACTTCTACTCTGGACATCTTGTACTGAAACAGTGATCCCGACCTGGTAAAAAATGTGAGTAACATTGATAAAGTGAGTAACATTAATATGTTTTTGATACTGTAAGTTAGTGGCAGTTATGCAATGTTCAATTTATCACCACTCTGTTGTGATATTTTTTTGATGTGTTGACTCAGATTTTATGCTCATAATATTAGTGGTTGCAAATCAAAAGATTCAGGTTTCTTTCCACTTATCATTTCTAAAACTTGACCTTATATCTAAAGTAGGGGACCACCTGAGTTTCAATAGGCTCTCCTAGCCTCAGAGTACATCATATTACACCTCAAATCCTTACCAAAGATGGCCACTTAAATTTCAACATTCCTGGGTCTTACAATGAAAGCAGTAATGGTGAATTAGAAACCCAGGTCTGATTTTTGTGTAAACTATTTAGTAATACCTTTCAAATTAATTATATTTTCTTAATAATGAAAACCATTAGTCCCAGATTAACACACTGCATTCAATACAAAAATTCCAACAAACACAATTGTTTCAAAATAAAGAGAATTCCACATCAGAGGCAGCTGGAAAGTTACATAATACATGGACATTTTGAGGGTCAGGAACAGAGAGAGAGAGAGAGATGGGCAAATTTAGAAACTGGAAAACTTGCTTTTAATAAATTCAATAAAATAAGAAAGAAAGAAACTGAGAATTTCTCTGCATGCCAATTATACATCCGATGTTCCTCAAAAGAGAATCTTTCCCTGGAAGAACATGTCTCTGTCATTTCAAAAGTTGGTGCATCACAAACATTTGTATTAATACAATGCATTGCATTTATCATTCCAATAGATGGTGCATCACAAACATTAACACTGTTTTTAGAATCCCATACCAAATGGGATATGATAGAGACATGGTGCGCTGCAAACGTTAACGCTGAGGTCTACTTTAATTATTTAGATTTCAACCTGTCTTAGATGGATAGTACAGCTAGATAATAAAAACTGGACAACACAATAAAGTTCAAAATTCAGAATCAATGTCTCCAAGACGGGACAGTTAATTTTGTGAGCCAGAATGTTAAAGGCCTGAATCACACATTAAAAAGAAAAAGTATTCTCTCACCTAACAGGTCTAAACGCTAAAATAGTATTTTTACAGGAGACCCACTTATTAAGCAAGGATCAGTTCTGGCTGCAAAAAGACAGGACTGGCCAAATGTTCCATTCCAGCTTTACAAAAAAAAAAAAAAAAAACTAGAGGTGTGGGAATTCTCATACATTGAACAGTCTCATTTGTAGTATCAGATGTTGTATCTGATCCTGAAGGGAGATACATCATTGTTATGGGTAATTTATTTAATTATAAAGTGATTTTGATAAATGTTTATGCACCCAATGTGGACGATAGGGAATTCATCCAAAATCTATTTGCATCCATTCCCAATGTGAACACTCATAAAATTAGAATGGCTGGGGATTTTAATTGTGTTTTAAATCCAGACCTAGATAGGTCTCCTGCCACAGGGGCGATGACATCTAACACTGCAAAGACAATTCCACAGTTTGTAACTGACCACAGCTTATCAGACCCCTGGAGATTTCTAAACCCAAATTCAAGAACATATTCCTTCTACTCGCCAGTGCATCATTGCTACTCAAGAATTGATTATTTTTTTTGTAGATAACCATTTCTTGCCTATGATTAAATCCTGCAAGTACGACGCTATTGTTATTTCCGACCATGCCCCTCTGATCCTGGAGATAAAATCATTGTGCCCCACATACTCATCTCGCAGATGGCGTCTTAACCCACTTTTATTAGCAGACGAGAACTTTACAGAAATTATATCAAAACAAATCAGTTTTTTTCTAGAGACAAAATATATCCTCAGAGGTCTCTGCAGGAATACTCTGGGAAACCCTGAAGGGCTTCTTAAGAGGACAGATTATCTCATATCTTTCCCACAGAAATAAATTGGAAACAAAGCAGGTATCAAAGCTAACCAACGAAATTACTAGAATAGATCAAGAACATGCCAGGTGTCCAAGTGAAGCTCTTCATAGGAAAAGGCAGGCTCTGCATTCAGAGCTCAACCTCTTAACAAACTAAAGAAACCGAACAACTCATTTTTAAATCAAGACATCATTACTATGAACATGGAGAGAAAGCTAATAAGCTTTTAGCTCAACAAATCCACAAGCAAGAAGTTCGCAATGCAATCCCAGCAATTACCAACACAAACGGAGACATAATCATGACCATAAAAATATAATGCACACATTTAGAGACTACTATAAATCCTTATATTCTACTGAGTTTAAAGAAGACAAGACACAATCTAATGCATTTCTGGATGCATTAGAGATACCACAAATAGATACTCTTAGTGTAGAGGAATTGGATAAACCTCTGGTGCTACCAGAATTACTAGATGCCATAAAGTCACTTCAGAGTGGGAAAGCAGCAGGCCCCAATGGCTACCCTGACGAATTTTATAAGAAGTTCTCCACTCAGCTAGCTCCCCTCCTATTAGCAACATTCACAGAAGCTAGAGACAATAAAATTCTACCTCAAACTTTTTGTCAAGCATTAATCACTATCTTTCCTAATCAAAATAAGGACATATTACAATGTGCATCATACAGAACAATTTCACTTCTGAATAATGATGTTAAGATACTCTCCGGCACGGTGGCGCAGTGGGTAGCGCTGCTGCCTCGGAGTTGGGAGACCTGGGGACCTGGGTTCACTTCCCGGGTCCTCCCTGCGTGGAGTTTGCATGTTCTCCCCGTGTCTGCGTGGGTTTCCTCCGGGCGCTCCGGTTTCCTCCACAGTCCAAAGACATGCAGGTTAGGTGGATTGGCGATTCTAAATTGTCCCTAGTGCGTGTTTGGTGTGTGGGTGTGTTTGTGTGTGTCCTGCGGTGGGTTGACCCCTGCCCCAGGATTGTTTCCTGCCTTGTGCCCTGTGTTGGCTGGGATTGGCTCCAGCAGACCCCCGTGACCCTGTGTTCGGATTCAGCAGGTTGGAAAATGGATGGATGGAAGATACTCTCCAAAGTCCTAGCTAGAAGGATGGAGAAAGTGCTTCCTTCAGTAATATCACAAGATCAAACTGGATTTATTAAAGGCCGGCACTTAGCATCCAATCTTCGACACCTGTTTAATGTAATATATTCACCCGCAAAGTCAAACATCCCAGAGATTTTATTATCCTTGGATGCAGAAAAAAGCATTTGATATGATTGAATGGAACTACCTTTTCACTACATTGGAGAAATTTGGGTTTGGCCCGAACATTTTTGCATGGATCAAACTACTGTATACCAATCCAGAAGCTTCAGTTTGTATTAACAACATTAATTCAGACTACTTTAAACTAGAATGTGGTGCCAGACAAGGATGCCCCTTGTCACCATTACTTTTTGCAATCGCCATTGAGCCACTGGCAGTCCACTTTCAAAATGCTTATGAGATAAAGGGGCTTATCAGAGAAGGACTTGAACAGAAAATTTCTCTATATGCAGATGATATGGTACTGTATATATCAGACCCACAAAATATTGTGCCTGCAGTCCTAACGGCACTAACAGAATTTCAAAAGATTTCTAGGGGTAAACATCACAAGTAAACATAAAGCTCTTTATCAACAAAATTTTGCTGTCTGTATGAAAAAAATCAAGCAAGACTTGCATAGATGGTCAACCTTTCATCTCACTTTAGCTGGAAGAATTAACATTGTTAAGATGAATATCCTCCCTAAGCTTCTCTTTTTATTTCAAAATATTCCAATATACATCAATAAATTGTTCTTTATGAAATTAGATTCAACCATAACCACATTTATTTGGAATTCAAAACATCCACGTATCCAAAGAGCGACCCTACAAAGGCCAAAGGTAGAAGGTGGCATGGCTCTACCTAACTTTCAATTTTACTACTGGGAAGCAAACATATTAAAACCTGGACATTGACACAAATAGATGAACATATGCAGGAATGGTCTGCAATAGAAATAGAATCCTGAAGTTCATCTTTATATTCTTTGCTTTGCGCCCCAATAAATGCAAATTATCGCCAATATACTAATAACCCAATAGTGCTTCACTCACTCAGAATATGGAACCAATGTAGGAAGCATTTTAAGATAGAGCATCTTTTATCGGTGGCACCTCTGCACGAGAACCACCTTTTTCAACCCTTGCAAACATATGCAGTTTTTGATGTCTGGAAAACATTTAGGATTAAATCACTTAGAGATCTGTACATAGACAACGTCTTTGCATCCTACGAACAGTTAGATTCTAAATTTAACTTTCCAGCAACACATTTCTTTCACTATCTTCAAATTAGAAACTTTGATAAACAGAACCTACCCAATTTTCCTCATTTCCCCACCTCCCTCTATGCTGGAAAATATATTCATCAGTCTTCAAGGACTTAGACAACATCTCTGCAATTTATAAAACCATTTTACAGTCCCTCCCTTTCAAAGATCCCAAGAGGACAATGGGAAAGGGATCTCTCCCTCAACATATCAGAAAAGGAGTGGAAGGTAACAATGCAGAGAATTCACTCAAGCTCCATATGTGCAAAGCATACAATTGTTCAACTAAAAATTATATATCGAGCACATCTGTCTCGCTTAAAATTGTCAAAAATGTTTCCAGGGCAAGATCCAACTTGCAAACGCTGCAATCAAGTTCCAGCCTCACTGGTCACATGTTTTGGGTCTGCACCAAATTAACATTATTTTGGACCAAAATTTTTAAATGCCTTTCAGACAGCCTTGGTGTCATAATCCCACCTAATCCACTAACAGCTGTGTTTGGTGCACTTCCAGGTGGGCTTAAAGTGGAGAAGGACAAACAAATTGTAATTGCCTTTACTACACTATTGGCATGGAGACATCTTGCTCAACTGGAAGAATCATAACTCTCCCCTTTTAAGTCAGTGGGTAACTGATGTTATATATTATTTGAAATTTGAAAAAATAAAATTCTCACTTAGAGGATCTGTGCAGAAATTTTTCCAAACCTGTCAGGATCTTATCAATAATATTTTAGAATAAGCTTTTAAAGCACAGAGGAAGCAGATTCTCTCCCTATTCTCTTTTTTTTTCTTTTTCTTCTCCATTTATCTATATTCATTTATTAATTTATCTATTTGCTTATTTTTACTAGGTTTAAGTTTTATTCTGCTGCTCATGCCTCTCTTTCTCAAGGGTGGGGGTTGATTTGTTTTCAATCCTATTTTGTAAAATTGATCTATTTGTATGGAATTTTGGTGTGAGTTGAATAAAATCAATAAAACATTTTAAAATTAAAAAAAAAAGTTCAAAATCAAAAAGCCAAGACAGAATTAAAATAATATGGAGCCATAAATTGTAGATGTTGCCCATGTAAGCTAATGCAGCACGTAAGAGACACCACCATGAAAGCTTTCCTGTTTTATGTTTCTTGCCCCCATGACAACATAATAACCATTGTATAGCAACCGGCACAGAAAGTAAGAACTGGTCCAAATAGCAGACACAATGAACGTGATAATGGGAAAAATTTGACTAATTCTTAACATGAAAGGGGGATGGCCAAGGGATACACCCCTGACCACTGCAGGCATTAAGAAGGTAATGAGACCAATGTCCCAGGCTATAATTAACACCACATGTGGGTTTTCTCCAAGTGTCTACCTTTTCTTCAACTTTCCAAAAGATATGCACATTAACGTTAATTGGCAATTCTGCAGGAGCGACTGAGTGTACCTGAAATGGTCAGCCATCCCTTAAAGGGGTTGACAACCCCATTATCAAAAAACAAATAGATATGTAAGCAGCAGCTGTATATATTTAAATAAATAAGTACGAAAAAACTCATTTGTGACTCACTGTGTACTCCTGAACAATTTAGTTAACCAACGTAAAAAATCTAAATGTGAACAGTCATGCCATGGATCTGTGTGTATAAAGTGCTCCCAGTAAAGGGGAAGATGCTCAAAAAATTAACTCCAAGTATGTAAATATTTTGATCACATATCAGCATCAGTTACACAGAATTTGATTAGGTTTAAGCTCAGTTACCATTTGTCAATAACGCTACTCAATTATGGCATTGTATCACATATTCAAAAAATGGTGTGAGCTGGACAGTCAATAAACTTATAATATAATTATACTGTTACATTTTTAACATCAGATAATGGTAATTTTCAGTGTACCTTCACCAACAGTTATTTAAAAAGTATTTGTTGTAATAATTTTTGTATAGTTTCTATACTTTTCTAACAAAAAATTAAACTTTGTGCATGAAATTGCAGAGAGAATACAGAAAAAAATAAATGATTGCTGTGAATATCACTGGCAGACGTCCTCTGACCTGATTCTAAAGCCCCAGTCAAAGTCAATGCATGCACAAACTGTAATTTGCTGGACTGCAAACACAGTCAGTAGACATGAGTGCATATTCTGTACAAAAGATGGTAGCATACTCAATAGTCTGTCCAATCTTTGGATTGTAATATCTACTGTAAAAACATCTTCAGATGGGGAAAGATAAGATTTTTGGCTTCTTTTTCTGTTTGATATTGAGAATTGGTTCTGTGTTGGCCTTACCTATAAAGTGAGTACACACTAAGACCATTCTACAGGTTAGATGTTGGTTCCAGCTTTGGCATTTCTGCCTGTCGCACCTCTGTCAGTGCCCTTGGGTCAGCTGCAGGGTCATCAGCTGAAGGGCTGCCATTTTCAGATGTTTCATCCGCTACTCCTGGTGGGAGGGCACACTGGGGATGTCTCCTTGTCAACCCCTGCAACTGCCTTTACATGGGTATTTGTCCCCAAACGTTGTTCTTCCTCCAAAGCCACAGCCAGTAGCTGATTTTCTCTGCCTCCTCACCCAGCTGGCTTTCCATAGGTTTGACTCCATCAGCCCAGCACCATGGAGCAGGTGAATTACTGCTTTGCTAAAAAGGCCAGGCAACTGACCAGCCTTTGTCTTGGCACTCCACTGCCAACTCTGTGTACTTGAGATGTTTTCTTTCATGGGCTGCTGCCTCTTTAAAGAGGATGGTAAGTTTTATCATGAGGACAATCCACTGTAGACCACATAATAATATCACTCTGGAGCTTGGTTGTTAAGATCTCTCTCGGGAAGACTAACTGCCTTCTGAGGTGCACCAGCATCTGCCATGCTTTGCCTGGCCTTCATATGGCATCTCTCTTATGTGCAGTTGCTTGTGACATACTGCCTTGCTTGATGAATGTTGTAGGGTGAGTTTTGCTTCTTCTGGGGTGCGATTTTCTGCTACCCTACATTTTTTGTTATTTTTATGTTACAATTCAAGGGTCTGTATGGGCCTACTCTTAAAATATCTTTCATTATTTTAATAATACACTTCAAGGGTCTATATAGGCCTACTCTTAAATTATTCATCTAACACTTTTGATTTTACTGTGTACTCCTCAGTTTTCTCCTCTGAAAGCCTCTTATTTCCTAGTTCACCCATTAACATCATTTGCTCCTGTGAACAGATATTTCTTTTCGTCATGAAATCAACAGGATGCTGGAGAGCTCTGTAGGTGTCGTAATTACTGTAGGTTTCAGCTTATTATGCTAGTAACATACAATCAACTTCAGAAGAGAATTTTTATTTCTAGGTCTTTATTCACAAAATTCCCCCCTCTTGTGTGCTTTCTCAAAAGTTTTTTCTTTGTTTTGGTGAATATTGCGCTTAGGAATTATTAAAAAACGCATTCAAATATCTGGCTCAAACAGATTGGTGGCACAATCCCACAGTCCTTACATATACTCTCCACTCTCTTTATATGTGAATTTTGCTTTCTTGTTATAATATATTCAACAACATGTTTTCTATGTTTTCATTATTTTCTTGATTGTTATTCTGTTATTCTTTTGTTGAGCAAAATACTACTGATTTCTTCCAGCTATGTCTAATTAGAGAGGGTCAAGGTAGCATATTTTAGCTCAGACATCAAATTTTAAAAGTATTTATTATTATATGGTACTTGAAACATTTTAAATATGTCCTTTTTTGCATTTGAAGTTGTGAGCACAAACCATCTCATTCAAACTGAGCTGCCATGCAAAGCTGAAAGTTTGTCATGAAGATCACTCTAGATGAGCCATACAGTAACCTTGGCAACAGTAATCATCCAGGAGTCTGAGGCAGAAACTGGCTAGAGAGTTTCAAAAACATGTGCCATCCATTTTGTGTTTGGACCACAGATGGCAATCTGTAATTTATAATCAGATTTAGAAACTGAAGAGAAACATTTACCCGATTGCCAACATTTCATTTGAGCAAATAAACGTGGTTACATAAATAACAAATTTTTTTAAGAAAATTGACTGCTAATATCAATTGCCATTTTTCTTTATTTTTAAAATTATAACATTACTACAAATAAATATTGCATTATTATTATCAGAAATTATCAGACATTACCCTCCATCCATCTATTCATTACATGGCTGAGTTTAATAGCAGACTTACAGAGTAAATTGCCATGTAAAGAGCTTTTGCAGTGCACATCAGTGTCATACTGCAGAAGAGCAGAATTTCAGTCCTGTAATTTCACATTTAAACACTGTCACAGTTCACTCCAGATACTCAGAGCCTATCTTGTTCTCTTTCTACAAAAGAACTAAAAGTGAGGACTGGAAAGACCAAAAACTTCAGATTCTTGACAAACACCTTAAAGGTGAAACCAGAAGATAAGAGGGCCTAATGTAACTTTCGGAAAATCCATAATAAATATACTATATGCCACTTCCAGTCATGCCATGTTATGCACTATCTATCTAAACCAAAACTATGTAAAGTTCATTATATTTCTTCAAAAATGAAAGGCAGCTGGATACAAATTTGTGAATGATTAAAGTGTGTGATTGGAGCTAATTATTGCCTAAAGCTGTTGATTGCTTCGCCTTGAGCTGCTAATAAAGGCTACCAGAATAGATGGCATTAAAAACTTTTTTTGGAGTATCCCCTGCAAATCATAATACAATCTGTTAAAGTGCAATTATTTGGGCTTTCTTTGAAATTAGATCCCAGGTTGTATTACTTTTTCATTTTCCCCCTTTGTGATTCCAGGAATTTCACAATAAATTTAAACTAAAAACATCTTGGATGCTTTGAGCTGTGTATTTTGGGTCATTTATCCTGTTGGTGAATTCATGACCTGCAACTGAGACAGACCTTTCTGACAATGGGCATTACGTTTTGCTTGTTCCCCGCACAGAGGCACCCTGTGCCACACACAGTAAAATAGCCCCAAAACATAACCTAGCCTCCTCCATGTTTCACTGTGGGTATGCTTTTCTTTTCTTTGAATGCTTCATTTTTTGTCTCTGGACATAGAGCTGATGTGGCTTGCCAAAAATCTCTGGTTTTGCTTCACCTGACCAAAGGACATTCTCCCAGAATCATTGTGACCTGTCAATATGCACTTTAGAAAATTCTAGTCTAGAATGTTTTTCTTTCAAGAGTGGAGTCCTCCTGTGTCTTCATCCATTGAGTCCACTGTCACTCAAAAAGCAACGGATGGTACAATCAGACACTGATGAATCTTGACCTTGGAGTTCAGGTTGTATCTCTTTGGAAGCTGCCCTTGGCCATTTGTCTACCATTCTCACTATCCTTCTGCCCATTCTGGGGTCCATTTTCCTCTTGCTAACACATTCTGGGACAATGATTACAGTCCCATGGACCTTAAATGTCTTAATAATATCTGCAACAGTTGTCAGAGGAATATCAAGCTGCTTGGAGATAGTCTTATAGCCTTTGCCTTTGACATGCTTATCTATAATTGTCTTTCTGATCTCCTCAGACAACTCTCTCCTTTGCTTTCTCTGGTCCATGTTCAGTGTGGGACACGCAATGGTACCAAAAGTGACTACTTTACTCCATTTAAATACCCTGAATGACTGAATACACAATTGGAGACATGTGTGATACTAATTAAAGAAAACAGATAGTTTGAAAAATTACTCTAAACTAAATATTTATGATCTATTCTAGGGGTACCAACAAATATGTTCAAGACATTTTAGAATATCTTTGTAGAAGAAGCAAAACTTTATCTCTTTTCACACTTTGTTTGCTTTACTTAACGACATATCAAAGCCATGCAGGTAAACATGGGACAATTGCATATAGCACTTTTTCAATTAGCTTTAAGGGTAACAAAAAATTTGCCTGCATCCATGTCTATAATGCCACCTTTGGTATACCCTTTATAAGGCACTATTTGTACTTATTTATATAATGTTTTCTATTAAAGTAGGTGCCACTCAAAATTCATAATTGTTTATCATCTTTTACTTTCCCTGTATTATTTGAAGACTAATTTCATGTTCTCATGGAGAATGAAGATTACAAAATACTTGATACAATAGACTCCAATGAAGCCCTTCAGTCCAAAAGCTTGATCCCATCTGAGTGTGTTTCACTGTCTTGCAGGACATTATTTTCTGGAGTGGTATGATGTTATTGTTTGTGGGTCTACGCATCATTACAAACAAATTCAGGGTAAGCAGCAGATAAAAAAACATTATATATAATTTTTGGGTGGAGTATTGCTTTAAAGGTGAGATGGGCTCTTGAATAGTGAAACAACTAAAGTTTTCGAATTAAAAGCAATGATAGATAGATAGATAGATAGATAGATAGATAGATAGATAGATAGATAGATAGATAGATAGATAGATAGATAGATAGATAGATAGATAGATAGATAGATAGATAGATAGATAGATAAAACATATAAACTGTCAATGGCAACAGGAGTTTTCTCAAGCTGAGGCTCTTCTGAATCATAGCAGATTTTCCTTTCCTAACTAATGATGGCTAACTTAGACGAGCTGAGTTTTTTACCTCCATGCTGGTGTTGAAGGCTCTGTTCACTGCAGCCTTAACGTTGATAATTTGTCCAATCCTAGAGGGGAAACACAAGAGGATTTGCAGTGATTCCATGTAAGTAAACAGTAAAGCTTGTTCCTGTAATTAAACCATTCCAAGACACTGACCAAGTGCAAAGCTCTAGTATTTTTATATTTTTTAACAGTTTCAGTTCTGCCACATTAGTTAGATTGATTAGGGTCACATAGTGAGATGGTATGTGTTTAACAGTTTAAAATTTACAGTCAAACATTTTTGACTTTCAATGTTAAAAACAGTGAATTAATTCCAAAGCATTATTAGTACTTTTTTTTGATTTTGACAGGGGTGTTAATGAGAGCAGGACTATAAGTAACTTGTTAAATCGTTTTGGCCCATGATTTTGTTAAACTGTGTATGACTTGTATTGGTGCAACAAAACTCTGTCTGGATCATGTTTAACACTAGAATTACCAGAGCCTACGAAAAAACTCGTCCCACCTTAAATCGCTTTGCACCTCTCCGTCAGTGTCTTTTGTTCTGTAAATGTGTCGATAAGCAGTAAACAACAAGCAGCCTGCTATCACATCCCCCCACCCCAGCACAGTTTTCTCAGCTCAAGTCTGTTTACCTGCATGTCAGTTGCTTAGAGTTGTATTGAGTGAGAAGTCAAGCAAAATGACACCTTTTATAAATACTATATTGTTATTTGGAACACTTGCATTTCATGTGTGTTCCGTGTCTACATTGATCTATGTAAACACATCGTTAAAACAGAAATGTTTTTCATGTTTTAGTAATAATTGACAAAATGTAGACATGAAGTGTATAATGTGTGAAGCCTGAAGTCCAAATATCAAAGAAACACTTTCACAAAAGGTACAAATATAACAGAACAAGTGCACTTTTATTCAAAAATATAACTGCAGAAAAAGAACCTGCGTTAGGGTGTGACATTGACACGCATTTGCTACAACTACTTCGGTGGCACAACGGTATCAACTGTTGACTGGTAATCAAAACTTCACGGGTTTGATCCCAGATGAGTCCGTTTTGAGAAGTGAGCTGCTCGTATTCTTACTATTTTAGAATAAAAACATACATTTGATTCCAGTCTGTTATGATACTTGTAAAGGTTAGCTTTGTTTTTTTATTATTCAGTTTTATTCTCTCAGTCGCGTTTACGATCCCACCCCTCCCTTGCATTTGATACTGCTGTTTTCACATAAAGATGCGCTATAACAGAGGTGAACTCAGATCATGACGATGGTTCTACATTGAAGCAAGAATGCACTTTTGCCATCGCTGTACTTTGTATATGTACACGGGAAACTCTGCACTCTACTTGTGACTTTGCGCTGTAGGAAGTAAGTAAATAAATAAAAGATAAATAGGTAAATAACATTTGCTCTGGCTCTTACATACAAAGTACAGCGACGGTAGCTTCCACCTGCAGCTATAGACTCTTCAGTACGCAAGCGACTCTCCACGCTAGTGCTTAGATCTGAATGGTGTATGTGCCCCAAAAAAAGCCTAACTGCATTCTCGTTCCATTGCTTGCATACTAAAGTGTCAGCAGGCACTTTTCATAGCATTACACATATTTTTTGAGCATGCTCTCTGCAGTCTACTTGTGACTTTACGCTGTAGGAAGTAAGTACATAACTAGAGGTAAATAACATTCAATCTGGCTTTTATGTAAGTTTCTGCAGTTATATTTTTGAATAAAAGCGCACTTGTTCTGTTATATTTGTACCTTTTGTGAAAGTGTTTCTTTGATATTTGGACTTCAGACTTCACACATTATACACTTCATGTCTACATTTTGTCAATTATTACTAAAACATGAAAAATGTTTCTGTTTTAACGATGTGTTTACATAGATCGTTGTAGATTTGGAACACACATGAAATGCATGTGTTCCAAATAACAATATAGTATTTATAAAAGGTGTAATTTTGCTTGACTTCTCACTCAATACAACTCAGGTAAACAGACTTGAGCTGAGAAAACTGTGCGGCGGTGGGGGATGTGATAGCAGGCTGCTTGCTGCTTATCGACACATTTACAGGACAAAAGACGCTGATGGAGAGTTGCAAAGCGATTTAAGGTGGGACAGATCTACGAGTTTTTTCGTAGGCTCTGGTATTTCTAGTGTTAAAAATGTTTCTGTGCACAGTGTGAAAAAGGCTAAGAGATGTGCACTGTTCCTTCAGGAGCTATGATGTGTACACAAAGTCCACACTTCAGTGAGCATTGTCACAAATGTATTTTTCTTTCAAAGATACTGTTTGGTGAATTATATTCTGACCTACATATATTTAAAGGTTTGGCTTCAAAAGGCTAACACCATGAGGACTCATCATTGGCACCCAGCCTCTGCTTGTTGTGTTGAACACATGCATACAGTATTGTCATAGTGGTGCCTGGTTTATCTTTCTTTAAGTATTTAATTACTTTCTCAATAAAGGTGTGTCTTGTTTATTTATTTGTGTGATTTTCTAATGTTAACTGTTTTTATTAGTTTAGTTTGTTCTTTGTCCTGTATCATATTTGAACCTAAGGGGGCGAGCCCCCTAATGCTATACTTTAAAGACACTTCTTTTTAATAAAAAGCTGAGAAGCCTCAGTACCTCACTGAGGAATTGGAATTTGTGGTTTAAGAAAGCTTTTAAGGTACCACATATCGAATATGATTTGTGCCAAAAATGAATAAAATGGCAATAATAAAATAAATAATCACATGCAAAAGTAAAACAATAAATATAAATGAGTAAATAAATTAGAATTATGTAAAATTAAATAAAAGTCATCTAATTATTATGAAAGGTCACCTGTGTTTTATGAAATACAGTGTCATCAGTTTATTAGTATTATAGATTTTATTTCAAAATGGCCTAATTTTTAAAGGCTATTTTAATTTCACAATCCGAACTTTCCAAACTGCACATTTCCAAATGACTCTTTTTTTTCTGAGTTATTGTTTATCAATTAAGGCAAAGGCCAACTGGCTGAGCTAGTTCCTATTGGTTAATCCTTTGATGTTGATTACTTCTCCCTGATTGTGGAAATTAGGCTGCCAAAGTTCTCTAGAATTACTTTTACTTGTATTCCAACTGGCAGAGCAGTCAAAATTTGGGATGGTTAAGTTGAATAGAATTATAGATAATTTTGGAATAACCTCTCCCTCTCCTTTCAGACTCATTTGGCAATCATTAAAATGAATACAGTCCCCCGTTTAAACTTTGTCAGTTCAATGCTCCCTCTCCCCCAATCTTCATGTTTTTGGATCTAGGTTTGATCAGCTATCAGCTCCTTTCTATGGAGTAGCAAAAGACCTGCAATCAAACACTCCTTTTTGATTAGATCCAGGATGGGCAGAGGTATCTCCCATTCTGGATTTTATAATGTATTATTGGGCATATGTTCTTTGTCCATCATCCCTATGGCTGAACCTTCCACTTCCCCACCATCATGGCTACTTATAGAAACAAATCTTGTTTCCCCCAACGCTCTACAACACCTATCACTTATTAGAGTTAAAACAAAAGAGGGAGCAAAATTATGTTTTGTGTGTTTGGCACAAATTGGAAAAAGCACCTTGGCTCTACACTTCACTGGCATTGCCTCACACCATTCTTTCACAATAGCTCTCTCAACATTGATGGACAAACCATCTCTTTTCCACTTTGAGCTATTAGTGGTATCAGCACACTTGCCGATGTGTTTGATGGAACTGGGGTTGCCTCTTTTCAGACTCTGAATGAGGAATATTCTATTCCTCTTTTTCTCATTTGTTCTATTTTCAGGTTAAATCCGTTCTTAGGAAATATGATGTAAGTTTTTCTGCCCCCATTCCCAGCCACCCATTATTTGATTTCTTTTTCTCTCTCTTGTGTTCCACTAAATGCATTTCTATTCTGTATGCTCAACTTCATGACTCCATAGCTATATCTATCGCAGTCACTCAAAAATTGATCAGAGATCTTGCCTTATCAATGCCATTTGTGTTGGAATACTATTTTTAAAAACATTAAAAATTCTTCTAGAAACTCTAGCCACCAACACTTCCAATATAAAATTGTCCGTAGAGTTTGTTATTTCCCTAGGAAGCGTTTTCTGATGGGCTTAGCCCTTGATTCATTCTGCATTCAGTGTGCCCTTAATACACAGGGCATCTTTCTCCACGCGTTCAGGAATCTTCCACTATTGCTATTCTTTGGTCTTCAATTGCAAAGACCCTTTCCTCCATCATATCTGTCTCTATTCCTTGCTCTCTTCACACTCTAATTCTTTTAAATTTCTCTTCTTTCTCTCTTTCCCTTTTTCAATCTGCGCATTATTTCATTGGCCACAATAGTGGCCAAAGTTCTAGTAGTTTCCCAATGGAAGAATCCTGTATCTGTCTCTTTCTCGGTCTGGAAGTCCTCTTTTTACAATCTAGCATTATTAGAACTGTCAGCTGCGCAGATTAATGGGGTACCTGCAGATACTATTAGTAAACGTGAAAATACTATCTCCGTGATAGTATGCAGTCATGGCTGACTGCAAACTCTTGAATGCAATCTGACACGTTTCTATTAGATTTCTGTCCTCAACTGGCCACGTGGGCCTCTGGGCCCTGTAAGTGAGCATGTGTACCATCTGTCCTAAATTAGTATCTGCTTTCTTAAATAGCTTCAGGGTGGGGTGGGATTTGTTTGGGCACTGGTGTTTTTTTTTTCTTCAAAATTTCAATATGAAAATGTCCTTTTTTAGTCACTTTGTTATTTGTCTGACATCAATAAAAACTGATTACAAAAAAATAGATAATGTAATACAATGATGCTATTTTGAGATGAATTGATGATATATTAGAATTGCTCAGACACAAAAGTGTTCTTCAAAATGTTGACAATGATGAAGAAGTTTTTAATCATAGCAGTTTAAACAGAAAATGCCTGTGAGGAAATCACATAAACACTCATGAATGCAGATGATCTTTTGTGCGGCCACTCCTCTCAATTGATCTTTAACTAATGAGAAACTCTTCAGCCACATGAATATTTTGAAGAGCACTTCCCTGTCCGAGCATTATCAATGTATCCTACAATTCATCTTAAAACAGCATCATATTGTGGCCAACAGACCACTGTTCAGATTGGCAGGACTAAATGCTTAAGTGACAATAACTCATTAGAAGGGAACAGTGAGTAATGTTTCTAAACAATAGGTAGAAACTGAAAGAGAGGGGAGAGAAGATAAATAGCTCCAGGCAGGAGTTGTGGATTATTCTTGCTGAATCAGGGAGAGTGACAGAGAGAGAGGGAGAGACAATGACAGCATGAGAAAGGTGATCTCAGATACACAACCTGTAGTACATTAAGAAGGGAGACAGAGCAAGACAAACAGTAATGTCTTCTTTTAACAGCCATTTCACTTGGAGTGTGGACAGTGACAATGTTTAACCAAGTAATTAGGCTTTTTACATACAGTTTATTATCATTTAACATATGCACCCATTGCTTGGTTCAGTTACAATATGTTAAACTAGTTCTATATACAGTAATCCCTCCTCAATCGTGGGGGTTGCGTTCCAGAACCCCCCCGCGAAAGGTGAAAATCCGCGAAGTAGAATACATATGTTTATATGGTTATTGTTATATTGTCATGCTTGGGTCACAGATTTGCATAGACACACAGGAGGTTGTAGAGAGACAGGAACTTTATTCAAACACTGCAAACAAACATTTGTCTCTTTTTCAAAAGTTTAAACTGTGCTCCATGACAAGACAGAGATGACAGTTCCGCCTCACAATTAAAAGAATGCAAACATATCTTCATCTTCAAAGGAGTGCACATCTGGAGCAGAGAATGTCAGAGAGTGAGAGAGAAAAAAAGCAAACAAAAATCAATAGGGCTGTTTGGCTTTTAAGTATGCAAAACACCGGCGGACAAAGCAGCTGCAAGGAAGGGAGCAATATGAAGGTAGTCTTTCAGCATTTTTTAGAGGAGCGTCCGTATCCTCTAGGCCAGTGTGCGAACAGCCCCTCTGCCCACACCCCCTCCGTCAGGAGCAGAGAATGTCAGAGAGAGTGAGAGAGAGAGAAAAGCAAACAATCAAAAATCAATACGTGTCCTCTTCGAGCTTTTAAGTATGCGAAGCACCGTGCAGGAAGCATATCACTTGACAAAGCAGCCACATGTAAGCCCAGCAAGGAAGAGAGCAATGTGAAGGTAACCTTTCAGCGTTTTTTGAGGAGCGGCCGTATCCTCTAGGGGTGCGAACAGCCCCCGTGCTCACAATATATTTGAGGAGTTTTATTTAATATGTAATACGCGCTCTGGTTGGGTAGCTTCTCAGTCATCTGCAATAGCGTCCCTTGTATGAAATCAACTGGGCAAACCAACTGAGGAACCATGTACCAGAAATAAAAAGACCCATTGTCCGCAGAAATCCGCGAACCAGCTAAAAATCCGTGATATATAGTTTAAATATGCTTACATATAAAAATCCGCAATAGAGTGAAGCCGCGAAAGTCGAATGCGATATAGCGAGGGATTACTGTATTGCAACTTTTACTGCCTCAATGCTTTTGCCAGTTTGAATGCAGTTGCGTGAAACATACAATGTGCCTACAATGAGGTAAAAATAATCAACAACAAAGGTTTAACCAATACGATGACGTTCAGCCTGTTTGGCTTGATTAACAAGTGACAAAACCATCATGAGAAGAGGCATTGTGAAATGAACAATGCTGGCATTAAAAGAGCCATTCAGAATTGTGCCATCTGGAAAAATCACATTGTGAAATAAAATGGTCTTTACAAATAAGGCCATTTTGAAATTATGTATTACTAGCAAAATACCCGCGCTTCGCAGCGGAGAAGTAGTGTGTTAAAGAGGTTATGTAAACATATATACATGTACATATATACATATACAGTAATCCCTCCTCCATAGCGGGGGTTGCGTTCCAGAGCCACCCGCGAAATAAGAAAATCCGCGAAGTAGAAACCATATGTTTATATGGTTATTTTTATTTTGTCATGCTTGGGTCACAGATTTGCGCAGAAACACAGGAGGTTGTAGAGAGACAGGAACGTTATTCAAACACTGCAAACAAACATTTGTCTCTTTTCCAAAAGTTTAAACTGTGCTCCATGACAAGACAGAGATGACAGTTCAGTCTCACAATTAAAAGAATGCAAACATATCTTCCTCTTCAAAGGAGCAAACAATTCAATAGGGCTGTTTGGCTTGTAAGTATGCGAAGCACCGCGGCACAAAGCTGTTGAAGGCGGCAGCTCACACCCCCTCCGTCAGGAGCAGAGAGAGAGAGAGAGAGTTAGAGAGAGACAGATAAAAAAATCAATATGTGCCCTTTGAGCTTTTAAGTATGCGAAGCACCGTGCAGCATACTTAAAAGCTGCACACAGAAGGTAGCAACGTGAAGATAATCTTTCAGCATTTTTAGACGAGCGTCCGTATCGTCTAGGTGTGCGAACAGCCCCCCTGCTCACACCCCCTACGTCAGGATCACAGATAGTCAGCGCAAGAGAGAGAGAAAGAAAAGTAAGTTGGGTAGCTTCTCAGCCATCTGCCAATAGCGTCCCTTGTATGAAATCAACTGGGCAAACCAACTGAGGAAGCATGTACCAGAAATTAAAAGACCCATTGTCCTCAGAAACCCACGAAGCAGCGAAATATCCGCGATATATATTTAAATATGCTTACATATAAAATCCGCGATGGAGTGAAGCCGCGAAAGGCGAAGCGCGATATAGCGAGGGATTACTGTATATACATATCTACATATACACATATCTACTTATACATATATATACATATACACATCCACATATATATACATCTTATATATATATATATATACACATATGAACATATATATATGCACATATACACACATACATGAACACACACATATACATATATATACATACATACATAGTGCGTTGTAACACGGGCTGTGATTGTTACATGGGAGGGGAGACGACAAATCACAGCTTCCCACTTTCTAATCGGGCCTGTGATTGGTGCTTTGACTGATGCCTAGATCCCACAGTATGTCCCCTTAGGAGAGGCGTTAGGCAAGTGTAATTGAATAGCGGTGCTGCAAGTTTAGCTGTACACCTGTTTTTAAGGCTTATTGACTGAAAGGGGCTTTCATGAAAAAACTTAGGGCTTTGCTACAGGATATACCCTCCACAAGTTAAGGAAGTAAAATAAAGGTATATATTTCTGTTTTATTTAAACCTTTTAAGTTTGTATGCGGGCGGCATGGTGGCACAGTGAAAGGTGCCAGTTAGGAGACCCGGGTTCGCTTCACTGCGTGGAGTTTGAATGTTCTCCCCGTGTCTGTCTGGGTTTCCTCCGGGTACTCCGGTTTCCTCCCACAATCCAAAGAAATGCAGGTTAGGTGCATTGTCGATTGTAAACTGTCCCTGGTGTGTGGGTGTGTGCGCCCTGCGGTGGCTGGCACCTTGCCCGGGGTTTGTTTCCTGGCTTGTGCCCTGTGTTGGCAGGGATTGGCTCCTGTATTTAGGATATAGCGGGTTGGATAATGGATGATGGACATTTGTATGCATAGCCCCATTTGCCCGTTTTCGTCTTTTTTTCTTTCTTCAGTAATATTTCAGCAAACCCGGAGCTTGTCAGTTCAAATCCTGGTACTGACACCACTGTGTGACCCTGAGGAAGTCACTTCACCTGACTGTGCTGCAAGAAACAAAAGTAATGTCACAAATTGTACCTCAGATGTGCAAGTTGCTGGAATAAAAGCATAAGTCAAATAGATAAATATGTATTATACACATAGGAACTATTCATTTATTTTCAGTTAAGTCATCTGCAGCAAACCTTTATAAATGAGGGTTTCTCCTTTTTAGATAGTGCAAACTGTTTCTTCTTCATTGAGGTTTTTCTCTTGGAGAGCTTTTTTCATTTCATTGAAAATTAAAGCAGTAGCTGCCAAAATATGTAGCTTTTCTTATTAATTTTTCAACATTGTGTAAAATAAACTTTATAAAGTAACATAAAGGTTTAAATACTGGTTATCCTTTTAAACTAAAATATTACTAAAGAGATACAAAAAAAGTAAAATGCATATGTTCTTTTTCTTTAAGGAGATTAAATATTACTGAAGAAAGAAAAAAAAAACTAAAACAGCCAAATGGGGCTATGCATACGAACTTAAAAGGTTTTAAATAAAACAGAAATACAGTCATCCCTCACCTATCGCGGGGTTACGTTCCAGAGCCCCCCGCGATGAGTGAAAATCCGCGAAGTACCAACCTATATTTATTTTATTATTCTATATATATTTTAAGGCTTTATAAACCCTTCCCACACTCTTATAAACCTTTCTGTCTCTCTTTTTTACCTTTCCCACACTCTTATAACACTTCCTATGCTCTTAAACACTTCATACAGCTCTTAACACCGCAGAGCAACTCTACTCGCAGCGATCAGACGTTGATGTGTCTGCCACTCGCCTTGTGAAGAGGGGGGCAGGTGAACGCACATTAAGCAGAGGTGGACTTTGTGCTGCTTCTGCCAAAATGCCTGCTTATCGCTTTGTGCGTTCTGAAGGAGGAGGAGGAGTGTGTGTGTGGGTGTGTGAGGGCTGAACTCACGTTCGCTCAAACCCCCCTTTCCGAGGAACGGTACGCTCCTGCCACTTCGCGTTGTGAAGGGGGGGGGGGTTGGGGGTGGGGTGGTGGTGAAGCGGGCTTGCTGAATGCACGCTAAGGAGAAGTTGACTTTGTGCTGCTTGTCGCTCTGCGTGTCAATAAGCCTGTACAGCAGCTGTTTTTCCTGTCTCACTGCCTTGTCTTGCATGAACTTAAAATGTTTATAATAGAGAGATGTTACTCATATCCTTAGTCCGACATCCACATATCATATGTGTTAACAAAGTGTGTTTTATAGATTTACATGTGTTTAAAGTGTGTGGGATGGGTATTTTAAGGCTTAAACTATAAAAATGTTTATTTATATGGTCTTTCTATATCGCGGATTTTCACCTATCACTGATGGGTCTAGAACTAACTTCCGCGATAGGCGGGCGATCACTTGTATTTAAAAAACCCGCGATACAGTGAAAGCCCGTTTCAGTCAATAAGTCTTAAAAACAGGTGTAAAGATATTGACAATAAGCTACGCAAAACCCACCAAGACATGGAATCATTTAAATCAAGTATCATTACATCTTCCTTTCTTAAAGAGAAGTAAGGCAGTACTTATAAGCTTAGTAATGTTATACATTTCAAATGCTACTTTGATAAACTTTATCACTTCAAACAACTGAACTATCCAGAACATTTCAGGCATACATCCAGCATTCAAACTATGTATAAAAAGCACAACTGTTAAAGGAATTCAGCATTTCTTAATTGAAAATGTTCCTTTAATCATCAACATGTCTCAATGAGTCGTTCTGGTGGTTTTACTTGATGTTTTGATCTTCTGGTTAATTGTGTTTGCAGTTGAGATGTTCTTTCCTGATTTATACTTGTTTTCTCGTTAATATTTGTTTTGCTGGTGTTAGTGTTCTGATTAGAGGTTATTGGTCCTTTGATGTGTCGACGGTTTCTTTTTAGAATAGCTCCTATTACGCAATTCCGTCACATACTGGTCTATTGTTTCGCCGCTTTTCTGGAAACATGTAAAAAACTTGTGACGTTCAAACGTCACATTGCGCTTTGGGTTGCAATACGCTTCGAATTTTTCAACTATTTTGTTCAATTTCATATTGTCTCCATGTTCTTCAAACTGAAAATTGTTATACACCTCTAGCGCCTCTTCGCCAATTACATGTAGAAGCATAGACGCTTTCATTTTTTCACTTTTCCTATCTGCTTCAATCGCAGCAAGATACAACTCGAATCTCTGTTTAAATCTTTTCCAATTTTCAGCTACATTTCCCTTTAACTGGAGATTTGGTGGGGGCTGTAATCCTTCCATTTTTTTTTCTCTTTTTGCTAGAACGTCTTAGCGCTTTCTGACCATGTTTCGGGTTACTCACAGACACAAGACTCGTTCAAAAGCTGAACCTCTTCTTCACATTCCTCTTTCAATCCGTCACTTCTGACACCATGTAGTGATCTTGTTAGGTTCGTAGTTTAATCAATACACAGGATTGAAAGATATAATAACTTTTTAATAGACAGACTTTAGAGACATTTACTGTACATGTTACTACTCATTCTTTAGTTCACACCCCATTCTCCTACTTGCATCGGCATTCACAGGCATTACTAATCATTCTGTAAGTATCCCTTAATAGACCTTACTAATCAACTATCATTACAAAATCCAACGTGGTTTGTGCCCTTCAGAATGAAAACAGTTTGCATTTACTTTTTTAATAAAAGGCGAGCTTTTAAGCCTGAGAAATCACCCCATAAATGCACACGTTTAATTGCACATGTGTTAATATGTATGCTTACACAGTATTAAACCCACCAAGACATAGAATCGTTTAAATCAAGGCGCAGTGCCTTGATGATAATGACATTGATCAATTTAGTGACAATCAATTGGATGATTTGGAATCTGTAGGTTCTGGTACTCATGCTGAAAAAGCTTCCCCAAATGTGTTTTTTCATCATAAGGATCCAACTTGTCAGTACTGTCCAAAAAATCAGTATTTGGACATTCTGCCACTCACTGAGCTCAAACAATCACCAACTACCAAATGTGTTGTGCTTAACGAGCGTGGAAAGTGCAAAGAAATGTGTTATCTTTACAGTGCAAGTGCTGAGCCTGCACTCTGTGAGATCCCATGCCTTAAGGACTCTCATTTAAAAGAAGACTTTTATTCATGTTACAGTTGAAAATAAAATAATTAAGATTTTCTTACCATTTTTGATAGTTACTGTTAATAATATTGCTTTCTAATACATTTCTTTACATTTTTGATTGAGTTAATTATTTATTATATATGCTTAGGTCTATACTGCAGCATCCTGGTAATAAATGGTCAATGTGTTAAGTAAATTGTGTGAATCAGTTTGACCCATACTCTTAAGGTGTAATTTTTTTCAACATAACAGGAGGGCTAAATACAACTGCAGACACATCGTCTAACTGAAATGAACTCATCAGGGCTATCCGGAGCCTACAATATCTGTGGTGTCCCTCACTGGACACTCACTCAAGGGCATTATTCTCATTATGGTGTTTATTGCATTTGCTAAGAAAACTCATTGTATTTTTAATTCCAACATACGATACATACAATACTATAACCTGATAAACACAAATTTTTAAATAGAAAAAAAAATTAAATAAAAAAGGCCGAAAGAGACAATATTTTGGAGTCCATTGACTGTAACATAGTGGGAGATAGCTGATGGAACTGGACAACCACAGGTGTCTCAAACTCTTGTACTAGGAGGTCAGCATGCCATCTTTATAGCGGTTAATGGAATTTGTTATTTATTTACACAGTTTACTTATGATGGAATTTTGTTTCATTATTGAGGACAGATCACCAGAATGTTTAATGTACTTGAATGAGTTTAGTACTCCCTCCATCATTCTTTTATTTTCTATATTTTGTTTTCTATAACTTTTTCTTTTTTTGTTTTGGTTTCAATTTGTCTGTTGCATCGGTTATGCAGCATTTGGTGTAGGACTCTCAATGCTAATGTTTGCAATGCTAATGTATAAAATGCATTCCAATGGACAGCATATTGTAAAATTTAACAGTGAATATGACCATCAGAGTGCAACTGTCAGATGAACAAAAGTCATCTTATAAATATACTGTATATATCCAATATTGAAATATATGTATATATGCAAATATAGAAATTTCCCTGTATGTGTTTTTTTCAATTAAATGGTCAAAAGGAAAGGAACCTATCCAGGAACCATCAGACATAAGGCAGGAACGAACCCTGGACAGAATTCCAGTTGAATTTCATATTTCTATATACACCCACATTCACTCACTAATTTCAAGACAAGTAAGGGATACCAATCAAATTAGCAAGAATATATTTTGAATATGTGAGGAAATACCAAGATACATGGATAAGAGCAGCGGTTCTCAAACTGTTGCCATATGTGGCGTAATTTTGCTATTCGTAGGGAAATTTTAAACTTGTAGTGTGTATCGGCAGCAAAAAATCTATGAATAAATTTTATTAGGGTTTCAAAAAAAAAGTTAGGGGGGCGCGATTAAAACTGTTATGAAACTCGGGTCGCAAATACTTAAAGGTTGAGAAACGCTGGATAAGAGCAACATGTCTATGAGGAAACATGCAAACTCATACCAGGACCAACATTATAACATTTTGTGAGAGCTTTTTTACCTGGGTACTGGTATTCTGTGGAGAAAACTCATGGGTGCTGCCATCTTGCCTATGGTAATGATGCCTCATGGCTGTCATATGGATGGCAGTGTGTGAAATTATTTGGGCACGACATGTGATTTTATTATGTTGCTGCTATTTAAGACAGTAATGCAATCTATTGATTTGTGTCCTAATTTTGAGATTCCATTTCTTGCTACAAACTCCTTTTTTCTTTTTAGTATTAGTGAAGCTAAAAGGCACTTCCTGAAGGTCTTGGTGTTGGCTTACTCTGTTTTTAACTCTAATTCTTGGTTTTGTAATTTAAAAGCTTTGACTATTAATATTTGTGTCTGTATTTTGGTATTTTAAAATTTTTGCCTGTTTTCTAACTAAGTCTCTTCCTATTTTTTTTATTATATCATCATTTACTTACACTTCGCTTTTTTGTGTCTCCAACCATTTTCCCTCATGCACAGAAGTGTTAAAAGAGGGCATGTGTGAGTAGCTAAAACTTCAAGCTAAAATGATACATTACTCAACACATAGCATACATTAGTCGATCAAAAAGGAATGTGTCACTGTGATATGCAGATGTTGTTAAGCCAATTTATTCTGTAGTGTAATGACTGGGCCAAGTTTTTTTCCACTGAGTTCAACTATCATCATATTAAACAACCTACTTTACAGTTTCTTCAAACTGGATGTCATCCACTGAAGCTGTGACACAGGGAATTCCAGAATGCTTCTCGGCTGAAAGAAGAAGGACCTTATGGTTAGTGGTTTCAACTAACAATGAGCTTTCTCTCTTCACGCCTTTACATAAGATGCAGAAATGGTGCATTTCTACTAACTCCAAAACCAGGCTAATCCATTACCTTTTTCAAGAAGATCCCAGCAGCCACTTATAAAATTTTGTAAACTGTTTGGTTTCTTCTTCAATCATTTATTGCACAAGTATCTCTAAATGGTTTCAGTCTGTGCTGTCATGGGGACAACCAAAAGTCTTTGTTGATCAGGGTGCCAATTTCCAAAAATTAATTTTAATAATTTTAAGCAGTTTTGCTTTGTGTAATTCATGCCTTTTCTGCAAAAGGAGGTGAAGCACTAGACGAGTGGTACAGTCCTTGGAGACCCTTGCGGCTGTAGGTTTTTGTTCACCAGCTCCACTCTACATTGTTAAGCTGCACTTTTTTATTTCTCTAATTGTACACTTAGGAAAGCCCAGCAGTTTTACATACAGTGTAATAGATTAATAGTAAATTTAAGAATTGTATTTTGCCAAAGAGTTTAACTCACTATTGTCATTTTCCTATTAATTCCTTTGTTCTTCTCCTTAATTATGTCCAGATAATGACAATTAATGATGAACTAGACAATGAGGGCAAATGACAAGGAATTTTGAAAGACTACACCTGCTTCAGTTAGGACACACTAGTGAGTTCAGTAATGGCTTAAAGAACAAGAACACTTGAAGGTAAATGCACAAGACTTGCTTAAATTGACAAGATGGGTTATATTTCAGCCATTTTCAGTTTCACCAGTGAGGATTAGGCGATTTTTCACTTGCAAACTGAAGCAACTAAGCATCACCTCATAGTGTATTTCATACCAGGCTGAAGATGAACCTTAGTGTACTGTTGCGACTTGAGAGTTCATGAAACACAGCCTTGGAAAATGATTCTGACTTTTTTTATCATATGTAAAAGTTACTGCATTCTTATTTACACTATTGTTTAAATTATTCTGATATGTTCATTACAAAGTGATTAAATATTAAAAGCTATACTGTCCATTGAAAACATAAATGATTATTAATATATCCAACCATCCATCCATTTTCCAACCCGCTGAATCCAAACACAGGGTCACGGGGGTCTGCTGGAGCCAATCCCAGCCAACACAGGACACAAGGCAGGAACCAATCCCGGGCAGGGTGCCAACCCACCGCAGATTATTAATATATCACATTTTATATCCCCATTATTCTTTTTTTGTCAATCAGAGATAAAGGAAAAATATATGCGAAGGTAATACAAATAAGATATAAAGGTGTATTATATTAGGTACTTTCAATAATTAATAATTTTAACTTTTAACAAGTCACTGAAATTCTAACAATAAATAACATAGATATTCACCATAATTAAATGTACAATAAAATATGCATGCTTCAAGATCCTTTAGGATCAAACATAGTGTGCTCCTTGTTTTGCAAATCTTATTGAGTTGGGAGCTCACACACTACAAGCTTTTAAGCCACCAGCACAAAGAGTGATTAGAAAGAAAGAAAGCCCTTTGTCATTTCTGAGATATATTCCATGACAATATCTGTAGGTATACTGTCTAAAAATAATGAGTAACATATTTGTAGAATATATTCATATGCATATTAAATAGATGCAATTGCATGCCTCAATAATTAATCATATACAAACTCTTTATTATTCTTATTAAAGTTCATATTGTTCTCTTTTCAATAATGAGGTATTAAAAAGGAAAACATTTTGTAACTGAGTATCTGTCAGTAAAACAGAAATCCTCATTAGAAAAATTGGCAATTATGGTGTGGTACTTACGCTGATGAATTGCATACAGATGTTTCTGATTAGATTTAATACACAAAAAAGTCAATTTTCTTTCAGTCATCCTTTATGATCAGCCATGAGTAGCACAGATTGTACATCAGCCTTTTATAATACCAATTACCAAGATCGTGAAAGGATAGGAGAAACCCCTGATGACTATGTCTATGAAAGATAAAGATTTGCAAAAGTCAACATTACCTACATTAATATATATATATATATATATATATATATATATATATATATATATATATATATATATATATATATATATATATACATATATACACACACTGTATATATATATATATTGTCAAAGACAAGACAAAGAGCCACAAAAAGATTTGGGGCATCCACCTGTATAATTTTTCCTGGCTGCAAAATAGTTAAATTGTGTACAGGTTCGAGTCCAAAACAGAACTGTCTTGATGAGGCAAAGATGGTGGTTTTAAGGGAGAGTAGAGCAAGTGAGGTCATCAGGGCCCGGAACTGGAAATGACATCATCAGGACTAGGCAGAATTTCCCGTAATCAGTCTGCAGTGAGAAAGGAATAGTACACTCTGCCACCCCTGGTCTGGCATAGAATTATCCTCATTCAGGCCCTTTAGCTACATATACTGTAGATAAAGTAGATACTAGAGAGTGCCAGAGATCGCCCAACCACGGACACAACCTCACAGACACAAGTCCCGTTTAGATTAAACCAGTTTATTTACACAAGTACATTTTACAGAGAATCCAGAAGTGCAATAAACACTAATCCTACCACTCTGTCTCGTTCCTTTCTCCACCTCTCCACCTTTCAGTCGAGCTTTGTCCACTTCCACCCGACTCTAACTTGCCTTGATGAGGTTTAGCAGCTTCTTTTATCCTGGACCCAGGAATACTTCCAGTTCTAGGGCATGGCAGGATTGAAGCATTTCCAGGTCAAACAGAAGTCCCTTAAAACAGGGACAAGGCTATTCAAAGGAACTACAATATCCAGAATGCCTTGCAAGCATTCGCAGAGGTAGCATCGCCAAAGGAAGCTGTCTCTTATTGTGTCAGGAGAGTCTGTAGTCCTGCTAGGTTGTCTACCCCATCCTTCCGGGCTGGATATTGTTCCTGGGTCCAACCCACCCGGGACGCCAGTGTGCCCACCCATGCATGTCATCACTATATATATAAATATATACATATCTATATATATAAAATCCCTATGTGCGTCCAGGTGTCCGTGTGTGGGTGTCTTCTGGTGAAGTGTGCATGCGTGGGGCACGGTGCAATGCGCGATATTACTGTCAGAGAAAGTTAGAGGCGTTTTACGGAAATACAAACCAGTATTACTGTGAGAGGGAATTAAAGGTACACAATATAGTGATGCATATTACAGCCACATACAAGCCAGTATTACTGTCAGAGGAAATTAAAGGCATATTACCAACGCGCACGCCTGTATTACCGCCAGAGAAAATTAAAGGTAGGCTATATTACGGACGTACAAGCCAGCGGACGTACAAGCCAGCGGACGTACAAGACGGTATCCTTCAATAAGGGTGCACAAAAAGGCAAGCCTCAAAAGGGCGACCTCAATTGGGCGCAGCAAGTAAAGGCGCGCGTAAATAAAGATCTGCACTTTTGTTGCTCTTCACATATTCCAGAGCCATTTGAACTAAATTATCTACGAACGCCTTTATTCGCCGCGCTCAATTGAGGTCGCCCTTTTGAAGCTCGCCTTTTTGTGCGCGCCCTTATTGAATAGAGCCATACAAGACAGTATTACTGTCACAGAAAATTAAAGATACACAATACATGGCGACAGCCCACGAAGAACGGTCAGCTCAGCAAGTAAACATCAACAAAAGAAAGGCTGAAAGAAAAGAAAAAATATGACTAACAAAAAGAATTAGGTCAAAGTCCCTTGCCATTTAATATAGACTGTACCTACTAATGTTTATGCACTACTGTTCTAGCGCCCGTTATTGTAACGGGCTAAATGACTAGTATATATATATATATATATATATTATATATGTATATATATATATATATATATATATATATATATATATATATATATATATATATATATATACATATATTCATAGCATTCGTAGTCTGAAACACGATCTGATTATATGGGTGGTTACCTACCAGATAACACATGTGGTTGGTCTGCAAGTCGGCAAACGTCCGCCACGCCCTCTCAGTCGTGAGAAGCAGATCATAGAATTTTATATAGTTTTACTGTCAAATAATGCAAAGAGTATGTGACATGTGTTTCGCCCTTATATGGGCTCATCAGGCGTACACACTCCACTGCATCCCCTCGCGGGTATCTGGTAGGTAACCACCCATACAATCAGATCGTATTTCAGACTACGAATGCTATGAATGTAATTACTCTGATCTCCAGGCTGTCAAATAAATGAAACACATGCCATGGCGCAGCGTAAAGGGGCTTGGCCTCTGACTCCGAGGTTCGATCCCCGCCAGGGGATGCAGTGGAGTGTGTACACCTGATGAGCCCAAATAAGGGCGAAACACGTGTCACATACTCTGCATTATTTGACAGTAAAACTATATAATATATACAGTAATCCCTCCTCCATCGCGGGGGGGTTGCGTTCCAGAGCCACCCGCGAAATAAGAAAATCCGTGAAGTAGAAACCATATGTTTATATGGATATTTTTATATTGTCATGCTTGGGTTCACAGATTTGCGCAGAAACACAGGAGGTTGTAGAGAGACAGGAACGTTATTGAAAACACTGCAAACAAACATTTGTCTCTTTTTCAAAAGTTTAAACTGTGCTCCATGACAAGACAGAGATGACAGTTCCGTTCACAATTAAAAGAATGCAAACATATCTTCCTCTTCAAAGGAGTGCGTGTCAGGAGCAGATAAGCAGAGAGATAGAGAAAAGCAAACAAATCAATAGGGCTGTTTGGCTTTTGCTTTTAAGTATGCGAAGCACCGCGGCACAAAGCTGTTGAAGGCGGCAGCTCACACCCCCTCCGTCAGGAGCAGAGAGAGAGAGAGAGAGACAGAGAGAGAGAGAGAAGAGACAGAGAAAAACAAACAAGCAAAAATCAATACGTGCCCTTCGAGCTTTTAAGTATGCGAAGCACCGTGCAGCATGTCGCTTCAGGAAGCAGCTGCACAGAAGGTAGCAACGTGAAGATAATCTTTCAGCATTTTTAGACAAGCGTCCGTATCGTCTAGGTGTGCAAACAGCCCCCCCTGCTCAATCCCCCTACGTCAGGATCAGAGAAAGTCAGCGCAAGAGAGAGAGAGAGAAAAGTAAGTTGGGTAGCTTCTCAGCCATCTGCCAATAGTGTCCCTTGTATGAAATCAACTGGGCAAACCAACTGAGGAAGCATGTACCAGAAATTAAAAGACCCATTGTCCGCAGAAATCCGCGAACCAGCAAAAAATCCGCGATATATATTTAAATATGTTTACATATAAAATCTGCGATGGAGTGAAGCCGCGAAAGGCAAAGCGCGATATAGCGAGGGATTACTGTATATATATTGTCACACACGTGCGACTAGGAGCGAGCTGATTGGACCAAGTGGAGGTGATTACCCACCTGGCCAGGGGGTGGTGGGGTGCTCTAAACTTGTTTCTGTTAATTCTGCAGATCAAATATGGGAAAACCTGCCTGAGTCAATGCCACGTCCGGTTCCGGCTCCCAGACTGAAGTCACTTCCGAGTTACAAACTATAAATTCTCCATATTGCCAAACCAAGTCAGTTCATGTCGGGAACTCAAACAAGCAACATCAGTTGTGAACTTATAATCCTTTTGCAGCTAGGAATAATATATGGGTGGCTGCCCCCAAACCTTCTTTAGTGTGTTGAGACTCGTTATTTCACAGTGGCGTAGTCGGCAGGATGGCCTCCTGGTGGAATCGGAAGCCGAACCAACCTTATGTCTCAACACACCAACGGGCTGAACCACTCAAGACCTATCAGGTAGGAAAGTACCGTTCTTGTGTTGCCGAGCTGGGGTCTGACGGTGTGTGTCGGGGGGATCTTCAGTATGCTCCGACGCAGTTCCTCTTAAAAAGGACCTGGGAGCAGAAGGCAGAAGACTTACAGACGAGGGCCAGGTTCTGAAAGGAACACAGTGGGGACCTATTATGGGCTCTCAAGGATGGGGACCAACCCAAAAATCCCCACATAGAAAAATTTCTTTGAGAAAGGTGGGTGAAAGAAATAATGACCTGAGAATACAACCCAGACGAATCCCTCCGAGAACAGGCCATAACTCTATGGCAGAAAGTCGGGTGTTGGCTACGGCCATATAATAAAAATGCCCGACAAATTGTGGAAAAGGTGGCTTGTGCCATAATAATAAAGGGCCTACCGGCTAAGCTCGCCCAGCTACCTGGGGACAGTCATATGACAACATGGTCACCCTTGTGGGGATCATTAATACCTTGCAGGAGGAAACCTACTTGGGAGACCCAGAACAGAATCCCTGTGAACCTAGAGGGAGTTGTGCCACTAATTTAGGGTCTTACTCTTACATTGCGGAGCATGCTTTGGAAAACTCTGATACACGGTGGAAGGCTTCGCGAGGTGACACGAGGGTCTGCGGAGAAACACAGCAGGGGGCAGGGTGCTCCTACTAATCCTCTGGCCTTTTCTCATACGGGAGAAGCGCTAGTCAATGGCTATAAAGTACCTTCTTTATTTGACTCTGGCAGTAAAATTACCGTTGTTGCTTACCATTTAGTGTTGCCGCGACAAAGATTAAAAATAAAGACCCGTCTAACCTGTATTCATGGGGACGTCCGGTCATACGAGTCCGCCTGCTGTTACATCTGCCATGACGGCGTATTAAAGAAAATGATGGTGGAGTTGCACGACAATCCTCCGTTCCCCTTGATGCTGGGTAGAGATTGGTCAGATATAAACTGCGGCATAACACTCGCTATCCCTACTAAAGCACTCGGTCTTGTTATGGATGCCCCTTCTGTGTCCTCAGCTACCTCCACGCCGTGTACTCAGCCGGTAGGGGAACAGAATGTGGCCTTAGAGAATGATGTGGAAACAGCCGGACCGTCGCAGAGCGAAACGTCATCACCAAGCGCTGCGCCGGCTTGGTCGGAAACCACGCCCCTTGAGGTCGAATCTGATCCTCTCAGTCGTCTGCAGTTTCAGTTTAGGCAGACACCGGCTTCATTTAAAAAGGAGCAATGGAATGATGACTCCCTTAAATTTGCAAACAATGCAGTGGTCTTAGTAGACGGCCAGCGCACCACACATCCCATGCCACAAGGTCCCCACTTTGTATTAAATAATGACCTTTTATATCGGGTGGTAGATCATGAAGGCGGAGTGAGGTCACTGCTCTTAGTTCCATGGACTTACCGGCGACAAGTCTCTGAACTAGCTCATACCCACCTCCTGGGAGCCCATCTGGGTCCCGAGAAAACTTTAGAGCGAATCAAGCTCCGATTTTTTTGGCCTGGGATTAATGAGGAGGTCCACTGCTTTTGCATATCCTGTCCGGAATGT
Source organism: Erpetoichthys calabaricus (assembly GCF_900747795.2). NCBI lineage: Eukaryota > Metazoa > Chordata > Cladistia > Polypteriformes > Polypteridae > Erpetoichthys > Erpetoichthys calabaricus. The sequence goes on along the minus strand of NC_041400.2, from coordinate 68,029,731 downwards.
CAATTACGGCAGATTCCTAGAAGGGACTGTGCTCCTTTAATCCCTTTACCCCTAATTGATGTCTCTTTTGAACATATCGGGGTTGATCTGGTGGGACCCCTAGAGCCTTCAGCCAGAGGATATAAATATATAATGGTCCTGGTGGATTATGCCACCTGATATCCTGAAGCTGTTCCCTTACACTCAGCCACTTCCAAAAATATCGCACGGGAGTTGGTAGGAGTATTTGCGCGAGTCGGAATCCCTAAAGAAATCCTGACGGATCAAGGGACTCCATTTACCTCGGAAACGTTCAGGGAAACTGCTAAGTTACTGAAAATAAAACACTTAAAGATCTCTGTATATCATCCTCAAACAGATGGTCTAGTTGAGAGGTTTAACCAAACTCTCAAGCAGATGTTACGCAAGGTAGTCAATGAGGACAGGAGGAACTGGGATCAGCTTCTCCCCCTCGTCCTTTTTGCTTATCGGGAAGTCCCCCAAGCCTCCACGGGGTTCTCACCCTTTGAATTATTGTATGGACGACAACCCCGTGGTTTATTGGATATATTAAAAGAAGGCTGGGAAGAGGAAGTCCTTCCCTCTGTAAATATACTAGAATATATTGCGCAATTACGCGATAGATTTGCAAAAATTAGACCTATCTTACAATTTCACATGGACAAAGCGCAAGCAGCCCAGGTTCGGTGTTATAACCGTGGCACATCTCTTCGGGAGTTACAACCGGGGGATCGTGTCATGGTATTAGTTCCTACCTCGCATTCCAAATTACTGGCTCATTGGCAAGGCCCATATCAAGTTAAGGAGAGGAAGGGTTTGGTTGATTATTTAGTTATCCAACCTAATCGTCGACCTAAGGAGCGGATTTATCATGTCAACCTGCTGAAACCGTGGAAGGAAAGGGATCCCGATCCCTCCTCCAGACAGCCCTGCTCCCTCTTCGCTCATAAATTACACCCTAACTTCGCTGATAATTTGACTTGCCAACAACGACGGGAGCTCAAAACAGTTATCCTGTCTGTCCCAGAGGTAGTGAACGAAAATCCTGGACGAACCTCCCTGGTTGCGCGTGACATAGTGACTAAACCAGGGGTCATAGTCAGAGAACGCCCATATAGGATTCCCGAAGCAAAAAAGGCAGAAGTGGAGTTGGAGATCAAACGAATGCTGGACCTAGGTGTGATAGAGGAAAGTTTTAGTCCCTAGTCCAGTCCCATCGTATTGATTAAAAAAACAGACAGAAGTTGGAGGTTTTGCAATGACTTCCGTCGGCTTAGAGAAGTCTCCCAATTCGATGCCTATCCAATGCCGCGAGTGGACGACCTTCTCGAGCGGCTAGGACATGCCAAATTTTTGACTACTCTTGATATGACCAAGGGGTACTGGCAGGTTCCCTTAACGGATTCCGCAAAGGAAAAGACTGCGTTTAGCACTCCTCGCAGATATTGGCAGTATCGTGTACTTCCATTCGGATTACATGGGGCACCCGCTACCTTCCAACGTCTGGTGGACAAAGTGCTCCGACCCCATAATTCGTACAGTGCTGCCTACCTGGATGACATTGTCATCTATTCCAGCACATGGAAGGAACACCTACTGCAGGTTGAGGCTGTATTACGGACACTAGCGAATGCCGGACTTCGTATTAATCCTAAGAAATGCTATGTTGGGTTGGTCGAAGCCAAATATTTAGGTTACCTAGTGGGCCGGGGTATGGTCAAACCACAATGCTCCAAAATAGATGCCATAGTGAATTGGCCCAGTCCGATAACCAAGCGGCAGGTACAAGCATTTCTCGGCTTAGCGGGGTACTAGCGCCGGTTTGTACTCCGGTTTTCCGAGAGAGCAACGCCCTTGACAAACCTGACAAGGAAGGGGAAACCTAATCACGTGGTTTGGGATAATGAAACTGACGCTGCATTTAGTGACCTTAAGCAGGCCCTTACGTCAGCTCCTATTTTGAAAGCTCCTGATTTTACTTTGCCTTTCATTCTGCAGACGAATGCTTCGGACACAGGTCTTGGTGCCATGCTGAGCCAAAGCATCGATGGAGTGGAACACCCCGTTATGTACCTGAGCCGGAAACTGTTGGACCGTGAGACCAGGTATGCGGCAGTGGAGCGGGAGGAATTGGCGATTAAATGGGTGATTACGCAGCTGAGGTACTACCTCCTGGGTCGGGACTTCACCCTGGTGACTGACCATGCACCGTTACAGTGGATGGCGTTACATAGTGATTCGAATCCCAGAGTCACGAGATGGTTTTTGGACCTGCAGCCTTATAAGTTTTCGGTCATTTATCGTCGAGGTCTCTTGCAGGCCAATTCGGATGCCCTTTCTCGGTGCCACAACCTCATGAACAGGTACGCCCGACTCAATGGGTCTGGGCTGAGGGGGGGGGGGCCGTGTCACACACGTGTGACTAGGAGCGAGCTGAATGGACCAAGTGGAGGTGATTACCCGCCTGGCCAGGGGGTGGCGGGGTGCTCTAAACTTGTTTCTGTTAAATCTGCAGATCAAATACGGGAAAACCTGCCTGAGTCAACGCCACGTCCGGTTCCGGCTCGCAGACTGACATCACTTCCGGTTCCAGCTCCCAGACTGAAGTCACTTCCAGGTTACAAACTATAAATTCTCCATATTGCCAAACCAAGTCAGTTCATGTCGGGAACTCAAACAAGCAACATCAGTTGTGAACTTATAATCCTTTTGCAGCTAGGAACAATATATGGGTGGCTGCCCCAAACCTTCTTTATATATATATATATATATATATATATATATATATATTGTGGTGGATTGCCGGCTTCTTACTCCGGCCCTCACCCCCAGGCCGCCAGGAGGAGCTCTCCGGACAGCGTGGACATGCCCCTAGTTCCAGCAAGGCCTCATGGACTATGTAGTTTTTATACGCAGCCCTGCTGGATACCTTGGGGGCCACCAGGCATCGCTGTAGGGGGGCTCGTGGGCTCTTATGTGCCCTATAACCCGGGAGTACGTCATGGTCACGTGACAGGAAGAAACGACGTGCTCCCGGGTTGAAGAAAAGGACTGTTTACCCTGACCCGGAAGGAATAGGGAACTGTGGACTGTTTTTACAGGAACACCTCCGGGTCAGGGTGTATAAAAGGACTGTGGGAAAGCCCAGGCACTGAGCTGAGCTGGGAGGTAGGGTGGCAAGTGTCTGGGCGAGGAGGAGGAAAGAGTATTATTGAGTAGTTTATTGTTAATTGTATGAATAGTGTAGAGTGGAGGGTGCTTTGTGCACTGTACAAGAGCAAAATAAAGAAGTCTTGTGCTTTTACATCGTGTTTAGAGTGGTACCTGAGGGTCCGAGAGGTGGACAAAGACCTTATCTGCTACACTGGCGTAGTCGGCAGGATTCTCTGGCCATCTGTTGGCAGGGGACCTGATTTCCAAACAAGTATTGTGTATGCAGACGACCCCAAGAAGGTCCCGCATCCATACACGAAGGTGAAAACACCACCCACAACAAAAAGCGATGCAACCGTGAGCCTTAATTTACGGCAGACCACGATGGGGAAGAAATCTGGGAAGAAGACTGGAACTACCCAGAAGACTTCAGTCCCAGATGGGCTGGAGACGCTGTGGACTTACCTAACAGGTGGTGAGGAAGACCGGGCGCGGTTTAATGCCGAGCAAACCCGAGCGGGGAGACAACCGGAACGGTGTAGAATCGCGACTTTCGAAAACTATTATAGGGAGTTGGAACGGGATCATCAACGTACTGAGGTAGGTGCTGAGAAAGCACTCGAACAGCCGGAGACTTTTATTTCTTGCTTTGCAGAGGCCTGTATGCACGAAGCGGACGGAGAATCGGACTCCTGCCTCAGACCTAGGCAAGATGGCCACGACAAGAAGAAGCCGGGCCAGTCTAGGAGTCCGCAGAGGGGAAGCCCATACGGCGAAAACCACCACGTGACCTCACGCAATGGATGCTGGGACGGAGGAGGTCACCTTGGATCCTTCGGTGAGGTCAGTTATTCCCAGACGGTTCTGAGCTCCCTGAAAAGGAAGGGGGAGGCAAGCAGAGCAGCGCCGCAATTAAATAAAGAAAAAGAGGAGCGGGAGGTGACTGAACGGTCTTCTGACAAATTAAAAGAGGCAGATCGCAGTCAGCTGCTGGAGGCTACCCGTTCCTCTTCGGACTCCATTTCCCAGAAGCCTATGCGCAACCCAGCCGAGCACGTGCCAGGGACAGACGTGCTCATTGGTTCCCGGCCAGCAGGTGAGGAAAATAAGGAAGTGAACTTACTTCCGGCCGAACTAAATAATTATATGGCTGTATGGGATCTCGAGGAGGTGCTCGAGCCCGTACTCGGTTTCTTTCAGGGAATCGAGGACTTGAGGAAACGTGTAGAGGAGCTGGGAGCTACAGTCAAAGCACCGCTGATTAAACTTCAGGAATTCCTACGGCGACTGGGGCGAGAAGCTCCGCTGGTGATCGATGCGGGGATACAGGTGAGTCCTGCCCGTATCGTACATAATAAAGGGACACAGTGCAATCCGGCACCGCGATTATTAAGTAGCGGGTGCCAAAGCGCTGTGTGCCTGACAGTAGAGTGTGGCACAATAACCGAGTGGTCGGGGGGAGGATCGGATGAGCCGGGGCATTCGTGTGACACGGCCTACCGAAGTGCTCCGGACCTCAAGACCCCGACCTGTGTGATGAGGGAGTTGTCGCTGATTACCGGAGGGGCGGGGGGAAGTGCCGATCACCCTGGTACAACTAAACAGTGCTGTACATCGGAGTGATGCGGTGCTAATGACGCCGCCTCCGAACCAACATAGGACAACGGATGTGCAAACAGCAAAGAGGCTCTCTCTTCTCCACAGAGAGCCTCAAGCTGAGCACAAGCCCCAGAGTAAACAGGAGATCCCCAAAATAAAATGTGGGTCTCCTGACAAGGTGGAAAAAAGGGCTAAGAGCAGCAAAGCAGCCATAAACCCCTCCTTGGCGGAGGAAAGGGTGGAGCTAATGGAATTTAAGAGATGTTTCTGGTCTCGCAGAGGGAGACAACCAGGAGGGCATCGTTGGTGCTACAACTGCCGTCGGCCAGGCCACGTGTGGCGAAGCTGTCCCCGGAGGACAGGAGAGCGGTGGGACAGAAGATACACCATTCCTCCAAGGTTCTCTGGGGGGCGTAGACAATGAATCCAAGGTCCGACTGACGTGTCCTCCTGGAGGAGGACATCCCTCACGGGGCTGGACGCTCCGCTCCAGTGGTCGTCGCTAAGGGGGGGGAATTGTGGTGGACTGCCGGCTTCTTACTCCGGCCCTCACCCCCAGGCCGCCAGGAGGAGCTCTTCGGACAGCGTGGACATGCCCCGAGTTCCAGCAGGGCCTCATGGACTATGTAGTTTTTATACGCAGCCCTGCTGGATACCTTGGGGGCCACCAGGCGTCGCTGTAGGGGGGCTCATGGGCTCTTATGTGCCCTATAACCCGGGAGTACGTCATAGTCATGTGACAGGAAGAAACGACGTGCTCCCGGGTTGAAGAAAAGGACTGTTTACCCTGACCCGGAAGGAAACTGTGGACTGTTGGACAGGAACACCTCCAGGTCAGGGTGTATAAAAGGACTGTGGGAAAGCCCAGACACTGAGCTGAGCTGGGAGGTAGGGTGGCAAGTGTCTGGGCGAGGAGGAGGAGAGAGTATTGTAGCTGCGTTTTCCCAAAGTTTCTAAAATTCTGCAGCTCAAACTCAAAAAATGGGATTCAGCAAAGGCCTGACGCGCAGAAATGATTCCACAGACAAAATATCTTCGTTTTTAAAAGTTTAGTTAAAATTTAAAGTAAAACAGTTCACACAAAAATAAAGGAAGAAAAATTAAAATAGCAAAAAAAGGAAAAAATGATAATAAGAAAAAATGTAGTTCTGAGCTTAATCGTGTTACAACTTAAATCATTATTAATTTCTTATAATTTCTGAACCATTTCAAAACGGTCAGAAAACTGTATGCTTATCCCATTTCTAAACTTAAATGGGTTTATCAAGTCCCTCTTTACAGGGACCTGTTCTAAACAACAACTGAGTTTATTATCTCACTGTATCTCAGTTATAGCAAGAAGATTCTATCTCTTACTAACTTAAAGGGGGAAAAAGACTATACCATTGTCTATGACTATATAAGAAATTATGTTCTATTCAAATAAAGCAAACATTAATATGAGTTTAACTCAAAACTTTAACTTTCTAAAATTGGCTCTTACAAGTATTATTGAGTAGTTTATTGTTAATTGTATGAATAGTGTGGAGTGGAGGGTGCTTTGTGCACTGTACAAGAGCAAAATAAAGGAGTCTTGTGCTTTTACATCGTGTTTGGAGTGGTACCTGAGCGTTCGAGAGGTGGACAAAGACCTTATCTGCTACAATATATATACAGTACTGTGCAAAAGTTTTAGGCAGGTGTGAAAAAATACTGTAAGCAAAGAATGCTTTCAGAAATATAAATAATGATTGTTTATTGTTATCAATATACAAAATTCAAAGTGAGCGAACAAAAGAAAAATCTAAATCAAATCAATATTTGGTGTTACTACCTTTTGCCTTCAAACCAGCATCAATTCTTATAGGTACACTTGCACAAAGTCAGGGATTTTGTAGGATTATAGTCAGGTGTATGATCAACCAATTATACCAAACAGGTGCTAATGATCATCAATGTCACACGTAGGTTGAAACACAGTCATTAACTGAAACAGAAACAGCTGTGTAGGAGGCTTAAAGCTGGGTGAGGAACAGCCAAACTCTGCTACCAAGGTGAGGTTGTGGAAGACAGTTTCATGTAATGGCAAGATTGAGCACAGCAACAAGACACAAGGTAGTTATACTGCATAAGCAAGGTCTCACCCAGACAAAGATTTCAAAGCAGACCGGGGTTTCAAGATGTGCTATTCAAGCTCTTTTGAAGAAGCTCAAAGAAACGGGCAACGTTGAAGATCGTAGACACAGTGGTCGGCCAAGAAAACGTAGTGCAGCAGATGAAAGACACATCAAGCTTATTACCCTTTGAAATTGGAAGATGTCCAGCAGTGCCATCAGCTCAGAACTGGCAGAAACCAGTGGGACCTAGGTACACCCATCTACTGTCCGGAGAAGTCTGGCCAGAAGTGGTCTTCATGGAAGAGCTGCAGCCAAAAAGCCATACCTCTGACGTGGAAACAAGGCCAAGCGACTCAAGTATGCACGAAAATATAGGAACTAGGGTGCAGAAAAATGGCAGCAGGTGCTCTGGATTGATGAGTCAAAATTTGAAATATTTGGCTGTAGCAGAAGGCAGTTTGTTCATCGAAGGGCTGGCTCTATCCTGGGTCCGCTGCTCTTCTCAATCTACATGCTTCCATTAGGTCAGATTATCTCGGGACATAACGTGAGCTACCACAGCTATGCTGATGACACACAGCTGTATTTATCAATAGCACCTGATGACCCCAAATCTCTTGATTCGCTAACACAATGTCTAACCTGTATCTCAGAATGGATGAATAGTAACTTTCTCAAATTAAATAAAGAAAAAACCGAAATCTTAGTGATTGGCAATAATGGATACAATGAGACTATTAGAAATAAACTGGATGCATTAGGATTAAAAGTCAAATCGGAGGTAAAAAGCTTAGGGGTAATCGTTGATTGTAATCTGAATTTTAAATCGCATATTAATAAGATCACTAGGACAGCATTTTTTCACCTAAGGAACATAGCAAAAGTTAGACCTCTTATATCATCGAAAGATGCAGAGAAATTAGTTCATGCGTTTGTCTTTAGTCGGCTAGATTACTGTAATGCACTCCTCTCAGGACTACCCAAAAAAGACATCAATCGTTTGCAATTAGTGCAGAATGCAGCTGCTAGAATCCTTACCAGGAAAAGAAAATCCGAACACATTTCTCCAGTTTTGATGTCACTACACTGGTTACCTGTGTCATTCAGAATTGACTTTAAAATTCTGCTTATGGTTTATAAAGCTTTAAATAATCTCGCCCCGGCTTATATATCGGAATGTCTGACACCTTATATTCCAAATCGCAACCTCAGATCCTCAACTGAGTGTCTCCTTAGAATTCCAAGAGCAAAACTTAAAAGAAGTGGTGAGGCGGCCTTCTGCTGTTATGCACCTAAAATCTAAAATAGCCTGCCAGTAGGAATTCGCCAGGCTAATACAGTGGAGCACTTTAAAAAACTACTGAAAACACATTACTTTAACATGGCCTTCTCATAACTTCACTGTAATTTAATCCTGACACTCTGTATATCCAATTCATTATAATAACTATTCATTCAAAATTTGTACTAACCCCTACTCTCTCTTCTGTTTCCTTTTCCGGTGTCCTATTGGTGGTGGCTTGTGCCACCACCATCTACCCAAAGCACCATGATGTTCCAACAATGATGGATGGATTAAAAGCCAGATGTCTGTATAACCATCAGCATCAAGTGACTCCATGAGAACCCTAACTACAAAGAGGACTATTTCATTTATATTAGGTAGAATGCCCAAAGGGGACTGGGCGGTCTCGTGGCCTGGAACCCCTACAGATTTTATTTTTTTTCTCCAGCCTTCTGGAGTTTATTTTTTGTTTTTTCTGTCCACCCCTGGCCATCGGACCTTACTCCTTTTTATGTTAACCAAGGTTGTCTTATTTTAATTTCTTATTTGTCTTTTATTCTTCTTTTCTTCATTATGTAAAAGCACTTTGAGCTACTTTTTGTTATGAAAATGTGCTATATAAATAAATGTTGTTGTTGTTGTTGAGAGCGGTACAATAATGAGTGTCTGCAGGCAACAGTGAAGTATGGTGGAGGTTCCTTGAACATTTGGGGCTGCATTTCTGCAAATGGAGTTGGAGATTTGGTCAGGATTAATGGTGTTCTCAATGCTGAGAAATACAGGCAGATACTTATCCATCATGCAATACCATCAGGGAGGCGTATGATTGGCCCCAAATTTATTCTGCAGCAGGACAACGACCCCAAACATACAGCCAAAGTCATTAAGAACTATCTTCAGTGTAAAGAAGAACAAGAAGTCCTGGAAGTGATGGTATGGCCCCACAGAGCCCTGATCTCAACATCATCGAGTGTGTCTGGGATTACATGAAGAGACAGAAGGATATGAGGAAGCCTACATCCACAGAAGATCTGTGGTTAGTTCTCCAAGATGTTTGGAACAACCTACTAGCCGAGTTCCTTCAAAAACTGTGTGCAAGTGTACCTAGAAGAATTGATGCTGTTTTGAAGGCAAAGGGTGGTCACACCAAATATTGATTTGATTTAGATTTCTCTTTTGTTCATTCACTGCATTTTGTTAATTGATGAAAATAAATGATTAACACTTCCATTTTTGAAAGCATTCTTTGTTTACAGCATTTTTTTCACACCTGCTTAAAACTTTTGCACAGTACTGTATATATATATATATATATATATATATATATTGTGACAGACGACCGCCTATGGACTCCGGTCGTCACCCCCAGGCCGCTAGGAGGAGCCCTCCGGACAGCATATTTGCGCCCCGAGTTCCAGCAGGGCCTCATGGACTTTGTGGTGTTTTGACACAGCCTTGCTGGATACCTTGGGGGCCGCCAGGAGTCGCTGTAGGGGGGCTAGTAAGCTCTTGTGTGCCCTATAACCCGGGAGTGCATCCCAGTCACGTGACTGGAAGAAGCGATGTGCTCCCGGGATGAAGAAAAGGACTTTGCCCTGACCCGGAAGGAAAACGGACTTGTGGGTTGGCTTAGAGCCACTTCCGGGTCAGGGGCTTTAAAAGGACTCTGGGTGAGCCCAGACATTTGAGCTGAGCTGGGAGGAAGGGTGGCGAAGTGTCTGGGAGAGTGGAGGATTATTGTTTATTGCTATTATTATTGAGTATTGTGGAGAGGAGAGTGCTTTGTGCACTTATTTATATTAATAAATATTATATTTGGACTTTTACCTGGAGTCTGACGTCTAGTCTGAGGGTTCAAGGGGTCACGGAGACCCTTAATCTGTCACAATATATATACAGTGCATCCGGAAAGTATTGACAGCGCATCACTTTTTCCACATTTTGTTATGTTACAGCCTTATTTCAAAATGGATTAAATTCATTATTTTCCTCAAAATTCTACACACAACACCCCAAAATGACAACGTGAAAAAAGTTTACTTGAGATTTTTGCAAATTTATTAAAAATAAAAAAATTGAGAAAGCACATGTACATAAGTATTCACAGCCTTTGCCATGAAGCTCAAAATTGAGCTCAGGTGCATCCTGTTTCCCCGGATCATCCTTGAGATGTTTCTGCAGCCTAATTGGAAAATTCAGTTGATTGGACATGATTTGGAAAGGCACACACCTGTCTATATAAGGTCCCACAGTTGTCAGTTCATGTCAGAGTACAAACCAAGCATGAAGTCAAAGGAATTGTCTGTAGACCTCTGAGACAGGATTGTCTCGAGGCACAAATCTGGGGAAGGTTACAGAAAAATTTCTGTTGCTTTGAAGGTCCCAATGAGCACAGTGGCCTCCATCATCCATAAGTGGAAGAAGTTCGAAGCCACCAGGACTCTTCCTAGAGCTGGCCGGCCATCTAAACTGAGCGATCGGAGGAGAAGGGCCTTAGTCAGGGAGGTGACCAAGAACCCGATGGTCACTCTGTCAGAAATGAAAAAACAGTTGAAACCAGAATGGAAGCCCAATTCTGGTTCCCAGCAGTAGTGTATTTGTAGATATCTGCACAGTTAACATATCTTGAATGTGAATTTTGGTTTATTTGGTGATTTTCATTATGTAGATTCCAGCTTTGTGATCCATTTATAATTTTAAAATATTTTGATAGTTTAATATAGTTTCTGTCCCAATTTTCCTTTGTTTATACAACCATGGAGAATGCATCACGCAACGTCAGTTGTGACATCCATGATGTCATGGGAGGTGTCAGTACAAACATGGAGCCATTTATTGTTTATTCACATCTTGAAGACAGAAACTCTATTAATGACAGTTAGTTTCCATATCAAATAGGCCCTAGTGTGAAGTTTTGTTTCTAGTTTTTTCTTTTTTAACTCCTTTTCATCCTTGAGTTTGATTCTCGTTTCTCCCTTGTGTTTTATTTGTTTGATTGTTCTGTGCTCTCAGCTTTGACCATTGCTTTTATCTATGATTTTTGGCATCAGTCAGGAGTTCATAAAATTTAGTACCTATATTTAGAACTTTAGGAGAAAGAGTGCTGTCAATGTATATTTTAATTTAAATCACAGGCTTCGAGATTTTAAATGTAAAAAATTTTAGATGCAGGTCTGTAAATGCATCCTGCCATATATTTTGGTAAACGTGTGTGGTAAATATTGAGAGGTTTATGTGCTGTCCACAACGGACTGTTTTCTCTTGCATTCTCATGGTCTTTACAATCACTGTTTCAGTGTTCTAAATTCCCACGTGATACCAACACAAAAGACAATGTGCTCTAGCACTTGTCACCCAAGGAATACAGGGACATAATGTCAATCAGTGCACACCAAACTGGATTATTGTAACAACAATAATGTTCTGTATAAAAATGACATCACAAAGGAAAGACTGACAGCACATAATTCTTTTCTATTTTCCATGGCACGCCTTTTTTCATTTTCATTTTTGTTTTTTCTCTGCCAGGACTTGTGTCTTTGCTCTCCGTTGTTTTTTCATAATTTTGTGTCTTTTTTGCTCTTTATTTTTTTTGTTTACTCATTAGAGGCTAGGTTATTCCAGGCAGGCACTAACATCTGTACAAAGGGACAGATAAGTTAAACAAACTATATAAATTTGTCAGTAAGGCTTTCCACAATACTTTTTCTTTACTAAGCTATAATTATCGCATTAAAGGACATTATAACATTCTGTTTTCATAAATTTAAAAAAAAGTACAATCATATTTTGTTGTTTGCCCACGAAAGGTTAAGCAGTGCAGTACATGTAATTTCCCTGGGCAAACCAGTGCTTCTATCAAGGAAATTTCTGTAGCCTCTGACGACTTTGGTTCCTGTTTTCCCATGTTACAGAACCCACTAGAAAACTTTAATGTTTTTAAAAGTTATTATTGAAAATAAAACTGTATATTGGGCAGAAAATTCTGAATCTCCAGCCTCTCGTGGGAAATTAAACATTTTTTATGCTTTTTATTATGCTCAAGAAAAGGGCTCAGCAGGGCTATCCAGCCAGGATTTTCTGTCTTTCAGGACTCAGCAGGCATCCCTGGAAACCACCCGCTGACATTTTGTGCAGAGGACATGATCAAATTCTACTGAGCCTTGCTGGCTTGAAGGAGCTCATATTTACTTTGAAATGCCATTGTCAAGTTTTGTTGTGTTGTTTTTGATGGGGTAAACAATAATGCAAATAATGAAAATAAATTAATAGCAAAGCTGAGGCTATTTAATGCTTCTACTGTACATATACATGAGTATATATATGAGCATATACATACTGTATTCTTTGTTGCAATAGGGCAATAAGGTTCTTACTATTAAGGGGTGTGTCTGTGTTACTAAACTGAAACATTAATAAAACAATTCAATCTATTATATGAGTCAAGTGTCTTTTTGGTGAAATGACTATTCTCTAGGCCTATTTCTTAAAGAAAGGAAGAAGAAAACATTTTTTTCAAGGCTGACAGTCTTTAAACCTTTTCATTCTTGGCTGCTGTTGTGAAAATATAAAAAGGAGTTAGTAGGAGACTGCTTGTCGGGAGTCTTCCATGTGACTTTTCACCCCATTCACTGTCTGAGAAACTACTTAATTAGAGAAGTGCCCAAGAAAGATTCATGATTTAATGCACTTTGAACCATTTGTCAATTTTAATGAGTTACCATAATAAAATACATCTGTGTGGACTGATAAAATTTGAATGGCATGCCTACTGTATGCTGCTGTTTAGTGTGTAAAAGATTTTAACTTTCTGACTTCTAAGAAAAGGAAAAAAAAAAACTCACACGCAGCATTGACTGTTCTCACCCTGATATAACAGTAGGTTTCCTGTTGATCTTCTCTGGTCTTTACTCTCTGCCACTAGGAACCTGTCGGGATACTGGGCATGCAAGTACGCAACAATATGAATCCTTCTCAGTGTTAAACCTGTATTCTGAGAATTTAAATTTGCCACCCCTCCATTGATTTTGGAAAAAAATGTTAGTGTGCAAGCATTTCAGAACACAGAAAAATACCATAGCTATATATTTTAGTCCTTTTATTTTATAGCCGCTACATTCCACAACACTTCACATCTCTATTTCAGGACATGTACACTAGCTTACACAAAGTCAGAAACCTATATATCTTTGAAATGTAAGAAGAAATCAAAGTATCAAGAGAGAACCTATATGAACACAGACAGAACAAATAAAATTATTCCTCATGTGCATACATATTAATTATTTCCCCCATGTGAGAAAATATCAGTAACTACTTTGCAACTGTTTATAAAGGCATGGAATGAAGAACTGAAAAATTATCATCATATTTTGCATCTATTTCTTCTCTGTAAAGCTGCACAGAAAAAAAGACGAACTGCCACTTCCTAAAAGGGCAGTTGGCTGGACACCCAAACACGTCTTTCATCACTGGATTGAACTGAAATGCTTCATAGACTAGTAAGAAACAAAACAGGCATTTGTTAGGTTGTGTTGGCTAGCTTTGCAGACAGACGAAGAAGATAACTACGGTTTATGGGACTGAGAACTACACAGACAATATAGAAAATGCTTTGCTTTTCACCCCTACACTAAACCTTAGGTTCTCTTCACTGTGAGAACATATACCTTTACTGTGTATTCCTGTTTCTTCTTACCAGACTTGAGGTTTGTCAGTCATAGTGTGCCCACAATACAGTGGGGACTTCAACCACTAAGTAACGCAATTGCTGTTATAGTACTATTTCACAGACTATCTACTGAGAGCATCCCCTCTCATCTCTACTGACTTGGAATCTATAATGCACTCTTAATTCCCCTGGCAACAATCCATAGGCAGATTAGCAGTGTAGGCAAGCAGTTCTATTAAAACCATAAACAGGAGCAAAAATACTACATAAAGTATACAACCTGGACTGTTGTAGCTGCAGCAGTTTTAGGATGAGCTTTGTTCTCTTTTTAGGTGGCTCATTTCTTAGTCACAGAGCCTTTCCAAGGGCAGACTCACATAGGGCTTATATTATTCTCAGATGTAAAAGAAGATACTCCTAACCAGGCTACTGTCTGATTTATATCTTCTATCTATTAGGCAACAATAAGCCTGTCATACGAGGGTTGTCTGGGTTCCGCGCGGAATCACTCGAAATAAGTAGCCAAGGAATTTTTTTTCTATTTTTCTCATGTACTTTGATCCTTTTTAAACTTGTTCCAAGTATTCACCGCAAACATCAATGCACTTTTGGGCTCTTCTGACCCTCGCCGCAAAACACTCGCGAAAGGCTGTCTTTGGGAGGTTGTCCAGCTGTTCTTTGACAGCTGCAATCAGTTCCTCTCGAGTTTCGAAGTTGTGGCCTCGCAGGGGTTCTTTCACCTTCGGGAAGAGCCAAAAGTCACATGGTGCAAGATCGATTGGCCATTGTTGAACTTGTCAAGGAAAAACTTGCACCATTCCACGCGAGCTTGCTTTTGTTCCACAGTCAGCAGCCTTGGAACCCATCGGGCACATTTCTTTGTAAAGCCAAGATCTCGTCGAATGATGGTGTCGACAGCATACCGGGTCATCCCAAGTTCCAGGGCAATTTTCCTGATGGTCACACGACCATCTTCTTCCAGGAACTCCTTCACACGATCAGCATTTCTGCCATCAGTCGAACTTCATGGTTTCGGTTCACGTTCTTCATCGTCAAAGTTGAAGTGGCCTGTGCTGAAGCGCTGGAACCACTTAAAAACCATCGTCTTCTTTGGAGCATTCTTCTTGAAGATGCGAGAAAGTTTTTGGCAGCACTCTTTAGCTATTGAACCATCAGAAAAGTCGTAAAAAATCATCACTAGAAAGTCACGCACGCATGGAGTCGGGAGCTTCACCGCTAGCGCCGGCTGCGCACTCTCAGTTCGTTTGCTTCTCCTGTTCATTCTGAAGGAAGAGAGGGAGCAAAACATCTGAACAAAAACATGCAACCTCTTGAATAATCCCTCTACACAGCAGAACAGGTTTCGACAGGCTGACACTCGACAAATGATTAAATTCCGCGCGGAACCCAGACAACCCTCATATTAATGCAAAGTCATGACTTCTTGTTATCCTTATTTCAAACACAACTTTGAAAACACCCAGAAAATATTTATTAAAAATGCTTAACTTAAAAGAATATACCATTGAAATTAATTTTACATCAAACATTTGTCAAACAATCAATTGGAAAAACTTAATCAAAAAAGAATGCTAAAAAACCAAGTTGTTAAACCTCAACCAAATTAAGGAATTCCAGTAATGTCAGTTCAGCCATTTCAGTCTGTTCAATATGATGATACAAATAAGGTAACAAGGTTCTAAATAATCCCTCCTTTGGGTGTGACTCAATCATCAGAATAGTATAGAAGAAATGAAAACAAAATTAATTTAAAAAATATGAAAACTTTGTCAGTTCCAAATTTTCATCCACACATCAATAGACAAGACACATAGAAGGCAACGTTTAGATAGACAGCTTCACAGTCATACAGAATCATAATTATCTTTGATCAGTGAAAAAATTACAAATAAATACTATTCACGAAGCTCTGGTTTTCTGGTTTAACAGAGACACACATGGCTTCTAAGGGCTGGAGTTGATATACCTTGCTTCTCAAGATCGAAAACAATCAGATGCCTGTGATGGTGTGGATGAAACCCATAATACCGAGTTCCTCTGGGGAGCCTCTCGAGCCTGCCACCATTGATAATGTACCTGAGGGATGAACCAGCAGATGAGGACACTCACACAAAGCAAGAGGTAGGTGCATAAAGGTGTAAAAGTGCTTTTTATTAAAAACAAGTCAAAAACACTGTTCCAAAGTACAGTGTAAAATTCAATAAATCAATAATACATAAAACAAAGTGACGGTGAAGTTTAAAATCAAACAAAATTAATCTTTTTAAGAAGGATCAATCGAAGTTAAAAACACAGGCAGATAACCGTCTTTTAAAATCTGGTCCTCAGTGTGTCCCTTAGATAATGACATCTCTTCTGCTCATCCCGCACTGGATCTCACAGCAGAGGAGATGCCCTGTCAACAGACACAGCTGACCTTGCACAGGTCTGGGTCCCTGCCGTTCTATGGCTACAACAGAGCTCTCCATCCGAACCCAAGGCTCCGGTCCCCAAAAGTGTTCACTATGTGGCTCTCAGTTCAAGCCTCGCCAACCAGGACTTATATGGCAAGTCGCTCCATCACTCCGGCTCTCTAAACCGCTCAGTTGAAGTGATCAATTCTTCAGACCCAGAAGGAGCTCTCTTTCTTGGCTGCCTGCCTCCTCTCTCTCTCACTTACTCACATCAACACTCTCCTGTCTTCCTGCTTGCTTCTCTTCTCTTTAACCTCCATTCTCCCAATTGGGTCTTCCTCTCGTTGATCCTTTCCTTTTCTTGTGCCGGCTCATTCTTATATGCTTCTGTGGGTACAGCATCTCAATCGCAGACCACAGAAAGCCGATGAAGCAATTGAGACAGACCACACCCTTACATGCAGCTGCGTCTCACCCCAGTTACTCCAACAACCCCCCAGCAGCTGCGTGAGCACACACAACCACAGAGATCAAGCCGGTCAATTAATTATTCATTTATTAAAATGACCAACTTTTTCTAAGCCAAGGATCCACTATACCACAATGCCATTCAGTTGTCATGACTACAGGAGTCCCAAGAGCACAAGTCCCAAAACACTTACAGAAATTGCCCACTAGAGGGGGGAAAACACCATCAAAACCCCAACTAGACACCAAAAGGGCCATGAAGATCTTTATAAAATAAAAGGTATATTTTAACAAAAGGTAGTACAAGCACAAAGCTCCAAAGAGCACCAAGGAATTGGCTGAAAAGGCAAGGTAATTCACAGTAAACAAAGTCCCAGTACAGTATCCAAAAAACAGGGCATAGGTTGAAAAAATCCAGGAAACACGAAAAGCATCAGAAAGGCAGAGAAAACATCAGAAACACTCCACTCCCTACCATATCCGTTCCTGGTGGTCAGTGGCAGGTGGGCCCGCTCCTTGGGGAACCACCCACAAAACACAGGGGATGTAACTTATGTCATTACCACATACAATTGAACATTATGTAAAATGTACATAATAAATAAAATGAACATAAATTGAAATAAATGGCATATACTGTTAGTAGACACAACAGACCAGAAACACGACTTTGAACACCAGGCAGGGGGGAAATGCTGGCTGAAACATGACATCAGTGGGACAGCTGGCCTAATTGGAACAAATAGAAAATAAAAACTCCTAAAGCTGTGCTTTGCAAAGCCTGGAATATGGTGGTGCAGAGCTACAGCATACCCTTGCAAAATCATCATGGTAAGAAATTAGGGTGTGAAACAGAAGTGTACAATAAACAAAATGTTCACAAACAATAGAACAGACTTCTCACAATTGCAGCCCAAGCACTAAAAATAGCAATAATAAATAGCTAGCTAGAGGAAAGTTCGACACCACAGTCAAAAGTATCTTGCAGTCTTGCAGTATCCATGAGTATCCATCTGCACTTTTAATTTTCTTCTACCAAACTCTGGACTTTGCCAGATGCTTATGAAATGATGCCTTCTTGTAGACAGAAGATTTCTTATCTGAGCTAAGAAGGGTCATTAAAAACTGCAGCCTTCATGCAAACCTCTGCCAGCTTAATAAAATTAAAGTGCATAGTGTAGCTAGCTCCTGGGGACTGCCACATTGTGGCCCCGTGGAAGTCTAAATATTCAAACTTATGAGCCTAATTGTGTCAGTTCAGCAGAACATTTGTACAACTCCCTCTCTGCAGTAGGCACAACTCATTTTCAAAAATATCCATCAGTCATCCATCAATCAACTTTCAATATCAGATTTTGAAAGATTTATTAAAAGGAATTTACAATGTCACTGGCCATTTTACACTGTCCACTGGGAAATGCTACATCCCCAGAATGACATCTGAAAAAAAACACATTGTACTTCACTAAAACCCCACTGCATACATTTATAGGCGTTTGTAAGACTAGCTGGAAGGCAACTATTCAGGCTCTTCTTTAGGAATAATTTCAATGCTTGTCAGAATGTCAGTCAAGACTCTGAACACATCTCTTGTGCATGTTTTCATTTTTTAAATCTATTTAAAATATTTCTTGTTCATGTGGTCCAAAAATGTTATTTTTTTGTGTGTTTTCTCAAGGCTGTAATCTAGTTTCTGCATTATACCCAGTGTTGCTGGCATAAACTCTGGCCTCAGAAAACACCTGAATTAAACAAAAAAGGTTTGAGAATGTTATGTTATGGTCACTCAATTATATTCAATAAATGGTATACTGTGAATTGATTAATCAATTAACAAATCATATACCCTAAAATGAAAAGATTTTTTTGAGTCAACTTTTTCTAATATATTATTGTGAAAAATGAGAATCTATTTTGGCAGCATCAATCACAAAAAATCGTGATTGGTCTCCCCTAGACTTTCTCATATACTCAGATATGGGGAGGAATATTTGAGGAGTAAACCACAAGACAATGATTATATTTTTATATTATGTACATTAAAGAACCATCTACAACAAATCATGTCAAATTAATAATATTTTGAACAATTATTATAAGAGTAAAGTTGAATAAATTTGACTCAGGAGCTGCATGAATAAAAAAGTACCACTTCTGGTTAGCGGAAATAACTCAAAAGTTGACAGAAATCAATGTTTTGTACCTAATACTTGTATGCAAAATTTGGTTGACCTAACCGAAAGCATTTTCAGGTTATCATGTTTACATACACAAACACACACACACAGACATAATTCCAAAAATGGTATTTTCGGACTCAGTGAGGTCTTAAACATCAAGATTTATCAAAATCTCAAAATTGAACTTTTAGATGATTACAATTCTTTCCCTACAAGTAAGTAAATTGGACTCAGGGAGGTCTAAAATTTCAATATTCATCAAAATCTCGAGGTCGAATTTTTGGACGATTACAATACTTTCCCTATACTTTGTATACAACAAAGTAAAAAAAACTCCCTCTAGACACCAGTTCCTCACAGTGCACATTTACACAAACTCACACCAGCCCTCTCTGACACAAAGCCAGTTCAAAGTCTAGCAACTAATCTAATATGCTTTTAAACATCAAAAGTCGATACAGACGGTAAACAGGGTGGAAACTGGATTTAGCTCCTAGGAGCTGTGAGACACCTGCACTAAATCTGAGTGCCAATATGCCACCCATCAATCTATCCCTAAGTCTTTACTGTTAGCAGAGGACACCATAATGAAGTATTTTAAGGAACAAGCAGAGCAAAAATTCAGGGCGAAACTGAAAAACGTAGAAGAGCTTGGAAATTATTTTACAGAGTCTTGTTGGATAGAACTTGGAAGAAGAATGAGGGTGATACACAGTATATAAAACATGCAATATTTGACCTTTCGAGTGGAGGAGGACACACTCAGTTAACTGATGACATGACTATCCTGCTTTTGAAGAAAAGAATAGAAGTTCATTTGGAAATATTACTCAAGAAAGAGAAACCTTCCTAAGGTGGCTAACTTAGTGAAGAAACCAAACAGTGCAGGCCCACAAGTCATTGGGGCATCCTGTCTTGGACTTCAACCAGTAACCTGTTAAATGTATCTTATTTTCACAAGGGGAAATTAAAAGCTGCAGAACAACTTGCAGGCTGAGTTGAAGATTTTCAGTGTATCGCTATGTTTTTAATATAAATAGCCTGCTCATATTATATTTTTATTTCTGATTATTATTACATGTAATAGCACTGTGTTATGTTTGTCCTTTATGTTGTACATTGTTTGCCTTTGTTTTCATCTTGTGCTGTACAGATCCAAAAGAAAACATTTGATGTGCTCTGCCGAGAGATAGGTCAATATGTTTTTTTGTTTTACAGACACTTCTAAAAAAGGTGGAGTAAAACTGCTGGTTTGACACTAATTGGTTTATTTTATTTGAAACAATATTATCCTAATGTTAAAAAAGTGTTACTACACCCTGGCATGTTGAGAACCTACAACTGCTGGACCCTGGACACACTGTGCACCACATGTTGTCTGTTCAAACCTGGGACTTTTGATTTGCAGCTCTGCACAGCCTTCTACACTCTAAACTTCTGCATACTTCTACAACATCTGAAGAGGACAACCACAGGAACACAGAGAGCATCTCAACTGACTATTGCATTCATCTCTGTTGTCATTTATTGTGGATCCCCAAAAGTGCCTGTTTTCAGATTGGTATGCTGAAACATTCATTAATACAGTTTTTTACATACAAGAAAGTATAAAATTATCATTTCCGTGTGTGATAGATTTGTGTTGTCATTATGGTTATTTTGTCACTGTTGTGGCTTCAAAGTGGTCTTTTAAGTGGAGCAACCTTTTCACAGTGCCGTTTTCAGCACTGAACCTTGTCCATCCGAGCACATAGCGCTCTGTGCTGGATACACAACCAGAAACAAGAATTTTTCATTGAGCGTGGCTAAGTGTTCAGTTTTGATTTTAATGTTAACAGTTGTTAAGGCCTCATGAGCAGCCTTTGGCAGAGTTTTCAAGAGAACAGAACCTGCACAACTAAATATAAATCTTATGAAGCAAAAACAATCTTAATGTAAATTAAATATTAACATTTATATTTTAAAAACCTTCTAAACAGCATGTCTGCTTTAGCTTTAAATCTTGGACGTTGTCTGAAATATATTTTTGTAAATGTCTATCATTGTGAAATGTGTTATATTTCCTCCTTAGTAGAGTTTCAGTTTCACTGTTACACAGACCTGTGCTTTGACCTTATGAAGTCACTTTACTGTGAAGTGTTTTGTCTAAACTGATATCAGTTTGCCTGGGTGGTACACCAAGCCTCAGAAAACAATTTGATAACTAGGGAATACAAAATGTTTTAATAATGCTTTATTTTAAGTGTTAACTTTATTGTTCAAATATGAATTTGTCTGTTTTAATATTTAAGGGGATTGTGCCTGCATATACTTCTGGTTGTTAAATTTGTATATTCAATGTACATAGCTACTAAATGGTTATTCAAAGTAGATCTAGATACGCACCCACTTTTCTTTGTTACCAAACTTCTTTTTGTTTTATTTATTTTCCTAATTACAGATCTTTGTCACTATTTCGCTAAACAAAGAGTAAAGCTTGATTCCTCCAAAAATGTTTTTGCATTTTACATTGAATTCCTCCCAAGTCTTATATTTTTTAGATCAACTTGTTTTAGTTTTTCTCAAATCCCCTTGTCCTGTATGGAAGCCTTGACTCATTCAGCTTATGCAATGCTCTTTCTAGATTTCTACCTTTCCACAAATATCTGCAGAATATTTTTGTAGTTTACTTAGGACCCATGTCTTTGACTTGATTCCTGTGGTGTTATAGTAGCTACAGATTTTCATTTAAATTAATTTCTAAATCACATGTGACTTTTGTCTGTCCATGAATCATAATGATTAGCTTAGTGTTATGCCGATCGCAAGTATCCAAACTGGCTTGGCTAGAATGCAGCATAGACCCACATGTCTTCATGATCATTTAGTTCCATTGCTCTCTCTAAATTTTCTTCTGGCAATGAAGTTAGTGAGCAACAGTGAGGATTTTGTAAAATGGACCAGGAGATGCACAAGTGTTCAAGAATCTGTGCTAAAAGTAAATATCTCAAAATCTGAAATTCTGTTGTCTAATTCCAGACAGCAAAACCATAAGTGAAGTCAAAACAAGAATTGTCAAAAGCTAGTACCAAAGGATGTTAAAACTGCAAACAGAGCCTAGAAATGGAATGCTATGAGCTGGTGACCAGAAAGCTTTAAACACTGTGAGCACTGACTCTTTGAAGTTTTAATCCGTAATCTTGGAGTAAAGCAGTGCACTGTGACCTAGCACACAGTTCATCTTCTTGAGAGGCAGCTTCAAGCAACACTGAAGCATGTCCTTGCAAACCAGTAACAAAATGTTGAAGCTACAAAATAGTAAAATGACAAATTTAAATTAAACAATAAAAACATTTTGGTTTATCCCAAAGTAAATTATTAATACAAATTGTATTATGTATATGTTACCGGCAATGTATGAAAGGCAGGCAATATATAGAATACCAAAAATTGAACGTTAAAGTATGAAACGATTAATATGTCACACATTTCCTAGGCATTCTATGCAATGCCAAAAGACAAACCAGCAAAGTATAAAATACTCCCACTAATGACGTTTCTAATGTTTTTGTAAGAAAGACAATTAAGTGCAATTTAAAATAAAACTCTTTTCTTTCTTGTTGCATCAAGTAGGTTCAATTTTATTTTCTCTTGTTTTCCTCAATAAGAAAGTCCTATACTTTATTTTGTATGTCATTCATTTTCATATACGTCTTTTCAATAAAAGCCTTTTCATGACTCTCTTTTAATACTTTGCCTAAATAGCATTTGCCATTCTATATAATGCCTAGGTATTACATACAATGCCTAGGTAAGTATATATAATATTAAAATAATTCAGATATTTCGTACTTTGCCCAAAAACGCCAGGCATTCTATATATTGCCTAGGCATTCTCTACAATGCCTGCCTTTCATACATTGCCGGTAGCATATACAAAATGAATGTAGAAACAGCAGTAGAAACACAAAAGCACCCAGAAGATTTGCAGCTCAGATGCTCTCCACCGGATCTTTTCCCTAACCGAATGCCCAGGTTGACTTTTGGCTTTATGCATGAAAGATCACTGCTCAAATGGTA
Organism: Erpetoichthys calabaricus; assembly: GCF_900747795.2. Taxonomy (NCBI): domain Eukaryota; kingdom Metazoa; phylum Chordata; class Cladistia; order Polypteriformes; family Polypteridae; genus Erpetoichthys; species Erpetoichthys calabaricus. The sequence goes on along the minus strand of NC_041400.2, from coordinate 68,006,806 downwards.
AAAGCAATTAACCAGAAAATGCCTGTTTCTTTCAGAAGTAATACAAAAGATTTCATTGTTGGAAACTAGAAATAAATTCATACACCAACAGTAAAGTTTATTGAACACTGCAATTTGTTTTTCTAAACCAGAGGGCTTAACAGTGTTATAATTGACCACTGAAATCCACAGAGGTTTATTTTCTCCAGGGATGCTGCTGACTGGACAGATATCACTAGGCTCCACTGATGTTAGTCAGTTTCAAATTATTTTTTCTCTCTCTGATTAAACAACTGTGTGTACTGGTGTGTACTCATTATGTAATAAGTAATTTGTAAACATTGTATTTTACCTGAGAACTTTTCACAGCACTCTATGCCTGCTGTAAGTGAAGAGTGCTATATAAAAATAAACTGAATTGAATTTAACCGTGATTGTTGTCAGAGAAGAATTGTAAGGAGTCATTCAGCAAACACCATGATGAAGACAGAGTCAAAAGTGAAACAGCAAGATTTAATACCAGAACACCAATAACATGAAAATATAAAATTCTCATAAATTAAAAAAAAAAAGTTATTTATACAAAACATATATTTCAGTTTTCAACCAGCATTATCATATGGCTATGTAACAGGGGGATGCCTTATTCAAAAAAATGTTTAATTCACAGCCTATTGCTGCTTTCAAGTCATAATCTGGGCAGGCTGCACATCAATGAACACTAAAGTTTCTTACTGCAGACTTACTGCACATAAGTTATTAAAATTTGTTCTTCTTTTTCCTTATTGTCTTTTTAGTCTGTTTTCTACATTCAGGTTATGAATTCTGAATTTTTCTACCTCTGCCTTAACCAGCATGGAGACATACAGCAAGACAGTCAAAGGTGGAGTAACGCATACTCCTTTTGTTTGTCATAATGCATTTTCTTGATTAAATACTTAGAAAAAAGGGAAGAAGTTTGGGTTTAAAGACATTTATCCACAAACTCTGAAAGTACAAATTTTACCTGCCACAGGGTAACCAACTAGTGTCAATTTTACAGTACTTGACCAGATACTGTCTTTCTAATTTTCTCAGTCACTGCTATATATATTTGAATTAATTATCTCAGTGTCTCATTTAAATAAAATTAAATTACATATAAGTAGATAGCCAGATAAACAGTAAAAACAATTGTACTATTTTTATACATTTTTATATTCTGTCCTGTCCAGACAAAAGAGCTAAATATCAAAACACATATCAAAGAGACAATCAACAGAATAATAAACTATCAAAATGTCAGAGAAAAAAACTCCTCCCAGACCCAATGGATTTGTCTAATTTAAGTACCAATTCACCTTCAGGGTTCAAACTCAAGTTAGGCTTTGTCAGGATGTAGCAATTAATCCCTGTCTCACATTTACACATCGATGGACAGGTTGCAGAAGCAGTGGAGAATTCAAAGCCCAGGGTACCACTATTTTCTACACTACTGTATAACATGGGACACCATCCATCTGTTTTGATGAAATGCTCACCAGAGGCTGATCATTCTGAGGCAATTAGAAGATTTTCCAAAAATCACAGAAAGGAATGATTATTTTCTACAGGGCCAGTATCTCTATGAAGTATGAGCAACCGGTAGAGGGGGTGGTTGTGTGCTGCTTCTACAGTCAAGGTCACTTTCTCCCCTCTTTGGATTCAATCTAATTTTCTGACTAGTTGAACTCTACCCACCCTTTGCTCCTTCTCCTTCCATCTGGTACATAATTTAGATCAATCAACACCAGATGTTCCAGATTTTATAAAAGTACTTACTCACAAGCCGACAGATGCAGGAACTTAGCATTTATAACTTGGGTGTCATCTACATTCACACAGATAGAGAAATATAGACCTTATTGATTCTAAGAGGAAATTTCAGAGTCACTTCCTTTTGCTGAACCTATTGATTTCCTTCTAAATATGCCACTCCCTATTAATATACATGTCCTTTTTTATTTACCTCAAAAATGTTATTGAATGAAATTTACATATCCATTGAATGGCTTCAATGTATGTCAGTTTTCATTCATTTTTCTCTGCTGTTCAACTCAGAAAATAAAATTGTGTTTCAATAACATTGCATTAATGGGCATGTAAGTCATCCAATTAGTATGCTGGGGCTGACCTTTTAGTACAATAATATTCTGGTAAATTAGAACATCCTACTGATGAGAATGCAGAAAACCTTGGTATAATCCTGGAAAATGAATAGTAACAACTGTACTCAGATGGTTATGCCACCCTAGTAGGAACCTCTGTTAAAACAGAATAAAGGCAGAAAGAAGCAGTCGGATTAAAACACCTTCCATTAACAGCAAGAATTGGCTTCCAGTAAATAAACCAATTGGAAGAAAAATTGCCAGGCCCTAAGGCCATCCATGAGTTGGAGATGGCACTCTATGATGGGATGATGTCCTATCCAGGGTTTGAGCCTCTCCTGTGCCTTAAACCATTAGATTACACTCTAAACTGCCAATCCCATCCTATGTCCCTAAACATGGACCTAAGTATGTGTATAAATGGGTGGATGACTGAGTGCTTTAATTGGTAAGCTTGAAAACAATAAATCTCCCTTGAAAGGTGGTCCAAAGAATTACATATAAATGCCTTTTCATATTTTTACATTGACAAAGCTTAAGTGTGCTTACAGTTTGAATTTGTTACCATCCTTCCTATTTGTCTAACTTGAGGAAAATCTTCATCAGAAATTTTCTTGCTTTTGCATTTTCTCATATTTACTTCTTTTTAGTTATCAGAAAAATAGTAAAATAAGTGCTGACTGGACATTGGAGCTTTTAGGAACAGTACAATCAGCTGCCATGTGTACTTTTCGGTTTCTTAAAGTTTAACTACAGCAACATGACCAGAGATAACACAGAGATTAAACACTGGGAGCTTCATAGTAGATAAGCTCTACAAAGGAGGGCAGAGATCAGAGAGTAAGGTAACAGGGGGACAATAAAGAAATACAAACATCAGGAAGCATAAAATATGTAGCATAAGTAAAAAGCTTTCTTTACCAGACATGGTGGACATTGCGAGAAGCTGGTGTTAAACATGAAATTGAACAATTTAACCACATTTCCATGAAGACAAGAAGGACTAAACAAAGAAAAAACTATTACAGTTCTTGAACCTACTTTCTCCATTGTAGAGTCACAAGCTTGTCCTGCCACTACTGGGTACTCTTGTACACTCCCACATTTACTGCTGCTGAGCCAATATGCACTCACTATCTGTCTGTTTTCTAAACTTGCTTAATCCAAGTTTATGGTCCTAGGGGTCTGGAATCTACTTTGGCTGGCACCCACCCTTTAATGATGCATCAGTCCACCACCAGTCTAAAGTGGCCTTTTCATACTTGCTCACACCAGGCCCAGTAACTTACCACAATCTTCTATGGATGTCTTGTGGTTGGCAACCAACCAACAGACATAGACTTGGCCTGGAATTCAACCTGCTACAAACCACTGCACTGCTCTCTACATATAAAAAAACATAAAAATGATTTTCTGAAACATACTTCATTCAGTTCAGCATTGGTCATAAAGAAGAAGACCACCTTGGACTGGACTAAGAGCATACTCACATACACACTTACACTTATTCAGCCACTTTAAAGATTCTATTGACCCAACACCTGAGAAGAATCCATACTACCTGTTAAAAAAGCAATATAGACATTGGGAGAACATGCAAACTTCATAAACACAGTGACCATGTTGGGTGTTCCTGAAACAGTGAGGCAATGCTGTCCCGTCATTATGATAGTAGTTTTTATAAGAATTGTTATTTATAATTATTATTTAATAGTTTTTTTATTATTATATATTCAGGCACAGTAACAATTATATCTTTCCTGAATGAAGTTTGAATCCTGTTGAAGTAATTCTCTATTCGGTGTTCATTGTGGTTTGGCTTCCTTGTGATGCTGATTTGCCCATTGAATATTAGAATGCCATACCTGGCATCCAGATCAGACCTAAATCCAGCCTAAATAGACACATCATATTTATAACCCTGTAGTGGATAAGGCAAGTCCAAAAAAGAAATGCATGAAAGGATGACATGCCAGCTGTCTGTGTTATAATGAGCAAACTTGATGTCCATGCCTGTCATGTAGCTACCACTTAAAAGTCATGCCCACTTTGCCCACTGTAATTAATTTTCATTTGGATGTTTAGTACAACACAGACCATAGTCTGAATTATTCTAATTATTTGGATAAAGAAAACAAGACAAATGACAGTAAGTTAAACCTGATGAGCATTTTAGCAAGGGTACCATACAATAAATAATTGATGACTTCAGTTAGGCATATCTTACTAGGATTACTTCTCCTCCAAAGACCCAGACATACAACACTGGAGGCATCTGTTCATTCTCTGAATACAGTTTCTCTGGTACAGGGTGTTAGGAGTTGGGCTTTATCTAAAGAGCATCAGGTACATAATGCAAACCAACCTTGAGTGGGATGCCAGTTTATCACAGGCATCATAGGGCCTAGATGGTACATTTATGACAAAGTGAAAAGACTGACAGCTATTCTTCAGTTGTACTTCATTTTTGTTGAGGCCAACAATCCTACGCAGAGCTGTTTAACTTCAGCTTCTGTCATACTCAAACCATTGAGGCATTGCAGCTACCACTCACCTGCCAGACATGCTGTGGTGTCAATCCACTTTAAAAGCTGCCCTGCAGAAAGCTCTCCTTTGTGGTTGGCGTGGAAAGGCAAAACAGACTGACACATTTCCACCTGCCTTAAACTGGCAGAGGTCTTCTCTTTCATCCAGTCTGTATCTTCCATATGATTGCTTGCCTCACAGAAAGAGCAGGACTTCAGGATTGTGTTGGCACTCGGCAGACTCCTTTCCAGACAACAGCTGTCCCCAGGACCTATGTCCATGCAGTCTGAATAGCCAGCAAGACTCATTCCTGGTGATTTCTCTATCTTCTCATCTTACCTCTGCTCAATCCATGCCGTTGGGTTAATAAACTTTCTAGGTAGCCAGTGAATTCAGGCTGAGATGCTGCAACTGTGTGCACTTTTACTTCAAAAGCACATGCCTCTCGGTGTGTAACCTCCTCAGGTCACCTGTGATTGGGAGTGCTAACTCTGCAGGACTTTGTCATATGCAAATATGTGATTTACTGTTGCTGAGTGCTTTTTAGTGCCAGTAAATGTAATGTATTTCACATCTACCCTGCAGTGGCTTTCCTGAAGTGAAAACAGCATTAATGTAAGTTAACATCGCCAGCAATTTTACATCTGAAGCTTATTCTGTGCACTATGTAGCCAAATCATAAAACCCTTATTTCTGTTTCCATTCAAAGTTCTATGCTTTTAACAAGGTCAATACTTTTTTTTGTAAGGTACCTAATTATGAAATATTTCTGTGAATATTTTGTGATAAAGTTTAATGGGAAAGAATGCAGGTTGAAGTTGGGCAAAATCAATTTGGCATTTCAACAGCTCAGACAACTATGGCTTTGCCTTATTTATTTATTTGTGATTACAGTTTTTATTATGAGTTCAATAAGCAAAAGTAATAATCAACAATCACAGAAAAAACATTGTATGCAATAACATGCCCACATTCCTAAAACCCGTAGAAGAGCTTCTAATAGGATTAAAAGTTGCTGATGCCTAGGCAGGCTGGTGAGAGAGGACCCCATACACAGCAAACCCCAGAGAAAAAAGAAGAACCAGAAAAGGGAAGAATTAAGATTTGTGGCATGACGTGGACCCCAGCCAACTAGCTCCCAACGGTTTGGTATTTCTCTATTTTGGAGCTAGATAATCTGTTGATCCACAGCACCGAAAGTTCAAGTAAGATTATATTAAAGAAAGGATTTCTAGAAGTTTACAAAGAGGAAGCCATGAAATTTCCAGGGAGTGGATAAAATTAGTTTAGAAGAAATTGTAAGAGAAGAGAGGTCCAGGAGAAGACATATATTAGAGAAAAAGGTAATGCGTATATATTGTGAACACGAGGGGTCGCTGATTCCCCTTTAAACCCAACAGACACACATGCAGGACACAGGTTAAAAGCAACAAGAAGCCGTTTTAATATTTTCCTCTTTAAATAGTTCCTCTAAGCACCACAGCCAACAATAAATAAACAAATACCAAGCACAATAATCTTAAATCTCTCCTCCACACCTCCAAGCAAGCTTTGTCCACCTCCAACCAGAACTTGACTTTCTTGTTAGTCCGAAAGTACTTCTGGACTACTCATCCTCGTGACTTGATAGTACTTCCAGACTATGAAGGAAATAAGAGTCCCAAGGTTTTCTCATAGCATCCCATGGCAGGATCCACGGTACCCAGCAGGGCTGCGATACCGAACTCCATAGTCCATGATGCCCTGCGGGAATCTGGGGCACCGTTAAGCTGTGGGGAAGCTACCATGTAGCGCTTTGGGGGAAGCAGTGTCCAAATGTAGCCGCCTTCCCCCATCCTTCCATCCTCTTGGCGTCCCGGCCGGGCTGAGCTGCCAGCCATCCCTTACAATATATCTACTTTATATATTGTCACGCTTGGGTCACAGATTTGCACAGAGACACAGGAGGTTGTAGAAAAAAAAGGAACTTTATTCAAAGCACAGCAAACAATCATTTGTCTCTTTTCAAAAGTTTAAACGTGCTCCATGACAAGTCAGAGATGACAATTCTGCCAGGAGCAGAGAATGTCAGAGAGAGAGAGAAACAAAACAACCAATTCCAAAGTTGACAGGTGCAGCACAAGGCTTTTAAGTAAGCGGAGTACCGTGTGAGAGGTTTATCGTGCGTTATAGCGCAAGTAAGAAGAGTAAAGAGCAATGTGAAGGTAGACTGCCAGCTGTTCCAGGGGTTTTCCCAGGGGTGTCTGTGTCCTCTGAGGGTGCAATCAGCGCTCTAGCTTACAATATATAAAATCCTAAGCCTATAAGTGCAGCAATTTTGTGCAACAATTTTATGTAACGTTTTTATGTCACTTTTTTTGTCACGCTCGCTTTAAAACTTTTTTTAAAACCTACAAATACATGTTTGGTATCATTCTTTTCAGAATTATCGAACTTTAATGTGATGTTAGATTTTCAGATTTTTAATTCCGTATTTAAATTATAAGCTAAAAAAATATCAGGAACTCACATCCTGCAAGACAAGACTTTGTGCTAACAGATGTAACCATGCCCGTGACTGGATATAAAAGACAAAGAGTAGATGACAAAGACAGTTACTGTACAGACTTTTAAATGTTCAAAGTGCCACACGAAATGCAGATCACGTGGCATGGCAGCAGCAGCAGCAAGCCAGCAGCTGATCGAGCAAAGAGGAGGTAAAAAAAAAAAACTGTATTTGTTTCCCATTGTATCACTGTTTAAGAGGGGGTTTCGGAAGAGTGACCACGTCTCCTTGGGGTGAGTTCAGCCCACCTCTCCACAACACGAACGGCAGAGACGTGAAGTGGCTAGCACGTAGCGCAGGCCACGGGAGTTGGGGAGTGAAGCAAGCAGGGGGGTAAGCCCCCTAATACATATATATATATATATATATATATATATATATATATATATATATATATATATATATATATATATATACTATATACACACATATTAGCCATCCTCTGCGGCTCTGCCCACATAGTAGTGAAACAGGACAATGAGGAGATCCCTGCCTGGCTACCTACTCCTAACATCATGCTTTCCCCCTCCCTTGGCCTGCAGCCTCTGTCTTGGATTAGCGTAAATATATGTAGTATGCAAGCAAACTATGATCCTTAGCGCAGTGAGAGATGTCACAAATTTAACTGGAATGTTCAAGCAAATTATAGAAAAAAACCCAATCTTAATCCATTAAGTAGTTCTTTCATGAAAAATGGACAGACAAACAGACATTTGGTTTTATGCATATATAAGTGTATGTATATGTATGTATTTGTGTATATATATGTATGTAAGTATTTTTTTTTCCTTAATGGGGACTGTTAAACATCATACCCTTGGTTTATTGTATTAGGACTGTTTAAGACTATATTTTATGTTTATAGTATTTGAACTGTATTTTCAATAGATATCTCTATTTTAATCCTTATACACCACTGCTGGGGGACTTGTTTTGTTTTGAACATGCTCTATTTCTAGGTGTGTTAGAGGACTGAGACTTAATGAAGTGTGGTCTAGCCTCATGTGAGGAGACAAAATGGGGGTCAGGGGGAGAAAGAGAGCAAGCTATTTCTAATCTATCCTTTTAATCATTAAAATTGTAAGTGCCAATACCAATTGACTTCATGGCAATAACTCGTGGAAAAACTGGAAATTAAGGTCAAAGCTATCTTATGAAATAATGTACTACCTTAACTCAAGACTACAAAATGTCAACAAAAGTTCAAAAGCAATGTCTCCATGTCCAAACACTTTGTGAGCTGGAATATTAAAGGTCTCAATCAAGAATTAAAGAGAAAGAAAGTATTCTCTCACCTAACAGGTCTAAATGCTAAAATAGTATTTTTACAGAAGTCCCACTTATTAAGCAAGGATCAGTTTCGGTTGCGCAGAGATTGGACCAGCCAAATATTCCACTCCAAAATTAGAGGTGTGGGAATTCTTATACATAGAACAATTTAATTTGTAGTATCTGACACTGAAGGGCAATATGTGATTGTCATGGGTAATTTATTTAACTGTAAAGTGATTTTGATAAATATCTACGCACCCAAAGTGGATGATAGGGACTTTATCCAAAACACATTTGCCTCCAAAATTACAATGTCTGGCGACTTTAATTGTGTTTTAAATCCAGACCTGGATAAGTCTCCTGCCACAGGGGCGATGACATCTAACACTGCAAAAACAATTATACAGTTTGTAATTGATCACAACTTATCAGACCCCTGGAGATTTCTAAACCCAAACTCAAAAGCATACAGTATTCCTTCTTCTCACCAATACATCACTGTTAATCAAGAAGTGATTATTTGTTTATAGATAACAATTTCTTGACCACAATTAAATCTTGCAAGTTCAACGCTATTGTTATCTCTGATCATGGAGCTCAAATCATTATGCCCCACATACTTATCTCACAGCTGGTGTCTTAACCCACTTTTATTAGAAGATGAGAACTGTACAGAGTTTATATCCAAACAAATTGATTTTTTTAGAGACAAATATATCTTCAGGGGTCTCTGCAGGAATACTCTGGGAAACTCTGAAGGCTTTCTTAAGAGGACAGATTATTTCATATCTCTCACATAAAAATAAATCAGAAACCAAGAAGGCATCTGAGTTAATCAGTGAAATTACCAGAATAGATCAAGAACATGCTAGGTGTCCAAATGAGGCACTTTATAGGAAAAGACAGGCTTTGCATTCAGAACGTGACCTCTTGACAACAACAGATACAGAACAACTCATTTTAAATTACAACATCATTACTATGACTGCGAAGAGAAGGCTAATAAGGTCTTAGCTCAACAAATCGACAAGCAGGAAGTTCATAATGCAATACCAGTAATTACCAACACAGATGGAGACAAAATCATTGACCATTAAAATATAATGCACACATATAGAGACTACTATAAGTCCTTATGTTCTCAGTTTAAAGAAGACAAGACACAACCTAATGCGTTTTTGGATGCATTACAGATACCAGAGCTACATACTCTCAGTGCAGCGGAATTGGATAAACCTCTGGCACTCTCAGAATTACAGGACGTTATAACTCACTTCAGAGTGGGAAAGCAGCAGGCCCTGATGGCTACCCTGCTGAGTTTTTTACAAAATTTTCAATTAAGTTAGCTCTCCTTTTATTAGCAACATTTACAAAAGCTAAAGACAATAAAATTCTACCACAGACTTTCCACCAAGTTTTAATTTCCGTTTTTCCAAAGAAAAATATGGACTTATTACAATGTGCATCACACGGACCAATCTTACTTCTGAATACTAATGTTAAGATACTCTCCAAAGTTCTACCTAGATGGATTGAGAAAGTGCTTCCTTCAGTAATATCACAAGACCAAACTGGATTTATTAAAGGCAGACACTTAGCCTCCAAATCTTCAATGCCTGTTTAATGTAATATATTCACCCACAAAGTCTAACACCTCAGAGATATTATTATCGCTGGATGCAGAAAAAGTATTTGATATGGTTGAATGGGACTACCTTTTCACTACATTGGGGACATTTCGGTTTGGTCCAAACATACGTGCATGGATCAAATTACTGTATGCCTGTCCAGAAACTTTGGTTTGTATTAACAACATTATTTCAGACTACTTCAAACTAGAATTTACTAGTCAAGAATGCCCCCTGTCACCAAAGTTATTTGCAATCACCATTGAGTCACTGGCAGTTCACTGTCAAGATAAAGGGGATTACAAGAGAAGGACTTGAACAGATAATATCACTATATGCATATATATGATATACACTGTATATGGTACTATATACTGTATATTAGATTCACAAAATACTGTGCAGTCCTAACAGCACTAACAGAATTTCAAAAGATTTCTGGTCTCAAAATTAATTTGAATAAAAGTGTGCTCTTTCCAGTGAACTCTCTAGCACACAAAATCAGATTGGTCATCTTCCCGTTTATCATTGCAGATCAGTTTAAATACCTAGGGGTAAGCATCACAAGTAAACATGAAGCTCTTTATTAACAAAATTCTGCTGTCTACATGGAAAAACATAAGCAAGACTTGAATAGAACATTTTTAAGATGAATATCCTTCCTAAGCTTCTTTCTCTATTTCAAAGCATTCCCATATACATTAAGAAATCATTTTTTAAGAAGTTAAATTCAATCATAACCTCATTTATCTGGTATTCAAAACATCCCCGCATCCAAAGGGCGACCCTACAAAGACCTATGGCAGAAGATGACATGGCTGTACCTAATATATGATTTTATTACTGGGCAGCAAACACACAAGCTATAAAAACCTGGACATTGACACAAATAGATGAGCACACACAGGCTTGGTCTGCAATAGAAATAAAATCCGGCAATACTTCTTTATTTTCCTTGCTTTGTACTCCAGGTAATACGAGTTATCACCAATATACTAACAACCCAATTGTGCTTCATTCACTCAGAATATGGAACCAATGTAGGAAGTACTTCATGATAGAGAAGCTTTTATCGGTGGAACCTCTGGATGGTAACCACCTTTTTTTACTCTCTCAAACATGCACAGTTTTAATGTTTGGAAAACATAAGGGATTTAATCACTTAGAGATCTGTACATAGATAATGTCTTTGCATCCTATGAACAATGACACTCCAAATTTTCCTTACCTCCCACCTACTTCTATTCTAAAAGAATATCGATCAGTCTTGAGGACTCAGACAGCATTTCTGTAATATATAAAACATTTTAAAGTCCCTCCCTTTCAAAGATCCCAGATTACAGTGGGATAAAGATCTCTTACTCAACATTTCAGAAATGGAGTGGAAGGCAGTCATGTACAGAATTCACTGTAACTCCATATGCACAAACCATACAATTATTCAACATAAATGTTTTATCGAGCACATCTGTCTGTTTCAAAATTGTCCAAAATGTTTCCAGGGCAAGATCCAAATCTGTGAAATGTTGCAATCGAGCTCCAGCCTCATTGGGTCATATATTTTGGGTGTGTAATAAATTAACATCATTCTGGAACAAAATCTTTAAATGCCTTGCAGGCAGCTTTGGTGTCACAATCTCTCCTAATCCATTAAAAGCTGTGTTTGGTGTATTCTCAAATGGGCTTAAAGTAGAGAAAGACAAACTGTAATTGCCTTTACTTCACTAATGACATGTGGACGTACAGTATCTTGCTCAACTGGAAGAATTCTAGCCCACCTATTTTAAGTCAGGAAAAATGGAAAAAATTTAATTCTCACTTAGAGCATCTGTTCAAAACTTTTTTTTAAACCTGGCAGGATCTAATCAATAACATTTTAGAGTTGGGAAAAGAAGTTTCTCCCCCACTTTTTTCCTACTCATAAAGTTTTACTCTGGCTGTTGCCCTAGCTGTCTTTTCATGGGTGGGGGTTGATTTAAACTTAGTTTTGTTAAGTTTCACTTGCTTGTATGGAATGTTACTTGCTTTTAATAAATTCAATAAAATGCTAATAAATAAACAAACAAACAAGTAAATAAATAAATTGAGTATGCTGGTAATTGCGGTTCTTAGATGATGCAGAGATATTTTCAAGTATAACTTGGTGGTAGAATGGTGGTCACGCTGCAGGAGTGAAAATAAGATTAGGTCAGATAGGTTATGCAGACTTCCATACAGGGATGCCACAGTCTTAACATTTGGAGATAACAAGAAGGTAAAATTATGAATAGGCTGGGATGGGAATTAATAGAATATTGACACCCCTTTCTCTTTAAGGACCTTAAAGACAGAGGAACAGAAAACCTGAACCTAACTAACTGGAACATTGAGAGTCTGGAGAAATAATGCATTTCACCAAGTATATTAATGCCTCAACAAGAGAAAAGAGATTGGCTTACATCCAACAGAAAGAGCAGGATTCCATAAGACTGGGAATAGCAGTACCAAACTGGAGTTGTGCCAAGATGTTTCTCAACTTTCTGCCAAACCTGCATACCATATAATACTAAGGGATTTACAGAATAGTGAAGTGACTTTAATTTCAGGTCAGTGAAGGAAAGAAAGGAAAGAGATCTAGGGACACCATGTTGCATTCAATTGGAAATCAGGATTGTAGAATTGTGGAAGGATTTACCTTCACCGTATTTGTTGAAGGGTAAGCACCCAATGATATATCTGTAGGTCTGGCACAGGCACCTCCCTATTGAACTTATCATGAATCAAAGTGGAGAGAAACATTTCTTACCATTCCATAGAAAGGCAGGCTTAAGAAATCTGATCTGTATTTTATGAGGGGGCCCCTCAGGCCCTGTGGGAAAGAGGGAATATAGCACTAATAAAGTTAAAACGTGGAACTGTATTCGTTTTAATAATTGCCAATGTAGAATGGAATGGCACTGGAAGAAAGAACAATGAGGAAAGGCATTCCTTGACACTCTTAAAAATACAATGGTAATTAGAACTGTCAATGCCAAAATGTTTCAATAGGTTAGCCAAAGGAATGTATGGTGGAAAAACTGACTAGCAGAGTATGGAAATGAATGGAAGGAAAACGGACTTGGCTCAGTTAATTTTATTTTTATTCTCATAAACATAAATATATGTATATTATATTTTACATTATTATTTTATTTCAAACATACTAAATAAACCAAGGATGTGAGGAATATCAGAAGGACTTTACCAAAAAAGAGAAAACATTATTAATATATAAAGAAATTTTATGGTATGAGCCAAGAGCTGTAATTGCGCTGATCAACTCAAGATTGTGAAGAGCAAAAACAAGGGACTCAAGTGAGATATTTAAAAGTAGAGGAGACAATGGACAGCCAGGCCAGTCTGGCAACTTCTAAAATCAGCTAGCAAAAAAAGCATTTTGTCTAAAACGTTCCATATAAAATCCCAATTCAGGCAGTCAAAAGCCTTCTCCAACATATGAGCCAGCACAGCTGGAAAAGAGAGGGGGCTACAACTACTGTATAGCATAATATCTTTTGCCTGGTGGGAACAGAAAAAATGAGTTTGATCGGGTTAGATTAATTTATGAATAATCCTGAGCAGATGCAGTGCAAGGAGCTTTGTTTAGAACTTTGCATCTGAATTCAACAGAGAGTTTGGGTAATAGTTAAAGCAGGCAGATTGCTCTTTATTCTTTTTTAAATTGAGGGTAATAAATGCTGAATTAAATGAGGGGTGCAGATTGAAGAATGAAATAGCATTGTTTATCATCTGCATGTAAAAGGGGCCAGTTGATACCATAATGCAAAAAAGACCTCAGGAGGCAACCATTAGGAGTAGATGAATTTCCAGAAGTAAAAAAATCTAGAGCCTCCTTAAGCTCTGATAAGTAATTAGAGATACAGTGCAGTGCCATTGTCGACTGAAAGATGGGAAAACAACATGTTATCTAAAAAAGAAATTCTGAAGGAAAAGACTTTGAGCTTTCAGTGAATATTTCAGAGGAACACTCCAGGAAATGGTTATTTATATCCAAAGTGTTATTAGTTAGGTTCACAGATTTATTTTTAATAAATGAAATAGTTTCACAAGCCACAGATTTTCTTAATCTCAATGCCAGTAACTTAAGCTCCAGGCACATAGTGTGAAACCAGAATGTAGGGAAACTCAAATTCAGCTCTCTGTAACAGCAAAGAGTTTAATTCAGAGAGTGCACTTCAGATCAAAACAAAAAAATCATGATCTGGATTTGCTACTCGAAGGTGCAGTTCCTCCAAACATGAGAAGTGAGATTAAAGTTTAATGTTTTTTTGCCTTTGTGAGCTAAGTTACTAGCATATTCAATCATGAGGTGAAGAATCAAACCTTTTATGGCTATCCATACATGTGTGGAGTCATCAGCAGAGTTGGAGTTAATTTTAATGAAATCTTCAAGCTTTGAGGCAAGTGTATCAAAAGATTCTTTATTCTTTTCAGCAAAGATGTATTGAACTTCCACCAGACGCTCAGAGTGATGGCATTGGGAGGTCAGTTTCCATCATTTTACAACAATGATCTGAGAGACTGGCTGTTTCAAGAGTTGCATTAACAGGAAGGGAAGCAAATGACTTAGTGAGAATGGTGCCCGGCCAAAAAAAGAAAAAAGAAAAAGTCCTAACAGTGGGTCAATCAACCGAGTTCAAATCAGTGGAAAATTTGAACATGGATGGAATTGACTAAGGAATGCATTGAGCTATAGGAGCTGCCATTTTGTTTATCAGAGGATTCATAAAGGCATGTGCATACTGACAATTACATCAAAAGCTTTCAGATTCCAAGTCTTGCTAGTTGCATGCAGAAAAGGCAGATTCATTAGATGTTGGAGAATAAATGTCGTACAGGACTATTTTACTATCAGCAATTCAATTAGCATGTAATGGAATCTGCCATCGTCATTGTAGTAATAGGACTACTATTCCCATGATGCTTGGCGGTATGCCCAGGAAGTTGGAGGGTTGGGAACTGCCTGCTGCTTGTTGAATAAACGTTTTTCTAAGGTAGTGACTCCGTGTCCTGCGTCCTCATTATACATGGTGTCAGAAGCTACGAACTGTAAGTCTCCAGTCTGTTTTAAAAGTTCGGAAGATGTTGTTATTACCGTCGCAGGACAGATGAGAAGTTGTTTCAGGAAGAGTCAGCTGGTGTGAATGAAAGTCGCTGCGAGGCACATGCAGGCGGAGGGAGACGCGCAGCAGGTGGACGCATCTGAAAGTTTGGATCCTGAACGCGAGGAGAACAGGGATTTACCAACCAGGATGGCGACAACTGTGCAAATAACTCCCCCAGAGCCGTTCGACTTTTCCTGTCCCACAGACTGGCCGAAGTGGATCAGACGATTCGAAAGGTTCAGAATTGCAACAGCTCTCAATGAAAAAACGGAGGAATATCAGGTGAATTCGCTCTTATATGCCATGGGAGACGCAGCTGATGATGTTTTGGCGGTTTTACCACTGTCTGATGCAGATAAAAAGAAATATGACTCTGTTAAATCAGCATTTGAACGGCATTATGTGGGAAAACACAATGTTATTTTTGAAAGAGCACAGTTTAACTCAAGACGGCAACAAGAAGGGGAGAGTGCAGAGTCCTTCATCACAGCTGTACATAAGTTGTCAGAGAACTGTGGTTTTGGAGTGCTTAAGGAGGAACTTATAAGAGATAGAATTGTGGTTGGCATTAAAGACAAAAAGTTGTCAGAACAGCTACAACTGGACTCAGATTTAACACTTTCTAAAGCCATACGTAAGGTCAGACAGAGCGAAACTGTGAGGAAACAACAAACAATATTGCTCAGCAGTGTACAAGAGAAAAAAACTTCCAACATGGACGCCATACGGACAAACATGAAGAAAGCAAAGCCACAAATGTGGCAACAGACAAAGAAAAGACAAGGACCAGACAAGCTGTGTGTTAAAGAGTGTGGCCGCTGTGGGCGTAAAAATACACACTCATGGAAAGACTGTCCCGCTAGAGACGTTGAATGTCGTAAGTGTCATAAAAAGGGACATTTTGCCGTAGTTTGTCGCAATAGTGAAGCTGCAGGCTTACGTGAGGTTGTAGAATGTCAAGATAACAACGGAGATTTTGTGTTTTTGGGAGAAGTAGGGACTGAGAGATCCAAACCATGGGTAGAAAAAGTCCTAATTAATGGGGAAAATGTTAAGTTTAAGTTAGACACTGGGGCAGACGTTAAGTCCATTCCTGAGAAGTGGTACATACCAGAACGAGATGGAGCACTGCAGAAACCCCAAAAGACTCTTTTAGGGCCTGGTGGATACCCACTTAATGTGAAGGGCTGCTATAAAGCACAAATAATAGCAAAAGGCCGCAGTACATCAGAGGATATTTACCTGGTTTCAGGGCTAGTTCAGCCACTATTAAGCAGACCAGCATGTGAAGCTTTGGGCTTGGTGTACAGAGTACACACAGTTATGAAGTCTGATGTAGATTTCAGAGCTGCTTATCCAGAGGTTTTTCAGGGTTTAGGCAAGCTACAAGAGTCTTACCACATTCAGCTAGAACAGGGAGCTACACCGGTGGCTCTGTCTGTCCCCAGAAGGGTCCCCCTGCCCCTCAGAGATGCAGTGCGTGCAGAGCTACACAGAATGGAAGGAATGGGAGTTATTTCTAAGGTTACTGAGCCAACAGCATGGTGTTCAGGCATGGTAGTCATCCCCAAACTAGGTGGGAAGCCACCTAGGATATGTGTAGATCTCACACCTTTAAACGCAGTAGTAAAAAGAGAACGTCATATCCTTCCAGCAGTAGACCAAACACTAGCGATGTTGAAAGATGCTAGGGTGTTTACAAAACTGGACGCTCGATCTGGATTTTGGCAAATCCCTCTTACTCCACAGTCAAGGCTCCTCACAACTTTCATCACTCCTTTTGGGAGATATCACTTCAACCGCCTCCCATTTGGAATATCATCGGCGGCAGAACATTTTCAGAGGAGGATGTCTCAAATGCTCGAGGGCTTTGAGGGAGTCATCTGCCATGCCGATGATGTGCTTGTCTATGGCAGGGACAAACAAGAACATGACCAAAGACTTCACCGTGTGCTCCAAAAGTTTCAAAAAGAAGGACTCACTTTAAATGAAAAATGTGAGTTTGCCCTGACTGAAATCATGTTTGTGGGTCACAAGGTTTCGGCAAACGGCATTGAGCCCGACCCAAACAAAGTCAAGGTGATACAACAGCTGCCGCAACCCACATGTGTGGCAGATGTGCGACGTCTCATGGGTATGGCCAACTACCATGCAAAGTTTGTGCCACAGCTCGCCACGATAACAATGTCATTAAAGGATCTGCAAAAGGAGAGAAATGAATGGAGTTGGGCAGAGCCCCAAGAAACAGCTTTTCAAGGACTGAAAGGGATACTAAGCTCTCCAGAAGTACTTGCTCAGTACTCTAACATGGCAGACACAAGAGTGGCAGCGGATGCATCGTCATATGGGATTGGAGCTGTTCTTACACAAAAGCAGCAAGATGGTTCATGGCGACCCATTACATACATTTCAAGAGGACTAACAGACACCGAGAGGCCCTACGCCCAAATTGAAAAGGAGGCGTTAGCTGTCACATGGGCATGTGAAAGACTGTCATCATACTTAATGGGTCTACATTTCACTTTAATGACAGACCATAAACCTCTGGTCCCTCTGCTCAGCACTAGGGGCTTGGATGATCTTCCCCCGAGGGTCTTGAGGTTTCGTTTAAGACTGCTGCGCTTTACCTTTAACATCATTCATGTGCCAGGAAAGAACCTCGTCACAGCTGATGCCCTGTCTAGAGCACCGCTACCTGGTCCGCCCTCTGCGGGTGAGCTGCAGTTTGAAAAAGAGGTGGAAGTTTTTGTTGACAGTCTGGTGATCGGTCTCCCAGCCTCAGACAGGAAGTTGGAGACTGTAAAGACGGCACAAAAAGAAGATTATGTGTGTAGAAAAGTGATTGAGCACTGTTCCACTGGATGGCCAGAGAAATGCCAGCTAGACCCAGACATTAAGCCCTTTTGGCAGCATAGAATGGACTTTCATCTTGCAAACGATCTTCTGATGAAAGGACAGTGATTGGTAATACCACATATCCTCAGAACAAACATTCTAGAGCGTCTGCATGAAGGCCATCAGGGGATTTCCAAGTGCAGAGCCAGAGCTCGAGAGTCTGTGTGGTGGCCAGGCATCTCGACAGAGATTGGTCGCATGGTGGATAGCTGCGAGATATGTCAAAAACACAGGGTACAGTCTCACGAACCACTGATACCAACTCAGGTCCCAGACCGCCCATGGCAAAAGGTCGGTATGGATCTTTTTGAATGGTCCAAGAGACAATACCTTCTCTTAATAGACTTTTTCTCAAGATATATTGAGGTAGTTGAGCTTAAGTGCACTTCGGCTGAAGTCACCGTTAAAGCTATCAAGGAGATCTTTGCAAGACATGGAACTGCAGAGACTGTTGTTTCTGATAACGGGCCACAGTTTTCCTCAGAGCTATTCAAAATGTTTGCAGAGGAGTATCAGTTCACACATGTCACCAGCAGCCCACGTTATCCCCAAGCCAATGGGGAGGCCGAACGTGCAGTGCGGACTATAAAGGACTTGTGGAAGAAAGATCCTGATCATAGCCGAGCACTACTGGCATACAGAGCCACTCCACTGGAACATGGGTTCTCGCCAGCACAACTGCTAATGGGGAGAAACCTGCGTACATCCCTACCCCAACCAACAGCTAAAATGGATCCTCAGTGGCCGGACCTGCTTGCTTTTCGAAAGAAGGATGAAGAGGGACGGCGTCAGCAGGTTTGGATCACTACAGAAGGAACTAGTGGTGCAGTTGTCAGGTCTGCCAGTACTCCCAGATCATATGTGGTAGAAACAGATAGGGGTACTTTCAGGCGAAATAGAAGCCATCTTCGACCCACAGGAACTATTACTAGGTCTGGTCGAATGGTGAAAGCGCCTGACAGAATGGATTTGTGAACTATCAGAGAAAATAACATCGCACAAGTGTTCTAAATCTAAGTGGTTGCATATGTTTTGCTGTGTGAAAAAAAAAAGTGTTCAATATGTGTTGTTAAAAAAAAAAAAAAAAAAGTGTTCATTATGTGTTGTTGGGAAAGAAAGAGAAAGGGAAAAAGGAAAAGACGATTAAAGCTAAAAGGAGGAGGTGTAGTAATAGGACTACTATTCCCATGATGCTTGGCGGTATGCCCAGGAAGTTGGAGGGTTGGGAACTGCCTGCTGCTTGTTGAATAAACGTTTTTCTAAGGTAGTGACTCCGTGTCCCGCGTCCTCATTATACAGTCATCTTGTACCAGCTATCTCAAAATACCTTGGCTAGTTGGTACACGGCCTCGCCAAGTCAACCTCATACTCTGCTTACATCAAGTTCCCACTCTTATTTCCCCCAATGGAACAGTCCAGAAACAGAAAATCACAAAATAGAAAAGTAAAGGGTGAATATATTGTAAAGAAAGTTGAATTTATAAAAATATAGATAAGAGAAAATGCCAAAAAATAGTGATCGAATTAATAAACAAGAAAACAACCAAATGTCAATATACACTAAACAATTAGTTAATAAACCCTATATACCATCCAAACATATTTCCAAATAAACATTACACAAAATACATATAAAAAATACCATACCCCAGACACACACGAAGTCCAGAATGGAACTGTAACTGAGAAAATGGTGGAAAGTAATGAAGCTGGCCTTACTCCTTGAAGTAAAATGGATGTAAAAAAACAAAAAATGACTGAAATGATAGTGCTATCCCGTAGAAAATGGGTCAAAAAAGCCAAATGAATCTCACCAATGTGAGTCCCACCACATGTGAAGGATTTTCCATGCTCTTTCTGTAGAACTGTAATGAGGTGAATTCTGGAAGTCTTTTGGCACTGGTAGTGGTAATCAAAATCTGTCTTAGTAAGTGAAGTTGATATGACGGTGTATGAAGAATTTTCAAAATGCACCCAAAGAAGAGAGACTGGTTGAATTTAATTTTTTGTGCCATCATGCGTGGCACTCATTTTTAAAAAACTAATCTGCTTGTGCTAGCCTTTAAAGTGTTCTATTTATTTTATTTCATTTATTTACATATTTTTACTATTATTAAAGTTTTACTCTGCTGACCTAGCTCTCTTTCCCATGGGTGGAGGTCGATTTGTTTCGAACTTAGTTTTGTTAAACTTGACTTGCTTGTATGGAATGTTATTTGATTTTAATAAAATTAATAAAATATTAAAAAAATATATATTTTAAAGAAAGCTACCATGGCAATGTGATGACATCACAGCATTCATAGCACTGCATTCTGTTTCAAAATGACAGAACATGATGACATCACAATCCTTGAGTTAAATGGTGAAAAAACAAATAAAAAAACTGTACGGGCAGTATGTGGTTTTCTCACTCTTCATCTTTTTCTGAGTCTTAGGTAGCCACTTTACTTCACCTAAAGTCATATGGCTCAGTTCGGTTGCAGAATACAGAGACACATCAAGTGGCAACCCCTCAGGAGTTTCTCTTGTGAGCATTCTTACATTCTTTCTTCCATTTAGATTAGTGTTCTGTTTTATTCTTTGTTGGCTGTTTTCTTTGTTTTCAAGTTTTGGAGATGGATCAAAGAAGAATGTTTCTGAGGATTTTGTTTCATTCTTTTCCCAAATACCCCAAACCTGTAGTTGCCCTACATTTGTCTCAATCCTCAAGAACAATTTCTCTAACTACTTAACTCCATTTCAGAGCGAAGTGTGTAAGTTTCAGTTTATTTGATGTCCACTCACAATCCCAAATATTGATCTGTTCTAATTTGTTGTGTATGAAATCTGCAAGACATGTATTAACTCACTGGACTGTTGCTCAGGAATAGAAATCGCTAAGCTGAATGGCAGCAGAATTTCCTGGAGCTGGAGCTGGGATCCCAATTGTGGCAAAAGAACTCACCAACTGTGTTTGAAATTGATCTGCTAATTCCGACCAATCCAAATACAATACAACTTGTGTGACCTTTTGCTTCTCTGCCACTTCTTTCTCAGTATATGTAATCAGTTTTCTTGTTAACTGCTTTCCTTTCATTAGGACTGCCGCAGAGACTTATTGACTGTGCCTCTAAGGAACACCACAGGAAAGCACTACATGTATATTTGTGTCAATGCTCAGTTATTTTTTAAAATTTACTCATAAATAAATGTTTTTGAAGCTTTCCATACAGTATATATTGTGAAAGGAGAACACCCTCTTGGCATCTTTTCACATCAGAAATAATACAAAGGACTCCTGATATAGTATATGAAAAGATTTAGGTTGTTTTCTTTGTAGAACATACACGGGAGAAAAATAAATACAAGTTCAACATAAAGTAAAAAAAAAAGATTACAATTTTAATTCTATCAATGTATATTTGTATTGTACTCTTCACTGAGTGCAGGCTCATAGAGCTGTAACAAGTTCACACTAAAATACAATTGCAAACTTTAACAATTGCTAATTACATTGTACTCACACATAAAGATGTAGGTTAATTTAAACACACAGTAAGCAAAAACAATGTTAACATTCTAACAATTTATGCCTTGTCATATTATTAGTAGGGTATGTCCAGTAGACAACAGAAAAATAAAAACTCCAGTCAGCAGCTTTCCTGGAGAAAATAAACCTCTGGATGCCTGAAAATGAAGTCAAAAAACAATGTCAGACACAGTCACAGTCCCGGAGACCTGGGCCACTAGACCACCCATCCCTTCCAGGGCATTCTCCAATAAAAGTCTATGCTGGGCACTCCAAGAAGAAGGCAGAATCTTTCATCCTTAGATTCCAAGACTCCCAGTGACTCTGGTGTCTTTCCCATTGGGAGGAAAACAGTTTGACAGCAAGTGCTACAGGAGGATACTGAGAAAAAAAAAACAAAATAGAGGAGAGTTAGCAAAAGTGAATCACTTAATCACTGTAACACGCAGATTTCTTGCACAGATCTAGACTCTTTAACCTGGATTCAAAGCTGAGACTGAAAGAACATCTCTTATATAAGCAGTTCTTCAGCTTTGGGGTCCTGTAACTTCAAGCTCACACTCCTACTGTTGTTTTATTAATCCTTGGAATCCTTACAAGACTGAAATGTTGAGGTCTTAATATGAGCCTCGGTTGTAGTGACACATTCAGATAGTAAGGTAGGACCTAGACTATTTCAAACTATATATGTAAGAAGGAGAATTTTGAAATCAGTCCTGCACTTAACTGGAACCTATGTAAAGATTTAAGAATGTGGTTTCATTTCTAGTTCTTGTGATGACCATTCTGAGAAGACACACATATATATATATATATATATATATATATATATATATATATATATATATATATATATATATATATATATATATATATAAATAAAATCCAGCGTCTGTCTGTCTGTATGTCTGTCCGCTTTTCAAGAGAGAACTACTTAATGGATTTCGATCGAGATTTTTTTCTATAATTTGCTTGAACATTTCAGTTGATTTTGTGACTTCTCTCATTGCACTAAGTATCATAGTTAGCTTGTGGTACCAATTTATTTGCACAAAACCGACAGAGAGGCTGTGGGCTAAGGGTGGGAGGGAGGGTCCTCCTCAATCATGCACCAGCCTCCATTCAAGTCGGTCTACCTCTCGCCAAGTGTTGGAGCATACCATACCTCCGCTTAGCTAGTGATACCAGTTTTTTCAACAGTCATTATCATCTAAAGATTGTTAAGGAGTAATGGTTGACATTTTTGAGAGAGACATCACAGCTACGTGTGTTTTAGAGGGTATTTGCTGCTTGCCAGAGATATCACGGCCATGTGCTTTTATCCCCACGTGGGAGACGCTCTCCCGTCAGAGCTGAACACAATCAGATACAGTGCCAATGTTTGACGTTGGAGCATACCTACCTTCCTCTTGGCCAGAATTACATTACTTTTTATTATTTTTTATTGATTTTTAAAGTTTGTTCTGTTTCACTACTACATGGGTGGAGCTGCGGAGGACAACTAGTAGGTGATAAGAAAATGTCAGGACTTTTGTCAGCCATCCCCAGTGTCACTCTTATTATACCAACACAGTTTCAGTTTTCATAATGATGGACTATGTAAATAAAGAATTTTGTTTCTTCTTATCTTAAAGCATCACTGCCATCAACTGGAATACCCTTGTAGCTTTCACATCTCATCACAGGGTTTTCCAACATTTTTTAGTGTGTCCTTTCTTCACATTCTGATATGCAGTTATTCTATCACTTCAAGTGCTGTTCACTGTTTAGCTCAGAGAACCCCTATGGAAATTCTTTATTATTCCAGACAGATAGATAGATAGATAGATAGATAGATAGATAGATAGATAGATAGATAGATAGATAGATAGATAGATAGATAATGTATATAGATCCATTTCATATTACTTCCTAGCCTGGGAAAAAATGGGTGAAGAATTTTAACTAAATCACAGAGGATTAGCATAATGAAATAAAAAATCAGAAAGCCTTCCTAGTTCCACTTAGTCTAGCTGATACAAGCAATTACTCAGCACCATATTATCCTAAGCACTAAGTCACCTTCCAGAACTAGATTTGGTTAAGCCCAGATGGATATCAGCCATCAGACCTCTTATGGGGCTTCTTATAGGATGGTTCCTAGGGAAGCCAGATTAAAATGCTGCTTGGTGAACTTAAAACACTATTACATTCTTGATGCCATTCTGTTCAAGACTTAAGTACTTATTATATTTTCTGGGGCAGCATGGTGGCGCAGTGGTAGCGCTGCTGCCTCGCAGTTAGGAGACCCGGGTTCACTTCCTGGGTCCTCTCTGCGTGGAGTTTTCTCACCGTGCCTTCATGGGTTTCCTCCGGGTACTCTGGTTTCCTCCCACAGTCCAAAGACATGCAGATCAGGTCGATTGGCAATTCTAAATTGGCCCTAGTGTGTGCTTGGTGTGTGGGTGTGTGTGTGTGTCCTGCGGTGGGTTGGCGCCCTGCCCGGAATTGGTTCCCTGCCGTGTGTTCGGATTGAAAACTGTGTTTGGATTCAGCGGGTTGGAAAATGGATGGATGGATATATTTTCTGGGATGTCTCTCTTCCATTAGGGGCAGCAAAATCTGCCCTGTATTGCTATTAACATCTGTTAGCCTAGAAGAATTTGGCTTTCTGACAATCCCTGTTTTGAATTCTCTAATGGATATGATTAGGAGATTTGCTTCTAAAGACCCCAACCCACCAACTTACAAAAACATCACATGAAGCAAGGAAAGTTTTCTACAAATCTGTTACTGAAAGTTCTATGACCTCCTCCACAGTTTGTTATGGTAGCCTATTTACTAGAGACAGTGTATTATCATACTATTACCTTCAAATTACCCAAGTTCATTACCGGATTGGTCTACTCTCACAACTTAAGGTTAACACACACATTCATAGATATACACATACACACAGACCATATCACATAAGTGTCATATGAATGATGAATGCAAAGCCCATCACTCCCTAACAGTTTAAAAGACTTACTTATCATTGGCATGAACAAAGTAGGATATATCTCAGACCTAAAAATTTCTTTGGTCTCAAAGAATATATTTAAACATATAAAGGCTCAATATCTTTGGCTATATGCCATTTATCAACCAATGATGTCTTTAATGTACTGTTCCTTCTTTTGGATGGACCTCCACTCCACAACATAATAAACCCCACAGATCGTAGCGTATTGCAAATTTCCTATTGCTCCAGGTACTCTTAATATTTACTTTATTACTACAATCAATCTGGTTTTAAAGACAATGTATAGAAATTTAAAAGCAACATTGAATTTATTAAAGAATAATAATAATACCAGTAGAATAAAATATAACAGAAAATACAGATAGCGAAGTCATACATATCTTGGTGTCCTTTTCTGACATCGCCTTCACTCTCTTCTCATGTCCTTTTTGGTCATCGCTGTTTCCTCTTCCAATATTGGTCCCTCAGACAACCCATATTTATTTTAAAATTCCATTTGGGCTTTTAGACATGTGATATTACACACATTTGATTGGCAGGCCATTTGTATGCTGGATGACTTCTCCCACAGTTTTTGATCTATGTATCTCCAAACTCCTTCCTTTTCCCAAGCTGTAAACTAATTTGGCAATTTCTAGTCTTATAGCATCCATTTGTTTGTAGTTTATTAAGTTTTTCCTGGTCTTCTACTTCATTTACAGAGATGTTTAAAGGTGATTGATTATTGGTCAATTCAGGAAAAGAAGATGCTTTGATGTTAATTTTCCATGCAAGTGTCCTGTATTTCAGTTCATCTCTTTTGTTTGAGCAAATTAATAATGAAAATACAGGCATCTATTATTCTAATGTGTTTATTGTGGTTTTTTGCTTAATGTGATTTATTGGATGTTGTAACCTAGAGTAAGACCTTTTGGACAGTTTGGATTGTGGTCTGTATTCTGTGGGTATTTTTGAAGGCCAGACCTACGGTACTTTTCCATTTTGGTGTCAGAATCACTACACTCCCAATGATTTCCCAATAAATGGAAGCTGGCATGCAAAGTTCAAAATATACTTTAATGTTCTAAAATATCAAAAAAATGACCCATAAGAGGAAGAAAATGTGAAAAACGAATGCAATTCAAAGTGCAAAATCTTTATAAAATGAGAATATCAGTTCCAAAAGGAAATATGTAACAAAAATGCTCAAAAGAGCAAAACAAGAATTGCTTTAATGCGAATCCAATTCAAACAAGTCTCAAAAGAACAACCTGTAAGCAATAACCCCAAGACCATGCTGAAAAAATGTCAAAACTAGTAACAACACTCAGTAAAAATTAAGGTGGAGTGGTAGCTCTCTGGCTAAAGGATCCGGGCTGGCAACTCAAAAGTTGCCGGTTCGAATTCTGGCAGTGACAGAAGAAATGCTACTCTGTTAGGCCCTTAAGCAAGGCCCTTAACTTGCATTTGCTCCGGGGGCACTGTACAAAATAGCTGACCCTCCGCTCTGACCCCAAACAACCCTGTGTGTGTCTCTGAAGAGTAAGGTGAGGTATGTGAAAAATGACAAATTCCTAATATAAGAAATTGCATATGGTAAATAAAGGATTAAAAATCACCAAAAATCACTAAAACAATACTGACAATCGACTCTAACTTCAGTGCAATGCAGACTGAAATCCACTTTTTCTGGACCTAAATAGCCAGAAGGAGGCCTCAGAAGTGGCTATATCAGGATGGCCTCGCTTCTTGGGGTGCCAACCACAGAACACAATGAATGAACTCACATTAAAGCAACAGTACATAATTAACAGAAATAACATATCAGTTTGAAAAATAATATAGCAAAACAGAAAAGAAATACAAACTCAGGAAAACAAAACTGTAATATAAATGTAATATAAAAATAGGCATTTGTCACCCTTAGAGTTAAGACGCAAAATATAGAGTGCTATTTTTTTACAAAACTAGCCCATCTGATTTTAGTCATACAATGCTTTGATAATATAATTATTCCATAACATACCAAACTTGCACTACAATTATGTGAATTCTATAAAGAATGCATTTCTAACAATTATAAGAAGTGTACGTCTCCCAAAACCCAAAATAACATTATTTCACTAGGCTACCTCTATACTGTTTCTTTATTAACAGAACTTTTTATGATTATTATAAAATTAATTATGTGTTTTTCCTGAGCATTGTTATGGTTATCTCCTGACATGTACTGCAAATATGACCTCTGCTCTAGATTATCCCTGTCAATATAGAAAAAATGTTGGCATGTGACGTGTCAAATCCTAGTCAGTCTTTGCACAAGCCAAGAATTGAACTTAACCTTTGAACTTGGTGTAATGCACTAAGGTTACCTAGAACAAACAGAGTGTAATGCAATGGATCTAATCACAAAAGGTCAGCTAACTAAGAGGAAATACTAGGGTAAAGTTTAGAAGAGTAGAAAGAATACTGAAAGATCAAAGGTGTAAATTACTTTTTATTTGCACCCTCTGGAGTGCTATTTGTGATTGGCTACAAGTATTCTGTAGAGTTGCCTTTTTCAGTGAAACAACACAAAATTTTCTGTTTACTACCTATGTCTTTGAATGCTCAAAACAATTAAGGGAACACTTAATCATCACAGTCTAACACCAAGTCAATTAAGCTTCGGGGATATCAGTCTGTCAAGTTAGTAAGCATAAGTGATTTTGAATCAATTTCACCCACTTTGGTGCAAATGAACATGACAGGGAATGGTTTTGCAGGTGGTGGCCACAGACAATTGCTCTCTCTTTATTCTTCCTGACTGATTCTTCTCTAGTTTTGTCTTTTGCTAGTGTCCTTGTCACTACTGGTAGCATGAGGCAGTACCTGCAGCTGATTCTAGCTGCACAGGTAGTCCAGCTCTCCCAGTATGGCATATCCATACTTGCTATCACAAGAAGGTGTGCTATGTCTCCCAGCACAGTCTTAGGAGCATGGTGGAGATGCCAGTAGATGGGCAGTTATACGATAAGAGCTAGCAGCAGGACCGGTATCTGCTTCTTTTTGCAAGGAGGAACAGAAAGAGCATTGCCAGAGCCCTACAAAATGGCCTCCAGCTGGCTACTGGTGTGAATGTATCTGACCTGACTGTCAGAAACAGACTCCTTGAGGGTGGCACAAGGGCCCAACATCCTCTACTGTGCTCTTAGCCCATCACTGTGCAGTTCGATTGTCATTCTCCAGAGAATACCACAATTGACAGCTGCGCCATACATACCCCGTTCTCTTCACACTCATTTGTGAAGAGAATGGGATGCCAATACCACAGCTCCCATTTGTGGTATTCTCTGGTGAGATTTTATGGATCCAGAACCTATAAAAAAAACTTTTTTTGAAACCTGACTTTCAAGAAAATAGTCTTCAAATTTAACTAACAATATTTTGTACAAGATTGACCACAATAAGTTTTAATTGGTTAAAATTGTAATCTTGTAGCAGTGTTACTTAGATTTGTACTACATTTCCGAGTGGTCCCAGTGGTATAATGCTATTGGACAGCTTTTGGAGGGCGTAGTAGCTGCTGGGAAGAAGATTGAGTGGGCTGGCTCTTCAAAAAAGGGGCATAGAAGTCGGACTGCTACATTGGGCTATTCATACACTATTCACGCCCATTTGGATTAACCGTTGATTATCTTGGTTTACTGTTCCAGTCTGAATGTGCGGTATGTCTTGTGCCTGCCTGTTCATGTGAGTTTGTGCAGATTGGATACATCTTCATCAGAGGAAGCGCTCCGAATCACCTCATCCTACACTACATCAGAAAACTAAGACAAATTTTACATTGCTTACAGTGAACCATTCACAGGATTCTTCTTTTGCCCGTCCAGCATCAAATGCTTCTGCTACATTGGACTCGTTCTGACATTGTTTATTGTTTGTAGTGTTGTCTTTGGATTTGTTATCACCTTTGGGGAACGGAGAGGATTGTTGCATATGTGATGTTGTTATATTGTGTGTTCGTTTTCCTTCATTCAATTAACATATTTCATTATTATTTATTGATTCGTTGGGCTACTCTGTGAGTGAATCTGTGCTTGCTGGGTCAAGACTGGGTGTGTTCCTGGATTCCCCAGCATAAAATAAATAAATTGTTGTCTTTCTGACGGTGTGAATCTTAGTGTCACCACGACTGCTACAATCTTCATTTCTTTTTTCTGCCTCATTCATTTGGTCAGTTAAGTTTTAAAGTTATCAAAAAAGTTGTTTTCAATTCTTTTCATCTAAAGTTTAATTTTCTTCTTTGGATTTACTGTTTCATCATAACTGTCACATATTGTTTTTTGTGTTTCCTGAAGTGAAAAGTTAAACTTTTACAAAAACTGTATTATGTCTACAGAATATCATAACTTCATGTTCCAAGACACAATTTTTGTTTATAGGAACAAGGGGGCTTTGCCCCCCTGCTTTCTTTGCTCGCCAACTCTTGGGCCTGCGCTACGCACTAACCTCTTTGCAGTTCTGCCACTCGCGTATGGGGATGCGGATGTACAATTTAAACAGATTTTTATTTTCATGGGAATTGTTACATATGCATAATAGAACTAACTATTTTACATTACAGTGAGTAATTAACCATATTAAAAAATAGTAAAACGTAATAATTTGAAAGTAAATTGTTTCATGTTGCGTTAGAGTTATTCATTGTGTAATACAATTTTGTTCTGTTTGGCTTTGAAATAAACAAGCAAATACTTTTTAAACTTACACTTTTACTGTAAATCTTCAGTAAAAACTATTTTTTGAGTTAAATATTCATCAATATTGCATTGAATTTTGATTCTGTGTTTGGACTTTCATTGTGACAACGCAACGCAACGTATAACTGCCTGTGATTGAATTTCATTTCTTTCTCTCTATTAAATAAAATGACTTTTTCGAATGTTTGGCTCTGTTTGTCTTTGCAAAAGCTATTCTAACGGGAAACTATTAACATTTTAATACGCAAGGCATATCAAGATTTCCTTTGTTATCTAATGTTATCCGTGGAAGATTTACTACATTACCTTTCTTGGATACATCCTTCTTTCTACAGTAACTCATGCGGTGGAAGACCGGACGGTGTTAATGGTTGTAGATATTCTTCGGGATATTGTAAGTTGATGTTTTCATGTTCTGTATGATCACCACCAACTATTTCAGCATAGTCTATTGATACGCATTTAACCAATTTTCCATGTAACCAATTTACATTTTTGGCGTTAATTCATTTGACTTCATCGTTTCTCAGTGCTAGGATTCCCCATGTGCTCATTTTTTCTGTTGATAACCCTTCGGGATGAAATTCTTCAATAAGATTTGGACATAATACATCTTCTTTAATTGGGAATGTTAAAATTTATAAGAGCTGAGAGTGCAGGAACTGTGTCTGTCAAAAGCATTCACACGAGTGAGAGGTGAGAGTACCGTGTGCGTGGTTGAATATGGTTGAGAGGAGGGTGTGACTTGAAAAAATCTATTGAAAAAAGTTTCATCTCGTCCCAGGATTTTTTTTATATACAGTAATAGAGAGATATATTTATTTCTGCCCTTGATCATCACAAGCATCTGAGTGTGATTTAAAAAAAAAACTAACTTAAATTATTTACTCCTATTGGTGATAAAGTTATAAAAAATAAATAACCTTAGTTATTAATAACTTTAGTTAATGAGCACAACTAGATTCATGATGACAAATGCAACACTGCATATGTCAAACAACAGAAATGCTTCATGCCTATCATGACAAACAGTGGAACCTCTGCTTTCTAGTTTAGGTGAGCTCATGTCAGTGTGGCAAGTGATGCTACCAGTTTTGTTTCAAATTCAGGCTATTCATTGATCACAGCATTTTTTTTCCAGTATCCACAGCTGACGCAAACCATTATGACTAATGGCTCACTGAACACAGTTTAAGAAGCACCCTTGTTTAATGGAAACACAATGCAGCTATCACTGTGTTTTAACTTCTTGAAGCAATCAGTAGAAAGACATAATACTGGCAAAGGGCTTAGTACTAGATTCTACATTGATGACCCTTAAACGGGGTGTAATGGTGCCATATCCAAAAGCAATCTGAAACTGTACTTTTACAATTTCTTAATGGATGATAGTTAAATAATGGCAGTGTCTCTTCATCAAGGGGGTTTGGGAGGTGGGTTGTCGAGAAAGGGAAATTCACAGAGCTAGCCAATTGCAGCTCAAAGTAAAACAGGAAGTCCTTTTAAATGGATGGTGGCATGAACTGGAAATCAGATTTGTTTTGGGTAATAAGGGGAAATTCTCTTCAGCATCAGTCTAATGGCCTGATCCACTGCCTTAATCTAAAGTTACTTTGGAAGTTATTTTTAGAGAGATACCATTAAAACTTTCTATGTTGAAGAAGGAGAGAAGCATCACTGAAGCATTTCATTTTAAAGTTTTCCATTGCATGGGACTGGATATATTAGCTCTTCTGGGAGGGGGTTTACCTATAGTGTGTGGGAGAAACTCTGATATTATGCCAACGTGTGGTGCATTAGACTATTTCAATTAAAATGGAATTCCAGGGTCTTTATTTTTATTTTGGTTTTCTGTTTCTGTATATCTTGCTTGTATTGTAAACTTGTTAGTATTGAGTAGGTACAGTATTGCATTCCAACGCATGGTTTTCGATTGTACAATTTTATAGTAAAAAGCAAGGTTAATGCATATTTGAATAGATGGTTATTGATTCTTTGTTGTTGTTAGTTCATCAGCTGCAGAATGTATCTAGGCCTTGATTTATTATTCTGCTTTAGCAGTTTGACCAGTTAAAGAATGTTACAATGCAGAATTGCAACAATATGATTCACAAGATTATTTTTGCTTTCAGCAGTTAGACTGTTGAATGGCAAAAAGTAGAGTGAGAATTTTTCATTTTATATTTTCTCTTTATTTTGTGTAATTGTTATTTTTTAGTATTAATACACATGTTCAACTGAGTTTTCAATTAGGTGTAGTAACATTATTTGCCTTTGCAATGGTTTTGCTATTATAGTATATATCATTCAAAAGTATTTTAAAAGATTTAGGAACCTTGTGGATGAGTGTATATGTAGCATTGCTAGTTTTAGAGTTGGCAATGCTACACCTATAAGGAAAATTCCCATAAATAATTTTGGTGCTCCCATGTGAGCTGATTGGTGGAAGATTCAATAAAAAAGGCGGTGCTGCAAGATAGGAGATGCATTATGAGTCAGTGAGTATCTCTGCTAAATAGTTACTAAGCCAAAAGAGTAATACTTGCCATAGGCAGCCATTGTATTAAGCTAACAGATTAAGGCAGAGGCCATCATTGCATTTATCAAGACTTTACCTTGTTTTTGAGGAATTCTGGGCACATGTCCCACCACCTTTTTTTCCAGACCTGTTTATTACACTGCAATATAACTCAAAGCTAATATATTTCCTATTGTCACACACGTGTGCATGGGAAACAGCTGAAGGGCCTAAATACTTGTAATTCTACGCCAGGCCAGGGGGCGGCGGAGTGTACTGACTATCTCTCTCAGACCCTTGCAGACCTTTCCCGGGAAATCCCGCCTCTTGCCGGCCCTAAGGATGATGTCACTTCCGGAGACGAGGACGCCAATCCCAGTTCCTGCAACGCTGACGTCATTTCCTTTCCAACCCTTTAAAACTGCCACCTTGCCTCAGTACAGGCAATTCTGTTCTGGACTCTGAACTATACACATTGTGTACATAAAAAGAGCAATTTTGCAGCCGAGCATAATATACGGGTGGCTGCCCCAACCCTTTTTGATGTCTCCGATTCATTCTTGTGACACTATACACTTATATTTATGCAAGGGAGCTTTTCTTGTGATGGACATTTCATTTGTGTCTGCACACTTTTATTCATCATTCTTTTCTTTGTGGTGAGTGTTTTAGCATTGTAGAAGGTACAGAGAGCTCAATATTCACCTTTGGTCCTGCATCCTTATAATAAAACTAAGAGGCTGATTGTGAATCTATAGCCTTTCTATGTTTCTAAAAATAGTTCAAGTTACAGATTCTGGTGCCCACCATGAAGCATAACAATGATTAAGATCATTCTCTCTACTTCTTTCACCTGTGTACTATGTCATTGAAGAGTCACGCACAAGAGGATGCCAGTTTCAGGACGTTACAGGGTGTTAGTACCATTTGTGCTCCCAACATTACTGTCAGAGCACAGAAAGAAGTGGCTAAAATATTGAAAATATCAAGATTCACTTAACATCCCAATTCTGATGAGACTGGATGTTGACTCAGTAGTGTTGTAGGTTGACATTTATGATTTCCAATTGGCCCTACAAAATTGATTTATGGAAGTATGTAAAAGTGCCATCATTGACAGTTAGGTCCTCCATGTCTATTAAGATGACTCAACTGTGTGATTATGTTGAGGAATTGTTCACTCGTATGGAGGACATCCTTAGTAAATTGTCTTCAAAGAAGAAGTCATTGGTGGGAGGAAGGGTTATAGGGAACAACTAGAAGAGGCCTATTCTCATTGTCTCAGCCACTACATTGCCTATCATCAATGGGAAGGACAAATACAAAGTTTTCCTAAACCATCTCATCCTGTGCAGTGCAATGCCTTGAGCTTCCAAAATTAGAAGCAATGTGCATGTTGACTACAGTACTCATTTTTTTGGAGGAAGAGGATATGGAATTGAGTCCACAAAATCAGACTGAATTAATGGGAGTTTTTAATATTGCTCTGAGTGGCCTTGCGTGCATCTAGTGGCTGACCAGAAGGAAGAATATTTATGACTGACCCATGTTTCTTCTTTCCTTAGTGGTTGGTTTTGAGCTAACTACAATGTCAGCCGCAGGGAGTCTCCTTACAGTGGTCACAGGAGTGCCCGGATGATTTCTTGAACCTTAAGGCAGCAATAAGGATTTCACTAATTTTAGCACAGCCAGATCCACAGCTCCCAATTCAGGTACAAACAGACTACAGCTGCCTTGGTCTCAGAGCCATTTTAACTCAGCACAATGATAAAGAAGAAAATATAATCGTATAGGCACCATAATCACTGTTGGATCCAGGGCTCATCTATTCTGTCAATCGTGTGAGTTGAGGAAACATGGAGCCAGTACTTGGAGGAATTACTGTCCGACGTAATCTCGGACCACTGTGCTCTGATATGGACATTTAATTGCCTGAAGATATTTTCCCAGTAAATTGGAGGGTCTTGCAGCTCTCAAAGTGTGGCTTCAGGAGGGATGTGTGAATGTTGTTCCAGAGGCATTGTGTCAAGGAGCAAAGCCAATTAAGGCATCATCTGTAGTCATATTAATAAGTCAAGTTAGTGAATTCCAACACATTGACAAAGTACAAATGCACAGCTGTGCTCTGTCAGGGAACACCCTGGTGAAAGAACAAGTCATATTAATTTTAAGGAACTCAGGGTTTATGGCCTCAAGGATGACAACTTAGATGGAACACACCGATCCAACACTATCCAAGGTTAACTGAGTGTAACACATATATTAGTTAGCTTGTTTTGAGTTTTACTTGTAGATGATCAGGTAAATCTCTGATACTGTATCAGTTTAATATGCTTATGCTGTTAACTAATTCCAGTAAGGCACTTGAAAACATATTTATCCTAAATATAAAACTCATGACTAAAATGAACAATGCTGCAAATCCTCTTTTTCACACAAATTCATTAAGTACTTTCAGCCAACAAGTTATTCAGCATACGCGCGTCAACAAAGCGACTGGGGCTCCTTTATACCAACCACAGCATGCCTGCATAATGCCTCACTCTGACTGCTCTGTTATCTTTAGCTAAATCAGGACTTTTTTTGTATTTTTTTATAATTTTGTGTGTTTGATGGAAGTTGCTGCTGTTGTTTGTTACAATATTTTTCTTTTTCTTGATTCTATTTAAGAGCTAAATTACTCCTTGGGATAAATGAAGTGAAATCAGTCTTTCTATCTTATCTTATATATTTTCACACAGTTTACCCTGATGTGGGTTTTGGGAGTAAAACTTTGACCAGGCCATTCTACTCTCAGTAGCCTAAATTCTTCCAACACTTTCTAGGCTTATCCCTGATAATTCCAAGCCATCTAAGAGATATAATAATAATTTCTGTGGCGTGTGGTGGGTATGCTCCTAGTGGGTTGTTTATTATACAGCCTCTTGTTGGAGGTACCAAGGGGGTGTTCTGTATACATGCCCCAACCCCTTCAACCTTATCATACTGGCTAGGGGTCCTAGTCCAGGGCTGGGCACTTCATGCATTGTAGCTGGAGCTCTATGTTTAATGTTGTATTATGCATAACTTAAGTTGTTCTATACTCTTGACATTTGCCCTGCAGAGTGACCATTATTTGCTGTGTGTTAATATTCTTGTGATTCTGTGTGTACATTCTGCGATTACAATATTTTTTTCTGTTCATGGTCCAATTGATTAGGATTTTCTTTGTCATTTCCACAAAAAGTATTTTTGAAATATTTTTCCTTTATATATAAGACATTGGGACATCCACATCTAAATTATGTCATCCATAGCAACCAAATTCTGGCTACTCTTTAACGTATATCCATTGGTGGGCATGGGGGTGTCGTATGTGTAACAGCAAAACTCTCAAGACAATGGTGGAGAACATGCTTGTGTGTTGTAGCTGTTTTGTTTCCTTTAGCTAGTTGGACTGGCAGGATTGAACTGGCTTGGTGTGTGTGAATTGGTCCCAACTATATTCAGACTATACCAGGTGTGCAGGATAGCTATAAAATCATTGCTTTAATTATTTGTATATTAAAAATACCTTGCCACAAGAACTTTATACAAGGCTATTTCTTAAACTGAATTCTGATTGGTCACAAATGAATGACAGCTCATGTATCAAGTTTGGAACTGAAAACATCAAATCACATTTGATCAGCCTTAATCAATGAGAGGAAGGTGGCATGTAAATGGCAATAAGCCTCAGGCACTGAAAATAAGAAGGGAAACAATGCAGCTGGAGAAGGATATGCAAGAAAAACAAGTAGCTATTTGATTTTGTTTTTATAACTATAATGATGTATTTTTGTCACATCTGGGAGTTTCTTACTTGTTTGTGTGGCTGGTGTCTAATGTCACTTGCTTAGATAGGTAATGTTTTAGACAGCAGGGAAAATCATTATTACCATAAGTCTAAGGATAGGACATCTATATTTATATACACAATCGGTGATGCGAATCGTCATCAGAACAAACATCATTTTTCTAAGGCTTTATTATTTTATGTCATTTTGCTGACTCATGCTTGGTGCTGAAATAGGCCGAGAGCCAACCCCTGCATAGTAGGGCCATTGTGGCCTAATGATATGTGAAGTCTTCTCCTTCTCAAGAATTTTCTGTGTCTCCTGCGCGGATAAATAAATGAAAGGACAAACTGTATTTTTGTCAAATTAACTGTTAAATGAGAAGTGAAATGCCATGTAAACAGCAAACAGCTTTTGCTTTGCACATCTACACAGAGCAGTTTAGACTTGATTATACTCTGCGGGTTTATTGTAGCAAGTTTCCCTTTTTTTCATCTTTCTGTCTTTGTAAGTTAGCCAGGTAGATTTCAGAGAGAAATTCAGCATCCCCATTATTAGTGGCACAGAATCCATTCTCCAATGTCACTTGTAGCATTTTCCCCAAAGTTATCAGTTAATTTATTTGTTATAAATGGGGTTGTTGATAGCACAGTCTAGCTAGCATGTTTTGTGAGTATGACGAGAGGAGGTTGTGATTGTCAATTTGGCACAGCTTTCTGTGTGCAACAGCAAAGAATTCCTCATGTTAGAAAATGGCAAAGGAATATAAAATATATAATTTTAACAAGAAGATTGTAAGTATTATTTTCAATCTGGATTTGCTGCATTTTTTCTATTATTTTTCTGCTCTATGCCTGGATTATTCTTTGGGATTGTATAACAGGAGTTGTTTGCTGTAGACTGTCTTTTTTGGTCAAACTTGTTTTTAATTTTTCTTATTTGGTTAAACAAATCATCCATTTATGCAAATTTCTTGTTTACACTTTAATACAAGCTGAGGCTATACAATCATACCTTCTTTTGAGTAAACTGTAATATTTGTGGGGCATTTAAGTTTATTTTTGAGGTTTAAATACCTTTTGGACTTGCAAAGTCTGTGGCAGGTCTCTTGAGTTGAGATTAATTTTATGTAATTATCCTGATTTAAATTTTACAATGTTTGAAACAAGAAACAAACACAAAATCTTACCTGGTAACACAATAGCCAATAACCAATAGATTAACTATTTTTATTTCCATCCATCCATCCATTTTCTAACCCGCTGAATCCGAACACAGAGTCACGGGGGTCTGCTGGAGCCAATCCCAGCCAACACAGGGCACAAGGCAGGAAACAATCCTGGGCAGGGTGCCAACCCACCGCAGGACACTATTTTTATTTTTTTTGTTTATTTAACCTACATATAATAATGCACAGTGCCATTCAAATTATAGCACAATATATTGCATTGCAAGCAAAATAATGCAAATGCTGACAAAGCTACCTTGTTATTGTATATTGCTATTCTGTTATGATAAAGTAAAAAGTATCTCTGTGGGTACTTTAGTGTCATTCAATCTTCCGATGCTTAACCTGAGGGAAAAAATGTGTATTGATCACATTTAGAGTGAGTGTAGGTGGTGTAAACAAATGTCAATCAGCTATAATTATGGGTGGTGGACCCTGACTTATGTGATGGATTAGAATTTAAATTGTCAGTGGAATCGATGCAAGAACTAAGAGAGTGACAACTGGGGTGGGCAGCGTTTGCTGAATCTTTGGAGGAGTCATAGAACCGGGCAGACAAACCCAGCAGATGCTTGACATACTTGTTCCTTATTTATTCCCATTGGGTGGTAGCAACTTGAATGGTTGGGAAGACGCCACACAGCCTAATAGTTTAAAGTGGAAACGGGTCCCTAACTTGCTGGGGTGGCCCTTTATCAAACAGATCTAGATGCTATAATTTAGCCAATAAACTGCCATAGCATAGCATGGTGTTCCTGACCTAGAGAAGCTCTGACTTGATCTTTCTGTAACTAATTTCAGGGCTTGGCTTGAATTGATCTCAGGATGATGTTCAAAGCAAGGGAAACACAGGGAAAGCTGTAGATAAAAATTAACCTTGAGGAACTTTGCACTCCTAAATAAAGGAAATTAGGAGCCAATAGCTTTAATTTATGTGCCCAATAATAACATATGTAAAATGTTAATCTTTCAGTCTCTTACCTTTCTAACCTCTATGTACATGTGCCTCATTCTTTTCCTTCTCCTGTACAGCGCATCCTTTCCTTGTGCTTTTGTGTCCATCTTGATGATTTCAGAAATTGAATATAATTATAACTTTCTAACTATGTACAGTCATACTGTAAATAAGTGTGTGCTTTACCAGTCTCTGAATCTGTCACATATTGGCCATCATAATGACAGTGTCAGATGGTCATCCAGTGTGGTTAACTTTTCCTCTTGTTTGAAGTAGTCCAAGATCAAACTACTGAAGCGATTGGCCTTTTGAGTTGATCCTGACTAAATCCTCCAAAGGTTGAGACATTGAGCAAATTTCACACTTTTGATTTTATTCTATCCTGTGCTGAAAAGCCACATTTACAATGAGCTGCTGAAATAGTGAGAACAAGTAGGATCTCAACACGATATAGAATATTATGGAAAGGCTTCCCAAAATCTGTTATGACTTATCTGAGAATTGGCCTTTAATTGAACTTTCGCTTAATTTCCATTCTGCTTGTACTGTCTTGTCATCACATGAACTCTTCTGTAAGATACCAGTTGATTAAAGTGTCAGTTCCATTTTCTACAAAAATGGTTAAAGAATCAGGCCATGAATCATAACAGAAGCTTAAGAAACAATGAATGATCTCTCATCTTCCTTGCTGCATATTACCCCTCCAATTTTCAAACTGGCTTTCCAGTTCCTTTACTGTAACCTCCACTGTTTTCTCAACATGCAATTGAAGGTTATCTCTAAAGTTGTTGAGGCTAGGGTCTTTGAGTTGGGTATTCTGAAAGGTAATACCTGTATCTGTTGTACTCACTGACTGTCCTTGCTTTTCAGTTTGTGCTCTGTCTCAGATCTGTGTGTTATCCTTGGCCAACACATTTTTATGCTGAGCAAGTGATTCTAGCCCAGTGTACTGCAGAAACGCCTGTAACTTTCCATTCTGTAATGGTCTGCCTGACATCACCTTGATTATGGAAACACAACTGTCAACAGCTGCTATAATATGAAGCAAAACCAAAGGATTATTCTGAAGTGTAACACTTAACTTTGAGATTTCCCCCAAACAAGTCAGAAGGAATGAGACAGAATGCCACAAAAGGCAGCCTCTTGATTGGTGTGTTCTCCCTTTAATGTCAGTATTTTTGAGATTATAGCCAGATGTTCCATATGGTAGTGCACATCTGTATACTGTCATGTCCTGTGTGATCCAAGTACAAAAAAACAGAAGGAGCCCAGTAAATGTTGGGCAACCAACGGCGAGTCTTCACTGCAGAAGGTGTGCACTTAGAGCAGCCTAATATCACACCGATTACTCTCGGATCACACTTGCTTTTGGAGCTGAAGTGGTATGTTTTCCATATCAGCTGTAGTAAGCCATAGACTTTTTCAGTCATTGAAAGGTATTTCTAAATGTTTAACATGACCAATCACAGTCTGTGTGGTAAACAATAGAAGGAAAGAACATGTTTTTGTATTTCTCCTCTTAAAGGTGCACCTACTTCACCTGAGGCACCTACGTTTCACACTGGTTCCATCTGCTACAAAGACACACATTTTTTCAAGCACAGTGTGAAGTTAAGGAAATATCAGTGGAAGCTAGGTTAAGGAAGGAGGTGATGATTAGTGAGCAGCAGTATGTTTCATGCTGGGAAAGAGCACTACAGATACAATGTTTGTTCTTAGGGTGTTGATGGAGAAGTATAGAGAAAGCCAGAAGGAGTTGCACTGTGTCTTTGTGGACCTGGAGAAAACATATGACAGAGTGCCTACAGAGGAGTTATGGTATTGTATGAAGAAGTTGGTAGTGGCAAAGTATGTAAGCGTGGTACAGGATATGTGCAAGGGAAGTGTGACAGTGGTGAGGGCTGTGGTAGGAGTGACGAATGGGTTTAAGTTGGAGGTAGGATTATATCAGGGGTTAACTCTGAGATAGAGAAATGCTCTAGAGAGGAAAGGAATGAAGGTCAGTAGGACCAAGACAGAATACATGTGTGTGAATGAGACGGAGGTCAGAGGAATGGTGAGGATGCAGGGAGTAGAAGCAGTGAAGGTGGAAGATTTTAAATACTTGGGATCAAAAGTACATAGTGACAGGGAGTGTGGAAGAGAGGTGAAGAAGAGTGTGCTGGCAGGGTGGAGAAGAGTGTCAGGAGTGATTTGTGACAGACGGATGTCAGCAAGAGTGAAAGGGAAGGTCTATAGGACGGTAGTGAGGCCAGCTATGTTATATGGGTCGGAGACGGTGGCACTGACCAGAAAGCAGGAGACAGAGCTGGAGGTAGCAGAGTTAAAGATGCTAAGATTTGCTTTGGGTGAGATGAGGATGGACAGGATTAGGAACGAGTACATTAGAGGGTCAGCTCAGGTTGGACATTTTGGAGACAAAGTCAGAGAGGTTGAGATTGCGTTGGTTTGAACATGTGCAGAGGAGAGATGCTGGGTATATTGGGATAAGGATGCTAGAGATGGAGCTGCCAGGCAAGAGGAAAAGAGGAAGGCCTAAGAGAAGTTTTATGGATGTGGTGAGAGACGACATACAGGTGATGGTGTAACAGAACAAGATGCAGAGGAGAGGAAAATATGGAAACAGATGATCCGCTCTGGTGACCCCCAATAGGAGCAGCTGAAAGAAGAAGAAGATCTGCAACGTGGACTCTGGCAGGGAGGCATTAAGAATGGTATTCCATCTAGGGCTGCTTGTTTAATTTTACAGTCAATGATACTTTCAAGTTTGGAACATCCAAAGAAGGAATTCTCAATAAATAACATTTTGTTACTGTTTTCTCCTGGTATAATAAGTGCTGGGCTACTTTTATTCAAACCTGTGAAAACACCATGAACAAGGATGTCAGTTCACATTAAGCCAGGTCAACAGATATCAGGCCATAATCTGTTTAAAATGATAAACCATCATTATTTCAGGATTGGGAATGTTTGAGGATTTTTGCAATGTCTGTTATTTTTTTTTTTTTTGCCTAGTTTAAGAATAGCATTTGATTCCTTGTGTGTTTTCCATTTGGAGTATCACTTATGCATGATTTCAGGTGTGTTATGATTTGCTTAAATCACACAAGTGGCTGATGACAAAGAAGAAATGAAAAACAAGACGAAAGCATTGATAATAAATCAAAAGAGCATAAGTATAAGGTTAAATACCAAGATGAGAAATATAAGTTGTGAAAATGAAAAAAAAAACAGAAAAACAAGATCTGAAATTGAAAAACAAACAAAATGTCTATACTAACTTGTTTCATTACCCCTATCATAAAGAGATATATGTTGATTTATTTTTTATGAAACGAATGTATAACCCAAGTAGAATGTGCCTGGTTGCATCATAAGTTCCGTAAGGGTAACATCACATGCCACTCCCAAATGAATGACCACACATACTGTACCTATAAACAATTCAGCAGCGCCCATGCTTCACCTCTACAAAAGCAGCATTTTCCAAGAAAACAAAATGGCAGTGTGAGAACTAATAAAACATGTGCACAAATATTTCAATTTTTGAACTAAAGTAAATAAATAACAACAAAAATAATATTCCTACACTCTGGCACAAGTTCATTAGTAGAGGCACTATTTTGCATTAAAACAGATGGCAGATAGACCTTGGTTGAAGGGTTGGGGCTTTGCTGATTAAGAACACTTGTTTTTAAGATTATGTATCAGATAGTTTGGTCTTGATGAGATTGCTTGTCATTCCTACTTTAAGAGGTTGAATATAAATAAACAACATGTAAGAGAGGTAAACACTTCATAGGTAAATATAAACATGCAAAAGAAAATACTGTGAAAGTATCCTCATGGGGCTTTTGTTAGATTTTATTTCAGCAGTTGTGTCAGGGAGTTCTTAACACCTTATGTGTGCTTAGACATAGTATAATTAGTTATGATGGTGCATTCCTTGAAAGCAGTTACATAAGGCTGAATCTACTTCCAGGCGTTTTATTTTTATTATTTTCCATTTAATTATGTTACACACACACAACCACACACATAGATATATATGTAACATAAATATTCTAGTTCAAATTCAATTAGGGTGTGCTAATGCTGTACATTTTTGATTAGCACTATGCAGAGGGAAACATTTTTTAAATTATTTAAATGTATTAATTAAATTAAAGAGGCTAATAATAAATCAACAAAAAATAATGTTTCCCATTATAGGAAAAAGAGAAACAGAAAGGATACTTGTAATTATACAAAATAAACTTACAGGATCAGTTGCAGTGTACCT
Source organism: Erpetoichthys calabaricus (assembly GCF_900747795.2). Lineage (NCBI taxonomy): Eukaryota > Metazoa > Chordata > Cladistia > Polypteriformes > Polypteridae > Erpetoichthys > Erpetoichthys calabaricus. The sequence goes on along the minus strand of NC_041400.2, from coordinate 67,964,657 downwards.
GAGACAGTACCGTACTAGCTGCAGATCAGGATCAGATGACAAAGTACAGTACTATGAGGAGACGATCCTCAAGTCTAAGTGCTGTTGCAGTAACCAATGAAATACAGTAAGATCAGTACCAAGTTTAAATAATCGACAGCTAGTGTTGTTTTGGCTTCGTGCTTCTCACCGGTTGCTCAGCTGGCTGTCTGGCTACCCGTTAACAGAGGCACATTGGCAATTAACATCTCGCTCTTACTCAATTAATGACGTGCCACTATACATTCCTTTAGATGTAAAGGGACAGAGCACAGAGAAGCAGTACATCCACATGTGAACTAATTAAAAAAAATTGCAATCATTAAACTACATTGGACTGAAATGAGTGTTACTGTTGTTGTAAATGTTACTTGCTTCAAGTGTAAGAAAATGCCCTGAAATCAATCCCTACACAGAAAGGAATGACGACAAAAGTTAAATGTTAGTAGGATCATATCTGGAGCATAATTGTCCCTCTCTAACTTCTGAACAAATCTACCATCAGGGTGACAAGGGTGCAAGCCTTGGAGCCTTGGCATGTGGGAGAAAAAAATAATGTCAACATTTTTCTGTTTCAGCAGGACATTGTGATTTTCCATGCAATACATGAACATGGTTACTCATATGTTATATCGGTACTGCTTGATCTAATGTACGAATGTCCTCTGGCTTAAATTTCTGAAGGAGACCAGCCCCGTGACTTGTTTCATTCTTATATGAGAGGTTAATAGACTGTAAATAGACTTCAAGGCCAGTGGAGAGGACTCTCTCCTGTTGTACTCTACGCAACTGTGTTTGATCTTATTCAGGAAAAGATCCTAGTCGCCCCACGGGAGAAAGACTTTCCGAGACTAAGGTCATAAAGCTTATGAAACCGTTTCTGGACAAAGGCAGAACCGTAACAACAGTTGCGTGGAGCTTCCACCTGCAGCTGAAGTCAATTCAGTAAATATGTACTTTGTAAGCATGCCCGTATCGATCAAACACAGGAAGCTCTGCAGGCTACTTGTCACTTTACGCTGTAGGAAGATACATAAATAAATCAAGGTAAATAACATTTGATCTGGCTTTTCTATAAGTAACATATAAATGTTTTCATATAAAGACCATCACAAGACATAATCACAAACTGGACTTTGCACGATATGTTGGTGAGCTCTGTAAGCTGCGCTGTTTCATTGAAGGACAGGTGTGGGGCAGACTGACTGGCAGGATAACGCCCGACCTCTTGCTGCATCCAAACGGTGCCATCTTTCACCTTTACGCCTGGTGCAGCTGCATTGTTTTTATATGTGAGTGGACGTTTCTTCCGGGGAGGGCTTCTGTTCTTTTTCTCTGAAGTAGAACCCTCATCCTCATCTGAGTTCACCTCTTGTTATAGCACATCCTTATTTGAAAACAGCAGTGTCAGACTGGGGCGAACGTGAATGCGACTGAAAGAATAAAACTGAATAAAAAAAAAAAAGTTAACCTTTACAAGTACCATAAATTTACACCGTTACAGACTCGAATCAAATGTATGTTTTTATTGTACAATAGTAACAGTATGAGCAGCTCACTACACAAAAGGTTAATTCTGGGAAGTGGCCAGGATCGAACCTGTGACTTCTTGATTATAAGTCAGCAGCTCTTACCGCTGTACTACCAAAGCAGTTGTTCCAATGATGTACACTAACCCAATTTCTTTTTCTTTGGTTATATGCATGAATAAAAGCACACTTGTTCTGTTATATTGTACTTTTTGTGAAAGTGTTTATTTGATATTTAAACTTCAGTCTTCACACATTATACACTTGATGTCACAATTTTGTCATTAGTACTAAAAAAAAAAAAATGAAAAAGTTTGTCCTTTACATATGTGTTCAACATTTCTTGCACTTCCTGTCATCCTACACTTACATAGATCTTTGTAGACATGGAACACACATGAAATGTATGTGTTCCAAATAACAATATATTATTTTTCCCTATACAACTCCAGGTACCTCACTCCCAGATAAACAAGGCTTGAGCTGAGAGAGCTTTTTGACGTTTCCACGGCGGTGGGGGGATGGGATAGCTGGCTGCTTTACAACACAAAAGATGCTGATGGAGAGGTGCGAAGGGATTTAAGGAGGGCTGGAATTAACAATTTTTTTTTCGTAGGCTTCAGGTATTCTAGTGTCAAAGCATACACTTTTCTAAAGGTATTTAACAACATACTGTATATACAGTATAGTAATTTTTATATTAATGTATATCGTAACTACATAGCAACTAAAGACATATACCAAAGACTTAAAAGCTTAAGACTGAAACATCATTGTTTTACTTTTTTTTTTTAGTGTGAATGGATTTGTGATTTTAAATTTACTAAAAAGTTAAAATGAAGATACCTGGACAGTGGATTTTCTTTTGTTACACATTTGATTTATGCTGCATCCTGTCTCACTCAACAAGCTCAGTAGCTGCTTGAGTTTGAGAACCTTGAAAATAAGCAGCTACATTCAGGATTTGGAGCCCTACCCCTTGGGTTCCACAACTAAACAATTAAACACAATTAAAAAAGAGAACACTGTTAGTGCATGGTCATGCTGGAAGTCACACTGTATTGGGGAAAAGGCAGGTCTGATTTATAAAATGCATTTTCTTCTAGTGTTCCACAAGTATAGTGTCAGATGCTTCTCTTACTTTTATTATTTGTCATCACACAGATACAAGCAAATGTGAACAGCAATTTAAAGACTGTCAGCAATACACAAGGAAAAACTTACTAAAATAAGAAATAGCGAAATAATTAATTTTATTTAGAAATGATTAATTAAATGGGATGTCTCAAGCAGATGTGAAAATGATAAGGATTTTAAAGTGAATAAGGTGTGCTTCAGTTTTAATAGCAAACAAAATCCTCAGGCCTGATGGGAGTTTACCACTAGCAGCAGAACTGAAAGAAATTAAAGACATTTTATATCCTCTGGGTAACATTTTAGTTTAGGTACTGCACCAGTACTCATTTACTCTTATGCAAGAAGACTTTAACAAACACTTCTTTTGGTCTTCATAACACTTACAAAGTATCAGTAAAGTATGTACTCTTCTCTGCAATGTGACCTACTAGAAAAACCTCACTTTGGAGTGGTCTAAGGTGGCTGAGCTGAGACACATTTCTCTTGATATTACATACAGTATCTAGAATAAGACCTGTGAATCTTTCATAATATTACCATCAAGTCAATATTCCACACTGCACAGAGATGAATGGCCTAATAAGAGGATGCATTTTTGAAGGGCCATACATATTCTCTCAGTAAATATACAGATGGGAAAATTACCTGACAACTGGAGCTTTAAACCTAAGCTTCTCATACCACCTTTATTCAAATGAGGTTCATAGTGGGGGTTGACAGCTTATTCCAAAGGCATTGCTTTCAAAACAGAAACCAGCTGCAGACTGTGTACCAGTGCCTTGTAGGACCCACTCATATGTACACACAATGGGTCAATTTAAAATCACCAGTTACCCCACTTACTTGACTTTGGGGATGTTGGAGGAAAGTCAAAGTACCTGTAGGAAATCACATGCAAATACAATAATGGGCAAATCTCACTTAGACAATGACCAGGATTTGAACTTGGGATGCTGGATTCAAGTGGCATTAGCACTTATTATTGCACCACCTTTCTGCCCAGTGGAAGGTATAGTTAGAAATAAGTAAAAAATATGTAAATATGATGATAAATCAACCAGTAAAGTTCATTTTAAAATCATGCTGTAAACACAACAGATTAAAGAGGAAACAATACAAAAGTTCTTGATGGATTATGGGCAGTTTGAGCACACACTACCCATTTCACCTCCGTTCTGCGCCAACATCCTTCAGTGAATTTCAGCAGCTTTCACTCCCTCTGCCCAAAGAAATCTCACCATGTTCAACAATGGTGCAATCACACAGCAGAGCGTCCAATTTGACCTTGTCTTAAAATAAAATAAAGACAGAGCACTGTGCTGTGTGTGTCCTAACTACCCATAAGCCAAGATCAACATGTTATATTGCGTCAGGTTCTATTCATTGTGGTTACCGTGTAATTTTCACATTGCCTTTACTTTTTGATTCACCCTTGTGTATACAGTATTTTAAGAAGCAGCCAGTATGGGTTTATAAGGAGATACTATTGCCAGTTTTAAGACTAAAGTATAAGAGAAGTTAGCTAAAAAGGTGGGCAATAACAAACCACAGAGTTTACGTAATAGCTTTACCATGGTTTCAAACACAAGATTAATTCAGAAGTGAGAAACCATTGGTATCAGGACTAACATGTAATTGGTGTAGAATTATCTACATTGGTTCACTTCATTCCAAAACGTTTGTATTTAGTACATCAGAATCTTAAGCTTTACAGAGCAAGTGACAACTGTCCAATTAACATTTAAGAATATGTGCAAAAAAACCTGATTTGATCCGATTATGATTTTCTGTATTAGCTACTGCAACACTCAAAGTCATGACAGAAGTCAAAAGCTCAATCCCGCTCATTTCCCTCGGATCTGAAATACATCAGGCAGTCCACAGTCTTCAACAAACTGCATTTAATGGCTGTGTGCCATTCACTATAACTTAAAGAAGCAGCGTTAACAGCAGCACCGGACACTGTGAACACCGCTTTTTCTGGCTCTCCCTCCTTTGAATTTGCAGGATATGTTAGATGACTCGGAAATTGTTATCTAATCACATATTTTGCAGTATTTAATGTTTAGGAAATACATTTACTCTTTAGAATATAGAAGAAAATCAATCTACTAAATTAAGAGAAATGCAAATCTCATGTACATTTTGTCATGATGTGGGGTTTGATTTTAATTTTTTAAAGCTAATCCTTGGTGTCACAAAATATTGCACAATTTCTTCTCACCGTTTTAGACAACAAGAAATTGAAAGCTACATTTGCTTTTAGTCTAATGAAATTTTAACATTGGTAAAAATAAATTACATTGTTATGTGCTGTCATTTTGCTTTTGTTGTGGGCACCACCATTTTGTTAGTGTGCCAGCCACTGGTAGGTTGCAGATTGTAATATCCTACACAAAAGGCTTTATAAGCCATAAGTCAAAACTTGTGAACACTACGGAAACAAAATCAGTGTGAAGTTCTCGAGTATGTGATTATTTTTAGCAACAGATTATTTCTCGTTTAACGAGTATGATTTCTTATTCATATTTTGTGCTTTGCTAACATTCTTCTTGTGCTTCTGCTTTGACCTTAGTTTGCCGTATCCATCTTCTGATTCCTTTCTCCTTAAAACAACCACTACAAATTCACCAATATATTTAGGATGTAAAACTTCTCAAATATGTAACCAAGGATATGAGTAAATCTAAGCCAGGGCTCCCTTCTGTAGAATTTGTTCAAAGATTTATTTATGTTGTTAATTATCAGGTGATTTATTAGAAACCTTTACTTAAATAATATAAATTAATAGAACTGACTTGTAAATCAGCTCAAGAAATTATACAATTCACATAAGGTTAAAATGTTGTGTAAAATATTTAAAGTGCATTTTATTTTTTTCTTTAATTATTGATATATTCAGATTCTACTGTCCCCACTTAAGTTGAAGTGGATGAATCTGAAATTCAGAAACAGTAAGCAATTACTGCCAAGGAGTAGGTGAAGAGTATTAGGAACAGTAAAGGTGAGCTAGAATATACAGACAGTGAAAGAGCAAATGTTTTGAACTTGCAGTTTATTGAAGTTTATATGTGAGAAGAAGTCAAAAGTAAAAGAGATGATGGTGTACTTGGTAGAGGGAGAAGTACTGCTTAAAATAAACAGGCTGTGATGTAGCAAATCACCAGAAGAAAATTTATCTTCTAGTGCTAAAAGAAGTTAGTGAGTATATATACAGTATAATCCCTTGACACATATTTTTAAAAAAAATCTCTGCACAATGGGAAAATTCCTAAAGACTGGAGGCTAGCAAATATTATACCATTGTATAAAAGGGGTGATCCTTCAAATAAATTCTGCAACAAGAACACAGGGACACAGTTAGAAACTTGTTATGAGCAGATTTTATGCAAATATTTTTCTTCTCGCAAAGAATTATAGACATATGGAATAAATTACCAAGTAGTGCAGTGGAGAGTAGAGCTTTAGGGACCTTCAAAATTCGACTTGATGTTACATTGGAACTCCAGATGAATAATGTGGATGAGCTTGGTGGGCTGAATTGCTTGTTCTTGTCACAAATTTTCTCATATTTTAATGTTCTAATTACTTTAGGAGCTATAGACCAAGTACTAAAAATGTCATATCTGATGCCTTATCCTGTTGTTTGATTACAACAATTATAACAGGGAGCTACAAGATTAGCAAGATTAACTTTCTCTCAGTACAACTTGATATATGATGGTAAACAATAGAATTGTCCTGATAATTTTCAAACTGACTTTAAATAATGATGAAAGTCATGTTTCTCCCTTAAAAGACACAACTAATTAATTGCTGTTTATCTGTGAATAATAATGCTTTAGGGAAGCTTATGACACTTTATTTATGATGACCCTATATTACTGAAGACATTTCACAATTCATGAGGATGTTATATTTCATACAGAAGAAAAAAATGGCCTACCTATCAACCAGAAGGTTTTTGTTTATTCTGCCAAACCTTAAGAAATCACAGATACCCCATAAAGTTGAGAGCTTAGTCAAAGAATAAAAATGTAAATGGATTAGGCTGTGCAGTGACCTGAAAAAAGTCCCATTAAAGTACATGGAGTCTGCTGATCACTAGCTGTGTATGGTAATCAACTAGAAGAGTGTATATGAAGAGAGTTAATGCGTCTTTGTTGACATGGATAGGAGACAATGACATACCTGTAAAACTAGCTCATGCTGTGTATGTTAGGTATGTTAACGAGTCCAACCACCCACCCATTATCCAACCCGCTATATCCTAACTACAGGGTCACAGGGGTCTGCTGGAGCCAATCCCAGCCAACACAGGGCGCAAGGCAGGAAACAAACCCCGGGCATGGTGCCAGCACACCGCAGATGTTAATGAGTTTTCTGGTTTATTTAGTTTAAAAAGACTGCTAATTCATAACTGTCATCTTCCACAATGTACTGCCTGCTGTCTTCTCTGTTTCACTGAAACCATTTCCTTAAAGATGACTGTAATCTTCATTGAATAACACTCACCTCCATCTCATCCAGTCAACTTTCAGCAGTTAGGCAACTGTTTTCTGGACTCTTTGGACTTACTTGCCATGACTGTCCACATGTTTGTTTGGACTAACAATATAATTTGGTTTATGCTGCAGGATAGTTCCACTTGGCCCATTTCATTAGTTTATATTTCATTACAAAAACCGGCCAGCATTTCTCCATTCCTCTATCCATTATAGAGACTTTACATTTTTGGGATTTTGTGTTTTATATTTTCTTTTATATATACAGTATATTATTTATAAACGAGCTTCCTGCATTTACTCTATTTCACTCCTTACATTTTATATACAGTAAGGGACAAGGGAACATAGATATTTATGATCTTTTAATTTGCCATGCAATGTAAACATGTATATTTAATGTTTCGTATGGGGAAATGGCTGTGTTTTGTTTGTATTTTTTCACTTTATTAAAAATAAATATAGCCATTTCTGTTTCATTTGTTTGAACAGGTGTTGATTGAGGAAGTTGATCATTTGCGGCAACTGCGGCTTGACTTAGCAGAGTCCGACGCTTGCTGAAGCCTCCAGACTAATATGTAATTAGCTGAACACCACAGTTGGGCCCTATTCGTACACAGTTTTTAATCGAGGCATAAAGTTTGGCTATGAACTAACAGCATTTGGTTTCATATCCCCTCACAGAACTTGGCTCTGCATTTCATTAGCCCATTAAAGACTGTCGGTCAAATGGCTTTTCCCAGTTTTGTCATGTCTCCTTGACATCTGGGTTGGTGTTTTCTCTCTCATTTCTCTTTTCTGGCTAACAGGGATCTGAAATATTGTCCTGCCCAGATTTCCAAATGTGTTCTTTGACTAGGCAACTGCTAACGGCTGCATGACTTCTATGACCAAATTGTTTGGTAATTAAGCTCTAATGTTCACTTCAAGCTTGGAGTTTAAACACAAATCCAATCACAAGGTATATCAGACAGGAATTTGTTCTTCTTTTTACTGCTCCCATCCATCCTTTCTGTCTATGCCAAAGTCAATGTCGATTGTCCTTCAGTTTCACTTTCCAAATCCAATCTAAGACATCTTGTATTGAAGAGCAAAGTTATCCAGGCCTTTAAGAAACTAACCCAAAAACGTTATCCCGACACTGAGCTCTGCATATAATTTTTATTGGAAGAAGACCAAAAGACGTATTTTGGCTGCACTCAGATAGAATTGGGAACACAACAGAACACTTACCAGTATATATTGCTATTGTGTAGGTCAAAGTAACTTTATCTGGTAATCTTTTAATTTACAAATGAACTGAAACGGGTCACTAAAATGTCTTAAAGAAAGGGAGTAATTTGCAGGTAATAAACACAGGTTTACTTTGTAATTATTTACACACACCGGTGACAAACACACTGATTTGTGCAGAAACTGAGTCTTAGAAGTGAAGGCTTTGAAATAAAGTTCAGCAAACACAATCTCTTGAACTTTGCTCTAGTTGTCCAAACTTCAGAGAAAGAATAAACACACAGCAGAGGTATTTTTAATCCCTCTGAGAGATGCAGAACCTAGTAAAAGAAAAGCAAATTAATTCAGGAGTTTAATAAAAGACGGAAGCCAGCCAAAGATGAGTGGACTGGAACAGCGGAATCTGTGATGCTGTCTATTGCGGCCCAAACTTAGTGGTTACTGCAGATAAAACTCAGGCAAGCATCTGTTGTGCTTTTGGAAATCAGGGGCATTCGTTGGTGCCTTTTAGTATTTTTTTCTTAAGCACATATCTGAGTTTGGACAAATTTTTATAATTTTCACAGGCTTTATATTCAAATAGCTAAAAAACATGGCACAGAGATGCAGGTGGGAATAAGGAAAGAGGTGCGATTATGAGGATAAGGCTGTCAGGCTTTAACACTTTAATTATTTACAAAAAATGATTATAATTTGGTTGGGATTACTCTGCAATGTTTTTTTTATCAAAAATGAAAAAAAGCAAACAGTCACAGTTATGCGAGAAAACAGACTGGAAATTTACACAAGATACATTTAAAAGTACACTTTACCATTACACTCACTGGGATATTGAGAATAGAAGATAACTTTATGAAAAAGAAGCAGCCTCTGGTGTTTGTTTTCAAAATAAATTTTGACCTGCAAAAGTGTGTTTAATTCTAGTGTGTATTATTATTGAAAGTTGCAAAAGAGTTTTAAGACACCAGAAAGAAATCCATAGCAGTTTTTAGCTTTTTCCACCCCTCTGAGTTCTTGGATGAGTTATGATTCAGAAAGAATAACTGAAAAAGTCTAATATTCCTGGGATCTTCAAGGACTTATATGTAAGAGAACTTCTTCATGCAGCTGGGAGTTTGTACAAAGTGATGACAATGAAGATTTCAACAAGAAATAACATAAAAGAAACAAACAACCAACCCAAATTAAGTGCAAACATCTGCACTGATGTTTTACCAACAAGGCATTACCAAACAAGTCAGAAGACTGTCATATTGAAATCAGGAAGCTCAAAAATTCATATTATACTTCTCAAATGTATTTACAGAAGCAGAACACTGAAACGTAAAACGCATTACAAATGGAAAAAAAATGTGGCATTTTTTTTTCTATTTTACAAAAGAGAATTCCTTACATTGGCAAGTCAGAAAAGCTTGACGTGTAGCTCATAAAAGAACAATCTGAAAACCTTCTTTAACATGTTTCTGAAGTAATTCAGAGTTCCCAAGTTACGATCTTCTGTGAGAAAAAAAAAAAATCACCGAAAATTTAAGTGGTTTGTTTGATAAAAGAGCAGAGGTTAACAACAAGAAACAGAAGAAAGCCTTAAGGTAAATGGGTAACCGTATTTCAGTTTATCATTGTTTTCCATATAGCTGGATAGCCGTAAGCTTCAAAACAACAAACTTCAAATGACACCTGGTGTGATACTACTGAGTGGTGCACAAAAAAGCATCCCCTCACTCACTAAGCCAGCAAAGCTAGCGGGAACTCAGTAAGCACAGCGTTCTGCTGAGTCAATTCATTTACCTGCGTATGTGCTAGAGAGAAGACATGGCATTATTCATTGGAACAGCATATTTCAATTGAGAAATTGTATGTTCATGCAGATCCTTTCATGTAGACATGTGAAGGATTAGTGAAAATCGGTGAGAGTGCGCCTGCAACATGCACAATTCAGCAATTGGTGAACAAGTGGTGGATTACTGGTCCTGTGAACAATGCACTGAAACCCAGAGACACTTCAACCCAGACCACAGAGGTTGTGGCTGATACTGCAGATCATATGCCAAAAGCTAATCATAAGTTTACATGGCGATAATCACAATAAATGGGTGTATTATGAATGTTATATGGAGCAGAATTTTGCATCACTGCTGGCAGAGACCATTTTCAGTACAGTATTTAAAATGGTCAGTAACATTCTTTAATAACATTCTCTAACAATAATAAAATAACAAATCACTTTTAAAGTGTACTACTGTATATCATCTGTTATTCTTTTATTACTAATGAAACTTTAATGACATCAATAATAACACCAGGCTATTTTCTTGTGTGCCACCTTGTACTGTATATACTGATAGAAAAAGAATAAACACTTGTTGTTGGACTGAAATTTCAACCTTCATTGCTGAAATTACAATAAAATAGTAGTATGAGAACAAAACAATAGGAAAACAATTACATCTGTGAACAACAATCATCTTGTAGTCCTTCAGTATCTTGTGTTCAGTCGCCGCTGCTTCAGCCAATCAGTCACAAAATTGGCAATTGTAGGGTGGCATCTCATTTTTGCAAAAGGACCTGAAAAAATTTTTGGCCACTAGCACAAAAAGGGTCAAATTGCCAGATGTTGTGATCCAGGGCATCCAAGCATGCTCCATGGGGGTTATGGTCAAAGGAAAACATAAGCCAGAAGAACAGCTACACACCAGCATTCCTCAAGACAGTTGTGACCACAGCAGTTATGAGTGGTCTGGCACTATTCTGCTATATAGGGTCAGGTAGTGAAGGAGGTGTGACAATGGGATTTGCTCTCAGGCCAGAACCATGGAGTAAATAACTGAGTGGGCATTGTGTTTCAGAAACAGACCTAAAATGATCGCTCAGTTATGTCAGTCCTGCTGTGGTGTGGTCACTTGAGGACATCTAGAACTTCAACCTTACCTTAAGTTGGGATAGAGTGGACTGGATTAATTCATAGGGCTCATTTATACGTCACGCTCAGAATGCGTATGCGCCCGCATCATGGCTGCCAAGCATTCATTTGATGCATCCTCTGAGATTAATGTGACACATGCGCGAGTTGCAGTACCAGCAAAAAGTCAGGGGCGCAATGTGATAAAAGTTGGAATGTGACATAATGTGGCAAAAAGGCCTCTATGCGGATCCTAAGGGATCGATGTGTGTGCTTCGATGTTTCATGAATGGTTCAATGTGGTGAAGCAAAATGCTGACATAAAGATGCATTTGTGGTGCTTTTATATTCAAGTGTCGCATATTCCCGATCGTAATGACACGATACATTTTAAAAGCCTCACATACCATATTTTGTGCCGTCTTTTTTTTCTGGGACTTCCTCTTGACCTGACAGCAGCGGCAAACAGCAATAGGTCACCACACAGAACACACTAAATGTATGATATTCCAACTCTCTGCACATTTAGAATCCTTAGATGTATACTTGATATCACTTTCATGATAAAATGCATAAAAGTATGTATATTACGTTTTACAGATAAATCGTTAATTCTGTTTAAATAATGAATACTGTTAAAAATACTTCCTTAGAAGGCTGGCGTCCTTCAACATCTGCAATGAGATGCTGCAGATGTTCTATCAGACGGTTGTGGCGAGCGCCCTCTTCTACGCAGTGGTGTGCTGGGGAAGCAGCATAAAGAAGAGGGACGCCTCACGCCTGGATAAACTGGTGAGGAAGGCAGGCTGTACTGTAGGCACAGAGCTGGACAGTTTGACATCTGTGGCAGACCGATGGGCACTGAGCAGGCTCCGGTCAATAATGGAGAATCCACTGCATCCACTGAACAGTATCATCTCCAGACAGAGGAGCTGCTTCAGCGACAGACTGCTGTCAATGTCCTGCTCCACTGACAGACTGAGGAGATCGTTCCTCCCCAACACTATGCGACTCTTCAATTCCATCCGGGGTTAAACGTTAAAATTATACAAAGTTATTGTTTGTCTGTATACCTGCATTGTTATCACTCTTTAATTTAATATTGTTTTAAACTCTGCGGTATTTGACATGTTGCAATGCCTGGCTGCACAAGCTGTGTTGTTGGTCATTTTGTGAAATGTATTCAAATTTACAATTATACTTTTCTTACTCCAGAAATTAGTGTTTCTTTTTTCCATCAGAATAATTTATTTATTTATTTATGTGGTAAATATAATTCTCATGTACCAGATGGTAAGCACATTTTATGTAGCAAAAAGTGCATTGGGTTACTAGACGACATTTCACATTGTTACATCTGCACCTTCAGTAACTAAACTGTAGTGTAGTTACTGTTGTACATACAACATATTTTAGTATTGGGTCTCAAAAGCAAAGAATAAATCAATGGCAATACAAACACGGAGCTACAAGTGTATGAATTTAGAAAACAGCTATCACAATCTTTTTGTATGCTACTGGATTAACATTAATATAACTTGCAAATGTGAATGAAGCTTTAGAATACAGAATGAAAGCAAATTCCATAATGAATGTCTTTTTAATTGGAGAAATCACATAGTTCTCAAAAGAATGACAGAAACTGTAAAATATTACTGCAAAAGTACTGCCTAAAATGAAGGAGGAAAATATGATCTTAACTAAATAATTGAGAGAAAAAGGAATTTTTACATGCCACACTCTTCAGTACCTTGTTGAATTCGGTACCTGAAAAATAACTTAACCTTTCACAAATTAAATTCATATAGAATAAGGAACATCAAAGCACAAAGAAATTAATCTTAGGAAAGTTCAAAATGTAAGAACTAGTAAACACAAAGGCATTTTGTTTTTTTGAACCCATTTTTAAATCAAGGTGGCACAGTGGTTAATGCTGCTGCCTCACAGCTCCACAGTCCTGGGTTCGAATGTTGGGTCCTCGACTGCCTTTGTACATTCTCCCCATGTGTGTGTGGGTTTTTCTCTCAGTAGTATAGTTTTTCTCCCGCATGCCAAACTGTGCACATTACATTTACTGGCGACTCCAAACTGGCTCAGTCTGAACGAATGGGGTGTGTGTAAATGAGCCTTGAGAAGGACTGGTGATCCACCCAGGATTTTTGCCAGTATGTGCAACAGCTTTCCAAAACCTGAACTGAATAAAGGATGTTAGAAAATTATTGTGTATTTTTTTAATGCCTCTTGTCATCTGTCTGAATGAGTGACTAATTCTTAATTTGCATTGTGTGGTGGGTGCAGCAACACGCTGTATCAGTACCTTCTCCCAACCTACAACTACAGCAACAACAACAATCAAGGGAGTAGATCTTATTAGTTAATTACTTGCATAACATGAGAATTTGTAATACTTTTTTCACAATATATTACACATATAATTAAATGTAAGGGAAATAAGATAGAAAGAATTATCCCCAATATAAACCAAATCATCTCCAGCCAGTGCCCTCCTCCTCTAATTAATATTATTTTTCAAATGCTGTACCTTTACTTATCCAATATTAGAAAACTCTTTCATATTATGGCAAGTTGCTCGACTTCTCCCCTTCTTACCTTTTATTATTTCAACCCAAGCACTGGAATCAGTTAAAACATAAATGTTATTTAAAAGTAGAGAAAAATGGAAGGCTTCTGCTCCTAAAGACAGAAAATTTGTACAGAAGAGAGAAGGTCTACAGAACAGGATAAACATCTAGAGGTATTTGCTTGTATATTAAATTTTTGTTGTCAGAATGTTCAAATGTTTCCTAATCTTTTAGTAAAATTTCCACATTAAACACATACTTAAAAAATTGTACAAATTGCCTTTAAAAAATGTTTTAATCCAATAAACTTCAAGAAAATGAGGAAAAGTGCCATAGACTCATTGTAAAAGAAGAGCCACAGAATATCTGTTTTTAAATTATTACCTTATATTGAACACTCCATTCACAATCTTTTGTGAACTGCCATAGGCTATAGTTTAAAAATGGTTACATCTCCAAGTAGTAGAAATACTTATAAATTTGGTCTTTTACAGAGTCAGGGCTCAAATAATCCAGACATCCATTGCAGGCTGAACCCTGGATGAGGGAAATGTGCAAGTGATTGTTACTGCTGCACTAAGTATCTGCTATAATTTCAGTTAAATATTAACAATTTCCACATGCTGACACAAGCTCAGGCTTTCTTTTGTTTCTTGATAAAGACAGAGCTGTTCATTCACAGGATAAGCACAATGAAACAGTCAAAAAGGGAACAAATCCTCCTCCCAATATTATACAACCAGTATCATTCGTATTTTCTGACTACAAAATAACTTATTTAACAGTGGTATACACAGTACAACATGAACTTCCAAGTAGAGAAAAAATAAAAAGACTGTGTCAGGCTTAAAATATGTAAACGTTTAAAGAACAAAAATGGAATAAAAAAGTCTTTTTTTTTCTACTTAAAAGAAGTTTTGATTACTCTTGATCCATATAACAGCTTAATGGGATATATACAAATGATCATTTAGCAGTTCAAATCATGGTGATTTTTAAAATGCATTTCAGTCTTAAAAATGTAAAAGGGGGAAAAAAGAGGTTTGGACCCACTTTCTTCACAAAACTGATAGAGGAAACAGTGGGCTCAGATGAAGATCCTCTGTTAACTGTACACAAGATAAATAAATCTTCTCTTCAGATTCCTCCTTGAGGGCAGTCAATCACACACTCATGGTCATGCTTGGAGAGTACTAAAAAAAAAACAAGCCTAAATTAATACTATCATATTTAATTGGTGATATCAATTAAGAAAAATATAAAATGATATGTTCAGAGTCACCAAGTGACATTAAGACATTCTAAGGACATAAACATCACTCATTTGCTCTCTCTGGCAGCAGAGAGCATTAAATCAATTAAATCAATTCTGGAAACAAATGCTGAAGCTGGACATTTTCTCTAGGTTTAACATATCTCACAATTTATGTTTTTGTTAACTAGTCTTGTTAAAAGTAACATTACCATTCCTGTTTATATTATGCTGCAATACTACAGCAATACAGAATGTCTGAAGTATACCATTTGTGCCTATCTATAAGGAATAACTCATATATCAGTTTATCAAATCATTCAGTCTAAGACTATTGTGTTGCCAACGTTTATTTGTTGAAACTGAGTACAAAATAATATTCAGCAATACCTTAACCATACAGTTAGGTCCATAATTATTTGGACACTGATAACAATTTTCATAATTTTGACTCTATACGCCACCACAATGTATATGAAATGAAAAAATAATGACATGATTTAAGTGTAAGCTTTCAGCATTAATTCAAAGGGTTTAACAGAAATAGTGTATGAGCCATTTAGGAATGCCAGTCATTTTTATACATGATCCCAAATTTTCAGGGACTCAAAAGTATGATTGACTGACAAGCTGTTCCATAGCCAGGTTTTAACAGGACCCTCATAATTTCAAGAACTAATAAGTAGGTAGAAGGTCTACAGTTGATTCCAAGTGTGGAATTTGCATTTGGAAGTTTCCAATATGAGGTCCAAAGAGCTGTCCACACAAGTAAAAACAGGCCATCATTAGGCAGGGAATATAAAACAAATCCATTCGAGACATAGCATAAACACCAGGGGCCTCATGTATAAACGGTGCGTACGCACAGAAATGTTGCATACGAACCTTTCCACGCTCAAATCGCGATGTATAAAACCTAAACTTGGCGTAAAGCCACGCACATTTCCACGGTAACTCATACCTTGGCGTACGCAATTTCTCCGCTCGGTTTTGCAGACTGGCGGCACCCAGCGTCAAAGCAGTGCTACTGTTCCTGTGTGGTCACCCTTTCTTTCTTAGCTCCACATTCCTGACGCGGCTTTATAAATACACTGAAACTAACTGCATATTGTTTATTAGTGTAATGCATCTGATTGTAATTAACCTGCAGCAATATAATGGTCCAGGGAATAGCCATAGTATTCCAAATACCATAAGTGCTTTAGCGTTGTAACTCTCACTGCATCTTCTTCTTCTTTCAGCTGCTCCCGTTAAGGGTTGTCACAGCAGATCATCTTTTTCCATATTACCCTCACTGTACCACTCGGAGTATTTATATCACTGTATCTGAATGAGGAGTCACAGCAGCAGCTGATCGGAAAGAGAAATATCGGTATACAGCATGAAGCAGATGCTGCCTGAGCCACAGCAAAAAACACTTTAGAGACTTCCCAGTACGGACTTCGCGGTTTAGAAAAGGTTTCATCCCAAGAACTATAAACGCACTAAATCAGTCCATCAAGTGCTCCTTGTAGAACTGTTTACTTATAAGTACAATTACCTCACTGTAAACTTGCTCTACAGTTATAATATTGCACAACCTGTGCCACTTTATAAAGCGCGTATTTACATATGATGACGGTATTCATTTTTAAGATGAAATGCAGCAAAATATGTTGATTATATTATACAGATAAAACTTTAACTTCATTTAAATAATCAGTATTGTTAATAATTAAACATGTGAGGACACGGTGCCGCAGCGCTAGCTAGTTCAGGGATTGTTCCTGCATTGCATTTATTCTTGCTGGTGCTGACGCGACACTGGAATGCTAGACGGATAGAATAATTAAACATGTACTACGAAGATATTTCAATGTTCCTTAAAAGTTTTGAAGAATCGGCGTTTTAAGCTTACATGTCTATATAGCTGATTGTGTGGCGATTGGGTTTTTGGAGAAAGAAAAGTAAGGACAGGAATTGGAGGTTAGTACGTTTGAAAGAGACAGTACTGCTGTGATAAATTATTTCATTGAAGGTCGCGCATGGCGCAGCAAGCCTCTTGCGTGAGATATGAACAATCACTGCGCCACCGTGTTCCCATGTTTAATAACATGCTTTCATTCCTATCACCATGAAAAAGATATCACGTATACATCTCAGTATTTTAATTATTCAGAGAGCTGTAATATCACGAATGTAATGGATTATGTGTCCTGTCGGAGAAAGAGAAAGCCCGTTTAAGAAGCAGGTAGTGATTCACACACATAGAGCACATAGAAGATCAAATACAGAACAAAGCATTTAATGTGCTACTTTAGTTACAATGGGATTTGAGAAACTAGTAAATTAAACGATTTTAAGATGAAGTTTATGATGTTCTTCTTTAATGGCAAAATAAACTACGTGATTAAAGTGGAAATTTCGAGAAAGTTGACATTTCATGCTTTTTTCCCCACTGTGTGCCTATTTTTTTTGTCTGTACCCTAATAAGTTTTCATATGACACTCAGACGGTGGGCTACGACTCGCCTTTTAATGGCGACTTTGATATGTGATTTCTTTTTTATTTCGGGCACTGTTCGACTTTGTGAATTTGAGCCTTCGAGTTTCTCCAACACTCTGTCACTCGATCAACTTCCTTTTGTTGATTATACCACTGTTTAAACCAACAAATAGTACGTTTTTCCTTTGCCTCCACTTGGTATTCACTGAAATTCTTATATTTCCCCCCGTGCTTTTCCCATTGTCTTTTCACAGAAGGCTATTTATATTGATTTGCAAATTCAAAGAGGCGTAATTCTGGGAAGAGTTGGGGGGAAACAGAAGGCGCGTGCACGTGCGTTACTTTTCACGCTGATCGGGATTTATGTAGTGGAAGAACGTGAAAGTATGCGTGCGCACAGATTCTTGCATCTGGATTTTTCTGTGCGTACGCACAATCCCGCTTTTGTGCTTACACCATGTTATAGTGTGAGTTCTACGCACGGCGTTATACATGAGGCCCCAGGAGTGGTCAAATTAACCATTTGGTACATTAACACTAGAATCCCTGAAGCCTACGAAAAACTGAGCTCCATCAAGGGGGGTGGGGGATGAGATAGCAGGATGCTTGCTGCTTGTGCTGATCGACACATTTACAAAACAAAAGACGCTGATGGAGATGCACTAAAGGATTTAAGGTGGGCATAGGCTTCGGAGATTTTAGTGTTAAAGAGAACGAATGCACTGGTGAGCTCAGCAACACCAGAAGCCCTGGACCACCATGGAAGATAAATGTGCTCGATGATCGCATAATTCTTTCCTTGTTGAAGAAGAACCAATTCATGACATTTAACCAAACCAAGAACACTCTCTGGAAGGCAGGCCTATCATTGCCAAATTCTACAAACAAAAGAAGACTTCTTGAAAGTAAATACAGAGAGTTTACCACAAGGTGAAAACCATTGGTAATCCTTAAGCATAGGAAGGACAGATTAGACTTTGCCAGAAAAGATTTAAAAAAAAAAAAAAAAAGTCCAATTTTGGAACAGTTTATTTTTTTCGACACAAGAAATTAAGAGAAGAGTATGGAGTAGAGAATGAGCGGCTCATGATCTGTAACATACCACATCATCTGTGAAACATGGTGGAGGCAATGTTATGGCATGGGTATGCGTGACTGCCAATGGAAGTGGGTCACTGGTGTTTATTGATGAATTATCTGCTGACCAAGGCTGCAGGATGATTTCTGAAGTGTACAGGGCTATACTGTCTACTCAGATTCAAACAAATGTTACAAAACCGATAGGACAACACTTCACAGTACAGATGGACAATGAGCCAAAACATACTGTGACAGCAAACCAATTGTTTTTCAAGGAAAAGAAGTGGAATATTCTTCAATGACCAAGTCAATCAACTGACCTGAACCCAATTGGACAAGCATTTCACTTGCTGAAAGTAAAATTGTGGACAGAAAGTCCAACGAACAAGCAGCACCTGAAGACATCTGAAGTAAAGGCCCGGCAAAGCATCAGTAGGGTGGAAACCCAGCACTTAGGGAAGGCCATGGGTTGCAGACTTCAGGCAGTCATTGACTTAAGAATTTTTAACCAAGTATTGAAAATGATTTTTGTATTCGTGATTATGTTAGTTTGTCCAAATACTTTTGAGCTCTTGAAACCATGTATAAAATGTCTCTTCTCTAAATGGCTCACACAATGTTTTTGTTAAATGCCTTAAATTAAAACAGCAAGGTTTCAACTTCAATCACATCTTGATTATTTCATTTCAAATCCATTGTGGTGGTGCACAGAACCAAAATTATGAAAATTGTATCATTGTCCAAATACTTAGGGACTAAACTGTATAATTACCAAGTGTATGTCTCTCCATTTCACATGGAAATAAAAAAGAGTCATCTCATTAAGTGCTAAAGTGCATCTGATCAGGAACTTTATAAGAAACTGTAATTTCAAGAAATACAGACCATCTGTTGATACATTATCTAGATTAATAATAACTTCAGGAAGGTGTTAAAAAGTCTGCCCTTAACAGGCATTGATGAGTCAAAATGAAATGAAGTGAAGTAAAGTGGCAAGTGCTTCACCATGGCACTTGTGAGGCCAGAATTTGAATGAGTCAACGCAGTGGCAGAAAGGACCAAATAGGCCTATCCACTGCAAGAGCTGCAATTTTCAGACTTCAGGTTCTTCCTTGGTTACCATCAAGGTGTGTATGAACAATAACCACACCTAAGTTACATTTTAGGACCCTTGGGCATTGCTGTATGGAGATACCGGGAAAATGTTTTCACTGATACCATACATTTTATAGGATATCTCCTATACGTATTCCAGATGTGGTAAAAAAAAAAAGATGAAAGCTCCCACAATTATTATTGTAAAAACTAGTGACTTTGTTTAATAGAAAGGCAATGAATAAACAAAAGGAACAATTCAATCAAATGAACAGAAACAAAGTGATGTTCATCTGTGTCCTTAGAACTGACTATACTGTATGTGTTCTAACCCTAAATTCTAGCTGAATAGCTTGCATACTTATCAAAAAATGCTAACATTACCTAATTGACAGTGAGTATTAAAGTTTATGTTTTTACTCAAAATGTGCTAGCTTGCCAAGTTATGAACAACAGAGACTTCTGCTCCAAACTCTTGTATTTATGTTCTAAAATCTCCTGTACTCACTCTGGTACATGACACTTTGTGACTCTTATAGTAGAAGTCTGCACTTGCTGAGGAAATTCTGCATTAATTGTGAGGTCCGGGTCAAGAATTTGCAGCATGGGACTAAATTTAAGAATTATTAGTGGGTAAACTTTATTCATGTGGAATCAAGATTGGTCTTCACCTAGTGGAACCTCTGAGAAAATTACTTAATGGAAAGAATACCCTAATCAATTGTAACACTATGGAATGAGACAAGGGAAGAGTTGGGGGCAACTCCATGGTGAACCCCATTTAATGTAGAAACAAAAATAAAATAGTTAAAGTAGTAAAGCAAACACAAAGTTCAATGGCCACAGTTGCTTTACACAAAGGGTCAGGCTTATAACTGCTTCAGAGTAGAGCTCTGTCTGCTAGCCTGTCTGATCCTTTAATGAATGCCATTTTCTGGAAGGTGGGAGGTTTATATAATGTGGGGTGTGGATTATGTGAGCCTTCTGAGGAGATGAGGGACCTCAGTCAGTTTCTGAGAGTTCTTTGGGACTGTGGAGGAAAGTACAGTTCAGAGTTATGAAGGTGTCCCCTAAGTGCTTGTGTGTGACACAGT
The DNA here is from genome assembly GCF_900747795.2 of Erpetoichthys calabaricus. Lineage (NCBI taxonomy): Eukaryota > Metazoa > Chordata > Cladistia > Polypteriformes > Polypteridae > Erpetoichthys > Erpetoichthys calabaricus. The sequence continues at coordinate 67,943,749 of NC_041400.2, read as the reverse complement.
AGTGTTTCATTGTAGAGGTTCATGCAGTCAGAAGAAAAGCAAAATCTACAGTGTACATGTCTGTAATGTGCACACTGTCTAATTTTTTTTTTTCAAATGAACTGTTCCAGGCATTATGATGTATATGCATAACAGCAGTAAAGGCAGACACACAAAAGTGAATATTGGATGGAGCATTATTTTCTTTTCTTCCTCCCTCATAGATTCTGCTGTTTTAACAATCCTCTTACAGTAGACAATATGCCTAATTCATACGCCTTTTAGGGGGAAGTGGAAATGCAGTCAACAGTGGGATGGAAGTTTTGCAAATTAAAGAATTTGTAAGAGGGTGGAAAACAGGAATTAACTTTGTTGGCAGTGGCCAGGAGTGTGACAGAAAATCAGCACCTTGCAGATGTGCATTATAAGGCTATGTCACAGTAAGTGACTTTTCCAGCACCTCTTTTTTGCTATGAAACTACTTACTGATGCAGTACAATAGTGAAAGGCATACATTTCTGAAAATCAGTTTCTTGCACTCAGTTCATCTGCTTTGAAGGAAGTGATCAATTCTAGAGAGGTCACTTGACATTAACATTAACTATATGACAATAACATTTTATCCAGATGACCAAAGACTGGATTGGTAAAGGTGGGAACCCTGTAAGAAAAATGTCAAGCTCATCTAAAAATTATCTATGGTCATTAGATGGTTCCTTTTTCTGAGCAGCTTGTTTAGAGGTTTCAAAGTGTATTGTGTATGAACTGATTGCCTCCTAGGTAAATGATTATCTACTGCTGATCACTATAATTTTATGTTTATGTTTTTTTATGACTTCTTACTCCAGCACAATGCTGTCTCATGTAGGAAGAGCAGCAGTGTCCACTTTGCTTTGGCACACAAGTCTTCAGCTTAAACTGCAGTTGCAGGACACCTTCTTCCAGCTAAAATCAAAACTCTCCTCAAGGCAGTTTCTAGGTTTCATCTGAGAAGACTGATCAATCACAGGCAAATGATATCCAGACATGTCTCATTCTTCCACCATGTATCACTTGGCTAGTGATTAAAGAACTGTAACTGAACCACTGGCAACCTTTATGGAAAATAATTTGTACCAGTTATCAACAGAAAAGTTAGATTTATGTGCAGCCAAAACAAAAAACAATGGCAACATGTCCTGTACTGCCTTTAAAACCTATTGCCAGCACTAGCTTTTTGATCTCTGCTTGCCCTTAACTGCTGTTCTGCAGCAGGGCTTCCACTGTCCAAGGTGTCGCCTTAACAAATGATGGAGCAGTCCCTTTTAGTGCCGAGGCAGAGGGTGATGGAGTTGGAGAGTCTTAAATGACTACCGACTGCTCAGCACATTAATTTTCATACCAGTTAAAATAGTGTGAAACCTCAAAGGCTGTAAACTACAGTACAGCCCGTAATCACAAGCTTTGAGAAACTAAGAGAGAGAAAAGAATCCAAACAAGGCAAAGTGCACGGAACATCCTTCCACATGTGACAGAAAATCTGCCTACAGACCTTGGAGTCAACAAGAACCAAACGAGGAATCTAAACACTTTGATTACAAGAACTATAGTCTGTAACTTGGTAGCTAGGATAAGGCCAGCGAATGTATTATAATATATCCTTTTCAAGTTATTAGGGTTGCTTTAAATAAAAATAATAACCTTTGTTAAGAACATAAGAAATTTGACAAATGAAAGGAGACCATTCAGTCCATTAAGCTAATAACTAAGCTGTTATCTCATCCAATACTTCTTAAAGGTTGTTAAGATTTCTACTTCAAGTACCTGTTCCAGGTTCCTCCAACTCTTTGCGTTAAAAACGTTTTCCTGGTTTCAGTCTTAAAAGCACTTCCCCTTATTTTGTGCTGGTGTCCTTGAGTACGTGATTTACGCTTAGGCAGAAAGAATTCTGCTGGATCTACTACAGTCATATGAAAAAGTCTGGGAACCCCTCTTAATTCTTTGGATTTCTATTTATCATTGGCTGAGCTTTCAAAGTAGCAACTTCCTTTTAATATATGACATGTCTTATGGACACAGTAGTATTTCAGCAGTGACATTAAGTTTATTGGATTAACAGAAAATATGCAGTATGCATCATAACAAAATTAGACAGGTGCATAAACTTGGGCACCCCAACAGAGATATTACATTAATACTTGCAAATATAACAGCCTCTAGACGCCTCCTATAGCCTTAGATGAGTGTCTGGATTCTGGATGGAGGTATTTTTGACCATTCTTCCATACAAAATCTCTCCAGTTCAGTTAAATTTGATGGCTGCCGAGCATGGACAGCCTGCTTCAAATCATCCCATAGATTTTCGATGATATTCAAGTCAGGGGACTGTGACAGACATTCCAGAACATTGTACTTCTCCCTCTGCAAGAATGCCTTTGTAGATTTTGAACTGTGTTTTGGGTCATTGTCTTGTTGGAATATCCAGTCATTGCGTAAATTCAACTTTGTGACTGATGCTTGAACATTATCCTGAAGAATTTGTTGATATTGGGTTGAATTCATCTGACCCTCGACTTTAACAAGGGCCCCAGTCCCTGAACTAGCCACACAGCCCCACAGCATGATGGAACCTCCACCAAATTTGACAGTAGGTAGCAGGTGTTTTTCTTGGAATACGGTGTTCTTCTTCCACCATGCAAATCGCTTTTTGTTATGACCAAATAACTCAATTTTAGTCTCATCTGTCCAAAGCACTTTGTTCCAAAATGAATCTGGCTTGTTTGAATGAGCATTTGCATACAACAAGCGATTCTGTTTGTGGTGTGAGTGCAGAAAGGGCTTCTTTCTCATCACCCTGCCATACAGATGTTCTTTGTGCAAATTGCGCTGAATTGTAGAACAATATACAGATATACCATCTGCTGCAAGATGTTCTTGCAGGTCTTTGGAGGTGATCTGTGGGTTGTCTGTAACCATTCTTACAATCCTGTGCAATGCCACTCCTGTATTTTTCTTGGCCTGCCAGACCTGGGTTTAACAGCAACTGTGCCTGTGGCCTTCCATTTCCTGATTACATTCCTTACAGTTGAAACTGACAGTTTAAACCTCTGAGATAGCTTTTTGTAGCCTTCCCCTAAACCATGATACTGAACAATCTTTGTTTTCAGAGTTGCTTTGAGGATCCCATGCTGTCACTCTTCAGAGGAGAGTCAAAGGGAAGCACAACTTGCAATTGACCACCTTAAATACCTTTTCTCATGATTGGACACACCTGTCTATGAAGTTCAAGGCTTACCGAGCTAATCCAACCAATTTGGCATTGCAAGTAATCAGCATTGAGCAGTTACATGCATTCAAATCAGCAAAATTACAAGGGTACCCAAATTTTTGCACAGCTAGTTTTTTACATTTGATTTAACTTTATACAAATAAATACTGCTTCACTAAAAATCTTTGTTCGGAAAACACCCCAGTACTCAGATGTTCCTAGGAAATGAAAGACATACCACTGTTATCTTTTTTGTTGAAAGTAGAGTAAATTATTATGCAGGCTGAGAGGGGTTCCCAAGCTTTTTCATATGACTGGAGATCAGTGCCTTGGAGAATTTTGAAGACCTGCATTATGAACCCCATGCAGTCTCCTCTTCTTGAAAAGACAACCGGACCAAGGTGCAAAGAATACTGAAATGCCTACTATACTGATGAAAGGATGTACAGTATGTATTCTTGAGCCCCAGCAGTCAATGAAAGGCTGCAAAATACCTACCACTTTACATAGGTTGTTGCTGATAATCATTGTGAACAAAGAATTATCACAACAAAAACCTGAAAATATATGGAATTCAGAAATAACACTATTCTCCCAAAATGTGTAATCCAACAGATTTTTTCTACAGAAAACCCTTTAGTAATTAAATATGAATTCTGACATTCAAAAATGGAGCCACTCTAAATACCAATAGGCATTATTAATGTATGAACACAGTGTTTGAAGTATTTTGGTATATGTTGTCCTTTCCTTTCCTTTCATCATCTCTTACTCCCTTGCTCAGTTGGCCACTTTATGTGGGGCCTATGGGGAGGTCATGCAAAGAAAGGGTGGCTTTAGCAGTTCACTTTATATGAAACAGACAGTACATCATCATTTTATGGTTAATATATTTGATTCTCTCAGTTTTTATAGACTATATGTAATGTCTTTATTTAAGTATGAGAGGTGAAAATGCCAAAAATAAATACTGAAAACATACAATATTTCCAGGTTGCTAAAAGTGCATTTCATATTTTAATACAAACAATTCTGTTAATCTTGAACGTTTATTAGCTAACAGCTCAGTACACAAAGGTCAAATTCAACTTTTAGTTGAGCTGAATTGCCCCTCAGATTGAAGGCAGTTGTAAAATGAATTACAGTATTTCTTGGCGTGAATGCAATAACAATTTGCTCAAATTGATTTAATGAGATCAGTTGTTTCTTAACTCAGTGTGTTTTAACATACAACCTGTATTTTCCACCTACTGCACACAGCATTCTTAGAAGTTATTTGTTTCACTTTTTTCAGGTTTTTAAATGCAAATGATACACATATAAATACAGAATAAAAAAAAAGACATTGAATGGAACTTTACAGTAACAGAAGTTAATGCACGATTATCTTCAATTTTAGTGTGCCTAAACTTTTAATGCATTTTTTCACTTTTGAAATAGTAATCAAAAAGAAAAAACAGCACCTACACTTTCACTCTGAAAAGGATTGAGGAAGTTCCCACCCATCTCTCCGTCGTCCCGTGGAGTGCCTGGTTGATTAGTCATGCTCATATTACCAGGAGAGTTCTGCCCAAAACAAATACAGAACAGCATGAGTAGAGCACAACAAGACTTATGTCTACATGGTCATAGACGTATAAGCTAAGGACGACAGTATGAGTCTCAACCAAGATTTTGAACATTAGAACAATTGTGACAAAAACAGGCAATTTAGCCCAACAATCTTGCCCATCCTATTTACCTAAATTATTAAAAATATCACAAAGGAAACATCCATCCATCCATCCATTTTCCAACCCACTGAATCTGAACACAGGGTCACGGGGGTCTGCTGGAGCCAATCCCAGCCAACACAGGGCACAAGGCAGGAACCAATCCTGGGCAGGGTGCCAACCCACCGCAGCAAAGGAAACAGCGACAAGGAAATAAATAAGGGTATGTGGCAGGGTCAGGTACATTGAGCGTGCCTTTTTAATTTTACAGTGGATTCAGAAAGCATTCAGAAGCCTCACTTTCTGCACACTTTACTGTGTTGTAGGTTTATATTAAACAGATAAATTTGACATTTTTGTCCATCAGTCTACACTAAATAACCTGTAATGACAAAGTAAAAACAAGTTTTCATACATGTTTGCAAATGTATTAAAAATTAAAAACTAAAATCTCTCATTCATGTAATCATTCAGATTCTTAATTCAGGACTTTGCAGTAGCCCCCATTGGCAGTAGTTTCGGTTCTTCTTGGGCAAGTGTCTACCAGCTTTACACTTCTAGATTTTGGCAGTTTATCCCATCCTTCTGAACAGATCCTCTTAAGAACTGTTAGATTGGATGAGAAGCATCTGTAAACTGCCATCTTCAGGACTCTTCACAAATATTCTATGGGGTTTAAGACTGGGTTTTGGCTTGGCCACTCAAGGACAGTCAGAAACTTGTTCCAAATCCACTATGGTGTTGTCTTGGCTGTATGTTGAAAGGTGAACCACTGTCACAGTCTGAGGTCACATGCACTCTGGAGCAGATTTCTTTAAGGACCTCTCTGTATTTGGCTGCATTCATCCTTCCTCAATTCTGACCAGTCTCTGCTGCTGAGAAGCACCCTCCATAGCATGATGTTGCCACTACCATGCCTTATCTTAAGTATGGTATTAGAAAGGTGATGCACAGTACACGGTCTCTGCCAGAAATAGTGCTTGAAGTTCTAAAGAAATAGTTTAATTTTTGTCTCATCAGACTAGAAAATCTTTTTCCTCATGTTCAGAAAGTCCTTAAAATGTTAGGCAAAATCCAAGTGGGTGTTAACAACATTACTGTAAATGCCTGATTGATGGAGTGCTGCTGAGATGGTCATCCTTCCAACAAGTACTTCCATATCATGTTAGAATGACCATTGTGTTCTTGGTCACCTACCTGACCAAGGCCCTTTTTGCCTGGTTACTCAGCTTTGCTGGATAGCCAATTCTTGGAAGAGTCCTGTCAGTTAAACTTCTTCCACTTCACAATTATTGAGGCCATATTAATACTTGGATCACATAAGTAATAGTTTTATACCCTTGCCCTCATCTATGCCTCACTACAGTTTTTTCATGGAGGTCTATAGAGAGTTCCTAGGACTTCAGGGCTTGGTTTTTGTCCTGACGTGTATTGTGAATTGAAAGATCTTATATACACAGGTGTGTGCCTTGCCTCTGGTGGACTCTGATCAAGCTCTTATACATCACAAGGGTAGTTAAAGTGAACAGGTTGCACCTGACCACAATTTGAAGTACCACAACAGGAAAGGGTCAGAACACTTACATGAATAAGAGAATTCAGTTTATGAGTTTAAAAAAATCTGAAAACCTTTTGGAAAGCATTGTCATTCATACATTTAAAATTAAATCTACAACACAATAACATGTGCAGAAAGTGAAGAGGTCTGAATACTTTTTTGAATCAACTGTAGATTACAATTCATGAGATTATTTACAGTAGGTTATGCTGTTGTTAATGTTCTGGCAGAGAGCTCAGTTTTTATCATTAACCAGATTCCCATAAAATCATGATACAGTTAAACGTTCAGATGATTGGCATCAAAGTTACGGACATACTCCATTGTGCTAAAATACAGTAGCAAATTCCTTGGTGAAATAATAATTTAAAAATTCTTTGTTTCCTTATATTACTGGCATCCTGAAGAGAATAATGAGATTAATGCTATCAAAGATATGGATTGATCTAGAAATAAATTCCCTTTTGATATCCATTAAATTCAACTTAATATTATTTGTAACCAAGTATAGGAAAGTGAATCACAATTTCTAATAGTGTAATAGGTAAAAACCACTTACTTTTCGATGCCTCACAAAGCCATTACAAAGACCCTAAACAAAGACCCTAAAAACTACCACTTTTCTAATGATTTGTGTCAAAAGCAAAAGCAACTACAGTATATGATAAGTAAGGACTTAAAGGCTCAAAACAAACATATTCTTGATTGTTTAAACCTCACCATTCCAAAGATACAAAATGTATGATTATACGGTTAAATCTATCCATCAATCAATTTTTTAGGCTGCTTAATCCTGTACAGGGTAACTGGGGCAGAGTGGTGGCTCTGAGGCTGGGGATCTGCACTGGCAATCAGAAGGTTGCCGGTTCAAATCCCGTAAATGCCAATAGGGACTATGCTCTGTTGGGCCCTTGAGCAAGGCCCTTAACCTGCAATTGCTGAGCACTCTGAGTAGTGAGAAAGGTGCTATATAAATGCAAAGAAACTACTCTGGCAGCATTAGGCTCAAGGTAGGAACCAATCCTGAGTGGTGTGCCAGTCCATCAAAGATCAAACACTCAGCATGGAACATGCAATATGTAGATTTTTTTCAACTATTCTTTTCTTAAACATTTCCTTTGATGTAAAATGTTTGTTAGTTTAGGTGCATATATCAGGCTGAAAAACAGCTAAATAGGTGAGAATCTCTCTTTGACATTTTTAAGTATTAGGAACAGGTAAAGGTTTATTGCAATGGCATCACACCTGACAGTTAAAAATTATAAAACAAAGCAATAACTAAAATATCGAACCTACATAGCTGGGAAAAGATGAAGGGGAAGAAAAAGAAATGTAAAGCAGTTCTTTGTGTTGCAACAACAGCTAAGGCCTATCTTATGCAACATCATCAATTACATTATTATTGTATTATGGTGTTATTGCAGGTGCTAGGAGCTGTAATAAAGCATTATAGAATTTGGTCATAATACTTGGTAAAGCCACCATTGAAGCTGTAGACACAGTGGGTGGAGCTGACACCCCACCCAGGTGAAACAATTTTTTTTATCTAAATTAAAAAAACAAATAGTGCTCCAAAAACAAAGCACTGAACTGGAAACATACAGTATTGAAAAACACATGCTTGAGTACTCTCTAGTAATAAAGCTACACTGGAAATTGCTAAAAGGCTGGAAGTGTCCCTGCAGCTCAATTATTATAAAAATTAATTTTGGATCCTAAAATGTCATGTAAGTTTCTAAATAAAACATACATGTGGTATAGTAGCTGAGAATTAGTTTCCTTTAACAAGATTCAGGTTCTGTAATAAATCTGTTGGCATTGCTGAAAAGGTGGAAATCTTTTTAACCATGTTTACAAAGCTGAGCATTTCAAAATAGTGATGCTTCATATGATAGCACTTTTCTATCCCAGATTTACTGCATTCTGCATCTGCAACCCATACCAATCCTCTCTGAGCAACACAATAAAATCTGCTTAACACAGCTGTTTCAGCTCAAAGGAATAACCTTGAAGTGGATGATGAGAGCAGGGCATCATATTCGACCTGCAGCAAAAGAAAGCAGTACGTTCATTACTCTGGGGCCCAGAGGTTTAATCCTCCACTAATGAGGAAGGTGCACATTTCCAGTTTCAAGTGAGCAGAATAAACTCCCTATTCATTCTTCATAGAGAGAGGTTATGAAAATTTTCCGATCAAAAAGAAATCATCTGCCACCAATGTCTTGTGCTTTGGGCGACCTCTTCATAATTCATTCATTGAATAAAGAGGTTTACACTATAGGCTTTAAAAGAAAGATGATCACTAGGAGGGTACTTTTTCTGAGTCCCTTAAATCCCGTACAGTGTGATGAGATTAAAATCGTGAGTTACAAAAATGATAAACACTGCCATTTTCATGTGATCAGCCTTGGGTCAAGCATAGTGAAATACTGTTGAGGTAATGCAACAATATATAATGACTGTCATTACTTGATTTTTAACCAAACCACGTTTAGAGACTCTCTGACTCACTTCAAGAAGGAGTCCTTTATTTATTTTCCAAACTGGTTAGTAGGGGTCAGAACCTACCCAGTACCCCAGAGGCATTAGGTTTAAAGTAGGCACCACCACTTTGTGAGGGGCACTCACACTCTCTTGTTCAAGGTCACTGTACAGAGGCCAATCAACCTAACTTGTACCCTGGATTACATGTCTGTGCTACCCCTCAAGGTAAATTATAGGTGGACTTGAATGAGGATGCAAAATGTGGAATGTCCAACTTTTATTTATGTCCATATATAGAAAGTGCTAGTTAAAATTATTAAACCATAACAATGACAAATAAAGAAGCTATACAGTAGGTCTCACTCATCAAACTAGCATCAACCTAATATCTCCATTCAAAATATGCAGCAAAGTAAGCCAGGTTCCAGACTTGATTTTTGTATTACAGTAATCCCTCCTCCATCGCGGGGGTTGCGTTCCCGAGCCACCCGCGAAATAAGAAAATCCGCGAAGTAGAAACCATATGTTTATATGGTTATTTTTTATATTGTCATGCTTGGGTCACAGATTTGTGAAAAAACACAGGAGGTTGTACAGAGACAGGAACGTTATTCAAACACTGCAAACAAACATTTGTCTCTTTTTCAAAAGTTTAAACTGTGCTCCATGACAAGACAGAGATGACAGTTCTGTCTCACAATTAAAAGAATGCAAACATATCTTCCTCTTCAAAGGAGTGCGTGTCAGGAGCACAGAATGTCACATAGATAGAGAAAACAATCTCTAGCAAACAAATCAATAGGGCTGTTTGGCTTTTAAGTATGCGAAGCACCGCGGCACAAAGCTGTTGAAGGCGGCAGCTCACACCCCCTCCGTCAGGAGCAGGGAGAGAGAGAGAGAGAGAGAGAGATAGAGAGAGACAGTTTGTTTTTCAGTCAAAAATCAATACGTGCCCTTCGAGCTTTTAAGTATGCGAAGCACCTTGCAGCATGTCGTTTCAGGAAGCAGCTGCACAAAAGATAGCAACGTGAAGATAATCTTTCAGCATTTTTAGACGAGCATCCGTATTGTCTAGGTGTGCGAACAGCCCCCCTGCTCACACCCCCTACGTCAGGATCACAGATAGTCAGCGCAAGAGAGAGAGAAAAGTAAGTTGGGTAGCTTCTCAGCCATCTGCCAATAGCGTCCCTTGTATGAAATCAACTGGGCAAACCAACTGAGGAAGCATGTACCAGAAATTAAAAGACCCATTGTCCGCAGAAATCCGCGAACCAGCAAAAAATCCGCGATATATATTTAAATATGCTTACATATAAAATCCGCGATGGAGTGAAGCCGCGAAAGGCGAAGCGCGATATAGCGAGGGATCACTGTACATCAATATTTCTTTTCTTTCAGAAGACGAAAAAATACTTGATATCACTTAGGGAGTGCTAACTTTACCACAGTAAATGTTTTAAATAACGTGCCTTATCAGCAAAGAAAACCAGAAGCTCATTTTATGAAATAAATGATAAGCCTGTAGCTTACAGCATCAATAGTCAGCACTAAGTTTTTAAAGTTTTTGACGATGTCTTCTAAATTGTTTTGTTTTTCAATCATCCATCTAAGATTATAACTAGAGTCTAAAGCTGTGCTTCTCAAGCTCAGTGTGGCTGCAAATGTTTATTCCAACCAACTTCTGTTTTGATTGGACTCCTAGCCTAACTCAGCAATATTTTATTTCCCAGTTTCTAAGTCTTGGTGTCAATGTAGAAATTACAAAACTAGGTTTGGTAAATTTTTATTAGAATGTACCAAGCGTTTGCATATGTTACATGGAGATACTTTTTTTTTGTACATTTTTTTAATGTGACATCTTATTTCATCTTCCTATCAGCACACTGATCGGTACCCTACTTTTGGCATATTTTAGCACAATTGGGGGTGACATAAACACTACAAATCCCACCATATCATTATGTTTGACATTTATAATTAGACAGCTGCCTCAGCATTAAAAGGTAACAGTTAAGTGCCCATGAGGACCACTTGCCTGTATCTACTATTTGATGCCTCATGACCTTTTTTCACTTTTGTTTCATTTGCCAGTTCATTCTGTACCATAGGCCAGATGTAAAATGTTTACATAAAATATTGTGCACTGAAGTGCAAAATTTTTTAATGAACACAACTTCATGGGTGAACTGATGACTGTTTGTTAAGCGTGTTGCTATTGTTACATGTGCAAACCTGACCTTAAGCGTACAGGGAGTTCCTAATTCTTGATTATACACTGTGATTACAATTCAAACCATGTCTGAAAATTGACACAGAAATAAATCATTAATGGGAAATACGCAAATCATTCAATATCAATCTGCTGTAAAAACAGTGTACTTGGAAAAGCTGCCATAGAAAAACTGATGGCAAAGTCTGGGTTTGTGACTATTACAAGTAGAAGTGACTTGCTCATTACATGCAAAGTGAATTGGAAATTCCAGCAAACCCTGGGATGGCAAGTTTAGGGTTGGTTGACTGAAATAAAAAGTTATACAATTAGGTAGCCACATTAAGGTAGCTTCTCATTTCATTTTATAAGGCTTTTTGAAGGATTTATGAAAAATGAGTGATTACAACTGTATATGAATTTATAATATATGATTGGGCAGCACAGTAGTTTTGGCTCATGGAACAAGTTTCCTGGATTTAAATTTCATGTTGTAGATATGGAGCCTGCACGTTCCTGCTGTGTCTTTATCAATCTTCATCCGGGTTTTCTCTCACATCTCCAAAAATGTTCATTTTAGGTTAATGGAATCCTCCACCCAAAAATGATATTCTTTTTACAGCCAGCCTCACACAGGGCCCACTCATGAACCCAAACACCTACATTGAGCCAAACTAGAATTATTGGTAAAGGAAAAGTCCACTGAAAAAAGAAATACAGTGATCCCTCGCTATATCGCGCTTCGCCTTTCGCGGCTTCACTCTATCGCGGATTTTATATGTAAGCATATTTAAATATATATCGCGGATTTTTCGCTGCTTCGCGGGTTTCTGCGGACAATAGGTCTTTTAATTTCTGGTACATGCTTCCTCAGTTGGTTTGCCCAGTTGATTTCATACAAGGGACGCTATTGGCAGATGGCTGAGAAGCTATCCAGCTTACTTTCTCTCTCTCTCTCTCTCTCTCTCTCTCTCTCTCTCTCTTGCGCTGACGTAGGGGGGTGTGAGCAGGGGGGGCTGTGTGCAGCTGCTTCCTGAAGGACATGCTGCACGGAGCTTCGCATACTTAAAAAAAATCAATACGTGCCCTTTGAGCTTTTATTTGTCTCTCTCTATCTCTCTCTATCTCTCTTCCTGCTCCTGACAGAGGGGGTGTGAGCTGCCGCCTTCAACAGCTTTGTACCGGCGGTGCTTCGCATACTTAAAAGCCAAAAAGCCCTATTGATTTTTTTTTTGACTGCTTGCTTTGCACTCCTTTGAAAAGGAAGATATGTTTGCATTCTTTTAATTGTGAGACAGAACTGTCATCTCTGTCTTGTCATGGAGCACAGTTTAAACTTTTGAAAAAGAGACAAATGTTTGTTTGCAGTGTTTGAATAACGTTCCTGTCTCTCTACAACCTCCTGTGTTTCTGCGCAAATCTGTGACCCAAGCATGACATTCTAAAAATAACCATATAAACATATGGTTTCTACTTCGCGGATTTTCCTATTTCGCGGGTGGCTCTGGAACGCAACCCCCGCGATGGAGGAGGGATTACTGTAACCTTTTAATCTGTTACTTACCCCTTGATTGTTTGTAGTGATGGCCCAAATACAGAACATAAATAACAAAATTCATGATACAGCGGATATTGAACAACTGCAAATAATATCAAAATGTCCATGAAAAAAAATCTCAAATTGCTTATGTTGCATAATCCAAGTCATTTATCCAGCAATATGAATACATCATTCAAAATAACTATATTTTAGCTGGCTAAAATATTGTTAAATGATTTCTGAAAAATACTTTAATGCGTAAAAGTGAGGCACATTCAAATGAGATCAAGCTTTTGAATTGAAGACCTGCACCATCACCCCATTTATTGATTATTATTATTATGTTCATAGCGGTAGGCCATAACTGCAGTACTTCAGGGATTTTCAATGGCAGTTTGTGAAAGTGCACCTGTGAAATGACATTCTTCTTGTTGAAGCATCATGTCTATGCACAAATACAGGTACAACATATTCACTTGATTTCTTTAACTTTTAATCTCTAATTACATCAGTACTCCTCTCTCAGACTGTACTTTGAGATGCTGATACAATGTGAATGAGGTACAGTACAACTGGGCAGGACTCTTGGTCAATAAATGAGGAGAGAGAGGGATCTTCAACCTTATATTAGTCTGAACATACCCCACTGTTGTACACAAAAAGATTTTCCAGAAAATGTTAATTTAACAATATTTTAGCCAAAATAACCCAGTTTAGGGGCATTGAGAACATAGAACTGGATACCTCACATGTGGATCATATAACACAAGTTATTTGAGATTGTTTTTCATGGACATTTTGATACTGTTTGTGCTTGTTCAATGTGGGTGTATGTTATCTCCATAGTCCATGAAAAAATTAGATACTTTTTTTCTAAGCTATCTCTACAAACAATGCAGGGCAAGTACAAAATAAGAAAGTGATTGTTTTTGGACGGATTATTCCTTTCCTTGACAACTGCCAAGTGTTCCACTGTAGGTGTGTGTATGCATCTCTAGGAGAGACTGCCTATCTGTTTAGGACTGATTCTTGCATTGTGCTGGATGATACTAGGATAGGCTCCACTAGCTCACAACATTTAATTGGATTAAGTCGGTCAGGTTACACTGATTCACAATATACCTTAGCTGTAATGGGTGCTTTTTCACCTCTTCCTTCTCTCTTTTTCCTTTGTCTTTTACTTTTTAAAATCTCTGTTGGGTCTTTTCCATATCTCAGTATATTAAAAATCTTGAACACTTCTTGTATTTTCCTTTGCATTGAACAATTTCTGTTCTTCCAAATTCAAGCAGCTATCTTGCTTACCAACCATAAATCATCAATTTTCCAGCAGTATATGAATTTCTAGTTACAATACCCATAAGTATGACAAACACTGTTTTCCCGTTTTCAGACCACCTTTACATTAATTGGACATCGACTCCACTCAGATTACTCCTCATTAGTATTTTATATTAACATTTGACAGCTCTCATGTTCTTTTCTAGTACAGTTGAAGAACACATCATAAAATACCATGAAACTCCTTCACCAACACATCTGTCTTATGTTCACTAATAATTCATGCCCTTTAGTTTCTAAATTTCCCTCTGGGAAGCCATAACACTGTCCACTTACTTGTTTAGAATCAAAATCTCTATGGGTGCCAGCAAGCTTCACCTCTTTTTTCTCAAACAGAAAGAAAACTGTCAGGCACTAATTTCAAAGTACTGCATACTGGAAATTTCAATGTTTAGCTTCACTTATGAACCAGTCAATCAATTCAAGAACTGTCAGTTTTGTCAAGCTTTCCCTACACATGTTTTTACTTATTAAACGATACACATATTATGATACTGGCTATAACTCCAAGCCAAGTAAACTGACCATTACCAACTGATGAACAGTAAAGAGAAATATACAGATATGTTACCTAGGCCAATTGTTACTTTGATTCAATGAAAATTTAAGTTTATTTACCTAAGCAGCAATAACAAGAAGCGGAGAGGGTGGCTCACAAAGACCCAAACTGGGAAAAAATTATTTATTTTATTCTTAGTAATAACAAATGTTCTGCACAGTAAGTGGACAGACACACCTTCTGATTTCAGTCTGATTATGTTTAGTAAGTGTCAAAGGTACAGTTATCCAGCATTTTGTGGCAGAGCCATCATCATGACTGCACTCCACATAACTGCATTAGTCATTATGAAAAGCTCACATAAATGGTTAACTTGAAGGAAAATTTTTAAAAGCAGTATAAATTGACAATGGAACTGATTATTCCCCACTCTGCTTTAGTCACTGTTGATTTTTATAAATGTCATAAAAGTAGAGTGCTCGACATGGTTACTCACTACAAGGAAAGTAATCTCTCTACTTTACTGTATACCCCACTGGTCTAGCAGTGAACCCAAATGCTTTGCTTTCTTCTCCATTAGAAATGAGCAGCACAGCTGCTCTAATATGAACTAACCAATTCAAGAATAATGTGTTAGTCATAATCATTAAAATCATTAAGAAAAGTGTTCCTATAAACTATATAATTTAGTTGTGGTGCTGTATATTACTGTTATATACTGTTAAATGGAAGTCACACTACTGGTGACTCCCATACCTGAAGTAATGCCAACCAAGTCATACATATTGCAATTGTATATTAATGTATTGGTGAAAGCACAAGGAATTGATAACCAAAAGATAAAACAAGATTTAGGTGCTGAACTAAGCCTTCCTAGGCCTGTCTGGAGAGGCAGCTTGTCCAAATGCACACTTCTTAAGTATCCCAGTACTCTGCAGATCTTACACTGGCCTGGCCTTTCTTCTTCCCATCAGTAAGTCTTCTCCCTAAGTTGGCTTCTTGACTCAAGTAAGGTAAGTCCTGCACCATCAGGGGGATTTAAACTGCCAAGTGAGCAACTGTGTGCTGCCATTTAACAGTGAGAAGAGTAATAGTTGGTCTCCTGCCAGTCCTTCCAGATCTGACTGTTAAAAAGACAACATCAACCTGTGTTACTTGTTAATGTTCTGACATCATTCTTCTGCCTACTCTTTTTTTCTTTGAAAACTTACTAAAAGAGGTTTACTTTTGGTGACCTTCTTCCTCTACTGCATTGTGGATATGAATCTCTTCTCTTAATGCAATGCTGAACACTACCCTTGTCATGTAGCAGATAAATGTCAGCTTTAGCCCTAGCAATTCCTGCCAGCTGCATAACCCTTCAGTTTACTAGCAGCTTGCTCTTTTTTTTACACAGTGTCCAAAGATTTGGCTTTTTTTGGATTTTTGTTGTAGTGTTGCCACATATGTCAATAGTTCTGTTTTCTCTTTTTCTTTACTGTATGAAGTGTACAAAATAGTCCATGGCAATTGGGAAGCGGGGGTGGGATGACAGGGTATCTTGTTTGCCAAATACTTCAGTCTTGCTGTGGTACAATGGAATATACAGTACAATACAATGGAATATACAATAAATTAACTTTGTAGAATGCTACACCTTAGAAAATGCATATCTTAAGTAGGTGAATTGCATTATACATGGATATGCAATTTGCAAACAAATCCATGCCATGTTCAACTTCTGACCATCATCACACAGAATTACCACTTTTCATGAGACGTTCACATTTTTATGCTGCATGTGTGTGCAACACTAAAATGAATACTTCATCATGTAGACTGAGGTAATTGCATGCTGTTAATCAATTCAACACTCAGCTACAAACCAACACTACTGCATTAATTAGATAAGGGCACAGAACGCATGTTATTTCAAAGGTAAACTAATGTTATTGTATAATGTGGCCAGTAGGATAAGAAAGCATTCTGTAACAGTTTTGTACATCATAATAAAAAACTCATTTTTGCTTTTCAAGAAGACCACCTGTTTAACTGTGCAGAATTCCACGTTTTGCACCTATTCCTGAAATGCTACTGATCCTTTTGTCAAAACCAAAACAAAAGGTGACAATGTTCCCTAAGACAGAATGATAGGGAATTAATATGATAGTGGCTACAAGAAATGAAAAGAAGTAGAACAAAAGCATCTATAAGGGCTGTTTCCCATGGTGTCACTCCTGCCTTTTACCTAAGGATGAAAAGCTAAGATTGAATATAATTTGAGGCTCTGGACAAACATAACATACAACGAGATAGTTTAATAAGAAAATGGATGTAATAATGGATGGATATATTATCAAGTTTAGAGATTGAAGAAAAAAGTAACATGCTTACTTACCTTGGAAATGCTGTCCATATCTCCTGAGCCTAAATTAGAAAACAAACAGGACAGTATTTGTTTTTTTTATAGTCAATCATTAACATGGTGATGATATAATATGCATAAAGCTTTAACGGTTCTGGCTGGACAGTGCAAAGAAAAGAGAAAGAAATAAATATTTCACCTAACATTGTTTAGATATCACAACTGAAATAAAAAGGTGAAGAAATGAGTATGATTTGTCAAATTTCACAGAATATCGATTGGACTCCACTACTGAATTTTTTTCCCTAAATATTTTAAAGTGAATGTCTCACAAAACAATAAAAAGTGAATTCTGTAACTACAGTTTATAACAAGGAAGCTTTCTAATTTAGGATTGCACAAGTTTCACTTGAGGAGGCTACATGGAGTGCTAAGCATGCCAGTTTAAAAGCCTGTTTGTTTGGGGCAATTCTCAGCTGATAGTTAGGGACATTAGGGGGAAATAAATAGTCTGTATCATTCAATCAGAAGACGTGTATAAATGCAGCAGGGTTTTACTGTAGGAATTAACTTTAATACGAATATTTTAAATAGTTTCAAGATTCATCAGTAGTCTTCTATGTCCAGCTTTGATTAATCAAAACAGCATAAAAGTAGCCGATACATAGGTCTTAAGTTTATCTTATTTACTTTACATGTTTTTACAAACTATGGTGAATAAGAGAGAACATGTTGGAAGTTCAGCTATCATGAGTGATTCATCATGTTAGCAAAATGCATTTGTTAAACAATGATGGTGCCAGCGTAAGATGGTGATGTCTAGTATTTAAATGTTAACTTTAAACAGTATATGTACTGTTCAATGATCTAAACAGCAGTGGCCACAATCCCTTGGCCTGGTTTAACAATTAAAAAATGGGTTTTCCTTTGTTTAGATCCAATAGGGAAACCTTCTTTAGCTCATGCTTACTTGACCAACCGGGCCCTGAATATCATCAAATTTTTTGCTTGTTCCAAACATACAGAGAGAGTGAGAGAGACAGACAGACAGATACACCATGATCAGAAACAGCTGTCTCCTCAGATTCCTGAGATTTGTGTACCAGTAGTGATTTAAATCTTTATTATCCTACTGCAGTTTTTTCTTTAAACTTCCTACTAATTCCAAATTTAGGTATGTACCTCTCCCACATTACATGTAAAACATTTTTAAACATGTTCCACTGTTCATTGACTGTCTCCACACTTAAAAGCTTATCCCTACCTATTCTTCATAGACTGACACATCTGTCCCAGACCACCTTAATTTTTCTTGTAGCTCCTTATCACTGTACCAACAGCCTGCCGATTTGCATTTGTTTTACAAATGTGACAATCAGTATCACCCATCCTTCATTCACCAAGCTAAAACGCATCACACAGCAAAATTTAACAGCCCAAGTCTATGTTGAAGGTTTTTATCTGGCAACATATTGTAGGGAATTGTATAGGTAAATGACATATCATTATTTGAAACACATACATTTCATGTGTATTCTGTGTCTACAATGATTTGTGTAAAATGTAAGATGACATAACAGATGTGATGCAACAAAAGTTGTATACACAGCTAAAACAGATTTTTAAAATATTATAGTAGTAATGGCATAATGTTGACTTGAAGTGTAGAATTTGTAAAGACTAAAGTCCAAATATCAAATAAACACTTTCACAAAAGGTATAACAAAACAAGTGTGCTTTTATTCAAGAATAAAACCGAATAAAAAGAAATTGTTCAAATGGCATGGTTATTAATGTGTAAAATAAAAATGTTTATATGCAGGCGTGTGTTTGTGAGTTTCACTGTGGAAATGTGGCAGTCTTTTAGATCTTCTCAGGTGGAGCAGGAATAAAGCTGCTGTTTCATAGTCAAGGGGTTTCTTGATTCAAATCCTAGGTCCTCCCCGCACTGTAATAAAAAATTACAAGCTCCTATTGTTTCATTTTTTCCTGCAATGTAACTATCTGAAACAAGGCTTAATTAAAAAAAATGTAGTTTTCACCATTTCTCTAACAACAAAAATATATATATATGTATATTTATTCTCACACAATCAATTAATTGATATTGGCAATTAAACACATGCTTAAATGTAAATATATATGCACTTTTAGGTTTAAACCATTTTAAATTATTAATTAATTACACTACAGCTTTTTTGCTGTTAAAATATATGTTTACTACATTTATACAGGTGTGGTTTTCTTTCTTTAATGTATTAGCTAGACATTTGTAATTCTTGATGTGCAATTATAAAATATAGATTACCTTTTTAATTATGTAGTACTTGTTTCTTACCAAAACGTATAATGTACAACACACAGCAACAAATAACAGTTTAAATCTTTAAAAAAAAAGCTTATTGTTTACTAAGCAGCAACTTCAAATTCGTCTTTATGTTTTCTTTTTCAAATTAAAAATGTAAGCTGCATTTTAAACAAGTACACTGTCAAAACCCAAGCAGTGTCCGTTTAAATTTAATGGACAAAATAAAAAGGTCTGAATTCCTTAAAGTAGCTTTTCCTGCCGTCTGTCTAATGGCGCAGGGTCGCTTTTCCAATTACTTTTTTCCAGTTTATTACTCCACTTTCTTTAATGTAAAGGCTAAAAGTTCAATTGCCCCTCATTCACTGATAAAACAAGCTTCTACTTGATGCTCTTTGTTTCCACTGCAAAAAGTTTGCAGCAAAGGAAAAAAAAAAAAAGACACGCTGACTCGACTACCATAATATATTGTGTAAAGGAGCAATGCAAATCAATTACTGTAAAGGTTTGAAAATCAGTGGCTGAAAATACTGGTTTTGTTGATCAGCCTTTTTACCGATCAAGTTTTTTTTTAGTGAAAATCGGATGATTCTGATGCCTAGTTATTGCTAAACTATCATAATTTTGTTGTGCTACATACACCTCCAACTCACTTGCATTGTGGTGGTGAAATGTGTGCTCCAAAAGCTGTCCTAATATAAGTGTTTTATTTAGGCCGAGCATGAATAAGAATTCTGATGCTCTAGTATCAAACAACAAATATAGAAACTAACTTAATGAGGAGAGTTATGTTTATGCTCCAGTGAACTGGGATACTTTATGATATTTCTGAGTTAGATTTGTTTTGTATGTAAACTCAAAATGTGATTCTTCATCTGTAGAGAAACTGACCTTGTTGCCATGATATACAGTATCATTTACTTGTTTTTAATTATTTTATTTCTTTTTTGATAGATTGTTACATGCGGTTTTGTTTCCTTGCTGACAATGAACTACTTTGACATTTTAATTGAGGTTAAAGTCATTCTTTAACAAAACTGCCAATAGCTTTGATATCTTTTTAAAAAATGTCTCTATCATAGTGCTTAATGAAAAAATCTTTAGAAAATAAATTTGCTATAAAAGTGGTTAATTTCAAGCTGGTGGCAAATTGTGTAAAACAATTAATCAAAATGAATGAAGCTTTCAAATCCATGTAGTAGATGCTAATATATAATCATTATCACCTCTACAAATCCTAAGCCTGATATTTTTCAATGCTTTGACAGCGGTAACATTGTGTGTCCTTATTTATTTTAATTACAATGTCATTTCTTGTAACAATTACATGTTTTAGATGTAGTCATTTAAAATCAATGACTCCAGTTTTTATTTAATAGGACATTGAATAATAAGGTTGTATTCATTCATGTCAAGCATGTTTCTGAAATATTCAGAATACTGGGGGTAAGATCACATAATTTGTCTATCAATTTCTTTGCTATGTCAAGTCTTCTGAAGCAGACAAAAATCAATTCCTGCTTCCCTGAACCCTGACGTAATTAGTTAATACAGTATTAGTATAAACTTGTTCTGTCTTTGGTACTGACTAACCTAATTGTCATCAAGTTCAGTCTGTTGAAGCCCACTGTGGCAAATATTCATCCAAATCAACTTCTGCTTTTCATCGGACTCCTACCTTAATTAAGCAAGTGGCTATATCTCAGTTTCTTTGTTTTGGTGTTAATCCAAGAAATTTAAAAACCGAGCTTGCTAAAAAAAAAAAAAAAAAAAAGTCTTTTGAATGTATCAAGTATGTACAGTATGTATGCTGCATAGGGCTTAATTTAGTGTTTTTTACCTTAATTTTTAAGATTTTGATCATCATCTTCATTTTCATTTTACTTTTCCAGTTGATCTGGTTATTTAAACTTTTTTATACTAATGGCCACACTAGTGAATGCGACAATGAAGTAAATGCAGAATTTCATAATTCAGTGCCATTTGCCCTTGTGTCTATGACCAATTTCTTTTTTTTTTATATTTTTATTTTATTAATTTTCATTGTAGTCATTCCATACAAATAGATCAATTTATAACCCAACAAAATTGAAGACAAATCAAACCCCACCCCTGAGAAGGAGAGCTTAGCTAAAGGAAAATTGCTTAGGGCTTTTTAATAAGGCAACATTAAACAAAAGAAAGGGAGAAGTAAATATATATGTAAATAAGAGATGGAGAAGGGAGTTAAATGCGGTAATAGTTATTTCTCTTATTCTAAAATAATATTGATTAAATCCTGCCAGGTTTTGAAAAAATTTTGTACAGATCCTCTAACTGAGAATTTGATTTTTTCCAATTTCAAATAATATAAAACATCGGTTTCCCACTGACTTATCAGAGGAGAATTAGGATTCTTCCAATTTAACAAAATAAGTCTGCGTGCCAAAAGTGTAGTGAATGCAATCACCGTTTGCTTGTCCTTCTCCAATTCAAGTCCGTCTGGAAGAACACCGAACACAGCTGTTAATGGGTTAGGAGGGATTGTGACCCCAAGGCTGTCTGAAAGGCACTTAAAAATTTTTGTCCAAAATGATGTTAGTTTGGTGCAGGCCCAGAACATGTGACCCAGTGAGGCAGGAGCTTGGTTGCAGCGTTCGCAGGTTGGATCCTGCCCTGGAAACATTTTGGACAGTTTTAAGCGAGACAGATGAGCTTGATATATAAGTCTATGACCAATTATTAACATTAGAATCCCTGAAGCCTACGATAAAACTTGTAATCCTGGGCCACTTTAAATTCATTTGCACCTCTCCATTAGCATCTTTTGTTTTGTAAATGTGTTCATCAGCACAAGCAGCACACAGCCTGCTATCCCATCCACCCCACCGCTGCAGCTCAACTCAGGAAAAAATTTCTCCCAGCTCAAGTCTGTTTATCTGGGTGTGAAGTGGCTGGTGTTGTATAGGGTACATAATATATCGTTATTTGGAACACATGAATTTCATGTGTGTTCCGTGTCTACAACGATCTATGTAAATGTAGGATGACAGGAAATGACAGAAATGCAAGAAATGTCAAACAGATACCTTTTTTTTTTTTTATGTTTTTCATGTTATAGTACTAATGACAAAATTTTGACATGAAGTGTATAACGTGTGAAGTCCAAATATCAAATATACACTTTCATAAAAGGTACACATATAACAAAACAAATGTGCTTTTATTCAAGAATATAACCAAAGAAAAAAGAAATCGGGTTAGGGTATGACGCTGACATGACCGCTTTGGTGGTGCAGTAGTAAGAACAGCAAGAAGAGGTCACGGGTTCGATTCCGGCCATTTCTCAGAATTTCCATTTTGAGTAGTGAACTGCTCTTATTGTTACTATTATACAATAAAAAATACATTTTATTTGAGTCTGTAACAACTGGTGTAAATTTATGGTACTTGTAAAGGACAGCTTTTTTTTTTCCTCTCAGTCACATTCACGCTTCCCCTAATCTGACATTGCTGTTTTCAAATAAAGACGTGCTATAACAGAGGTGAACTCAGATGAGGGTGAGGGTTCTACATAAGGGAGAGAGAACAGAAGCCCTTCCCGCAAGAAATGTCCACTCACACATAAGAACAACACAGCTGCACCAGGCATAAAGGCAAAAGATGGCACCGTTTGGATGCAGCAACAGGTCGGGTGTTGTCCTGCCAGTCAATCTGCCACATGCATGTCCTTCAACGAAACAGCAGGGCATGCCGAGCTCGCCAAAGTATTGTGCAAAGTTCTGTTTGTGATTATGTTTTGTGATGGTCTTTATATGAAAAACATTTAAATGTTACTTATATAAAAGCCACATCAAATGTTATTTACCTATTCACCACGATTTATTTATTTATCTTCCTACAGCGTAAAGTCACAAGTAGATTGCAGAGCTTCCTGTGTTTGATCAACATGGGCATGCTGACAAAGTACATGTGCAATGCCACTCCTTATTCAGGAAAAGATTCCAGTCGTCCCATAGGAGAAAGACTTTCCACGACTAAGGTCATAAAGCTTATGGAGCCATTTCTGGACAAAGGCAGAACCGTAACAACAGTTGCGTAAAGTGCGACAGGAGCTTCCACCTGCAGCTAAAGCCATTCGTGTACTGAAGAAGTACTATAACATGAAAAAAGTTTGCTTTACGTATGTGTTCGACATTTCTTGCTTTTCTCACATTTCCTGTCATCCTATATTTACATAGATCGTTGTAGACACGGAACACACATGAAATGCCTGTGTTCCAAATAACACTATATTATTTTACCCTATACAACTTCAGGTACCTCACACAACAAGACTTGAGCGATTTTAACAGGCTGCTTGCTACTTGTGCCGATCGACACATTTATAAAACAACAGACGCTAATGGAGGGGTGCGAAAGAATTTAAGGAGGCCCAGGATTACAGGTTTTTTCGTAGGCTTCAGGGATTCTAGTGTTAACTGTCATTATTACTGTACAGTAAGGGAAACACAGCACACAGAAAAAACTGAATTAATAGGAAAATGACAAAGGAAAGGTAAACACTGAAAGCTTTTGCAAACATGCAAAATATTTCTAAACTTTTCATAACTATCAATCTCACACTACTGCACTCCTCTAAAGGGAGCAGCTAACTTAACACTGAGATAAATTAGCGGTAAAATGAGCAAATGATCGAGAAACTGATTGGAACAAAAGTATCTGCCAGCGAGCAGAACATGAAAACCACTGGACTAACCTTTATGGATAAGTTTGTTAACCAACCTATAATATTATTAACCAAACTGTAATGAAGTGATATACTATACCAGTGTTCAGTGGCTTCAAACCACTTTACTTAACATAAATTATTAATGTACACATACTGGAATATACTGTACATTGTGATTTTAACAATGATGGCTTTCTACAGTACAAGGTCTAAGATATATACTGTATGGGCAGTTGTTAGAGATGAAGCCTTCAGTTCTAGGTCCCCTAGCTTGGAAATGATTCGCTGCTAGTCTAATGAATACTCCACAGGTCTCAGGCTGAGGACTCATTACTTTAGCACAGTGTATTGACTATGTTGTATATACGGTGGTTACTTATTTCTCTGAAATAAATATGACAGAGATTACCAGCTCTTACTGACCCTTTTCAGTTTTTTTATTTTTGATATTTTACCTTGGCCCTTATTGCCACTGTTACTTTGACCAAACCATTACTCCTGTGTGTTTGGGGACTCTTTAATTCTAACAGTAATAAACATAACACTAGCTCAAAAGAGTTGCGGACCACAGCATGTATAATGCAATATTATATAAGACAACTATGGACAGCCAATTGCCCTAGGTCAAGAGAACTTTGAGCACAAGTCTTCCAAATCATAGACTCCTAAAAGATTATTGTTATTGATAAGGTTTTTTCTTACAGACACATTAATTCGATTTTTTCTACCAACTGTATATCTTCAGTTACTTTATATTCTTTTAATCATAAGAATTTAAAAAAATGTGTTTCTCTATGTAAAGGCGACCCAGAGTTTATAGACCTCTTTATTACTGTGCCTTTACATAAACCAAAGATTGTTTGAAACCTGACATGGTTACCGTCTTTGTGCAATACAAACACTTTTTCCAAGTCTGTGATGATTTTTTTTGTGCATTCTGTTGAGGGTTGGTTGTCATGAGTCAGAAAAATTGATAGACGAATTGATATAATAAATAAATATGTGCACCTATGTGCATATGTTGCAAGAATATGCACTGTTTTTTGCACTGCAAATCTGTGTAGGTTGCCTGCCTTTAGTGTTGAGTTTCATGTAAGTATGGATACAACTGAAAAATCTGATTTGAGTAGATTGTTGTTTTTGTGATGCGCTGTGTTCTTTTACAAAAGAATGGAAGGTCAAGCTACGTTTCTAAACAAATGTGAGATATGGGGGTGATGACTCTTAATCTGATTCTTCCACAACATCCCCATAGAGAGTCAAAAATGTCATATTTTCTTTTACGTACTTGAGGCATACGGAGAAACTGCTGTAAACTAGGAAGTCATTACCCAGAAAATAAGGATCAGATGAAACTAAAACATGCACTTATTAGAGAAAATGCAGACTCGCTGGTTATTTAATAATCACAGCTAACACACTCTCAAGAGAGCAGGCCATACATAACTAAGGCAACAAGCCTTTAAAAATATTGATTTGCCAGTTTTGCATAGCATATATTTTATCTTTCACATTTTCTAATAGCAGCATAATGCATGCTATCACAGAAGGCATTTATATTGTTACAAAATGGCATTCACAGTAATATTATAGTTTCACAGTTTTATATTTTTTACTACAACTGCAAAAAATATATAGCAGAAGCACAGTATAGTTGAGCTTCAACTAAACATGAAAAGGAAATGGATATATATTTAATATTTAACTTTTATGACAGATCAGTGGTGAATCAAAGCAAATGTAAAATATCAAAAAACATTTTTAAATGGAATGAAAGTGTTATTTAGTTTTACAGTTCAAATGTCAACATATATTTATTTTAAGGTCATTCTAGTAGTTATTTTACTGGTGAAACAAGGATTTACTTTTAATGCTTGCACAAATTAATAATCATAACAAGAAAATTACTGCTCAGTAAGATCAATTCTACACACAGAGCTCCTAACAAACGTTGAACAGAGAAAATAAGCAAGAAAGTGAAGTAAAAAGTAATCTCTATATATATTTTACCTAATGACCCGTTCATATGATGGGGCTCCATTCCCCCCATTCCTCCCATCGGACCATCTGACCCAGGACCCATTGGGAACTGTTAAAAGAGAAGAATAAAAATTACTGAATCTATCATCAGGTGTTGATACTTCCACATATTTTTAATTTATATTTTCAAAATTAATATTTTTCTAAGTTGAGTTGAGAAAATGTTATTTAGCTTTGTCTTAGAACTACTTCAGTAAAGCAGAATGCAACCAATTTAAAAGACTTTGAATCTACAGTAATGACACATCATTTAACTGTGGAGTGGAAATTAAAATAACATTACCTTTATGAACAACAACTTAACAATAAGCTGACTAATAGCAAAATATAAAATAATGCTGAATTTGCATACACAGTAGTAGTTGTCTTAGCACTACACTACTACTGTTCATATATATATATAAAAAAAAAAACATTTTCCTGCTGAAAGTCAATTAACCTTTTTCACCTCACACAGCAAAGTTACAAAAAAAAAAAATTTTCTCCACAAAGTGGCACAACTAGATGTCTAAAACTCTTAACAGTTGTTAACAATGTACCCATCCTTCATACTGTGTCCCAATGATAAACCCACTTTCTTGTTAAAGGAAAATTCACACTGTCACAAGTGTAAAGAGATTTATATCAGGGTATTATTCCAGACAGGTGGATTAGTGTGAAATCCATTGTATCTAAGATGGGATCCACAGAAATATGGCTATTTCCATTCCAGAAAAATCCTGGATTTTGTCAAATCTATGTTTCTGGAACAGATAAAGTCAGACTTATGTGATCTGTGAGGTTAATTATGCAAATAATTCACTAATCCTGATTTTTAGAATGGTCTCTGACTTTGCCTGTTCCAGAAAGAAAGATTGAACTAGAAACTAAACTGCAAAACACAGGATTTCACATGAAGGATTAATGTTTTGAGGTCACAATAATTTCTCAGCAGAGAAGCTAATTGTACGACATCTTTGTCAAAAATGTTCAGAAATGCTGATCCCAGCTGCACTATTTAAGAAGCAGAGAAAGCCAATAAAATACCATGTTCCTTTCTTCAATGGCCAACTGACATAGAAGCACAACTCCTTTACCAAATAGGGCTGAGAAAGATTAGACCCCGAACGGCCATTCTGGCATGCTAAGGGAATTGCCTACATTAACATTACTGTTTAACATTGGAAACTGCAATATATTTGAGCAAATGGCTACAACATGCATTTCCAATGTAACATTTTGCGACTTTGAGCTGACATCCATGCAAAACCTGTGCATTACTCATTATGTTTTGTTAACTGTTGCTCTCTTTACAAATTTTGAAATGCCACACATACTGTATCACCAAAGCAATGATACACAGGGCAATCTGAAAAGTGACCTGATGTTGAAACAGCATCTGCACACACAGGTTGTTTTCCCCAAGACAGAATTAAGTAACCAGCATTAAAGAGAAAATATACAGAACTGCAGTCTACATTAATAATTAATTTCCTAAGCAAAAGTTACCAACAATAGACTCGCTAGTGGAATGAGTTGCCCAAGTTCATCCCTTCTTCAGAGTATTTCACCACTTCAAGAAATGGCTCTGCAGATTCTCTTTTTAAGCAAATACCTATACAATTCTTTAATACAGTTCTTAAATAGAATAACACAACGACAGAACTTCTATATTTGACTACAAATGTATTTGACATTTTCCTTCTTGTTTTACTTATTTTGTCACCTTGCTGTGTGCCACTTGCAGCTAAACTCAACAGATATTTACTCAACTATACTTTAACCCTTGTAAGCCACTTTGGATAAAGACATCTGCTAAATGATTATGTGTATAACAAGACTTCCAAAAATGAATTGGCTGTGTTGATGGAACATACAGTATATCTGTATCAAAGTGCCAAACATGAATGAAGCACAAACAAACAGAATCATAATGAGACTGGCAAAATACTTCTTTCTTTATTGTATGCTTGTTTTATTACAATCACCTTATAATTATTAAACTACAAACTCTCTGTAAGAAAGTCACTAATGCAACATGCACTAAATACACATTAACTAACTAGGCCACTCATGTAATAATACATTATACTCTGTTGCCCAGCCAGTCCCAGCACATGATTGGAATAATATTCAAATATCAGAGCGAATATCAATACCTATGCAAACATTTAATCTTTTCTGAGCAATAATGCACAGGTACAGACAGAAAATCAAAGATAACAAGGCAACAACCAACCCTGAATACTACAGCACTAATCTCTATTATAAAATGAAATCCTGAGACAAGACTTTCTTGGAGATAATTTCAACTCCCGCAAGAGATAATGTTAGGTCCCGCGAGACAAGACTTTGTGCCAAGAGATTTTGACAAATCCTGCCCTCCTCTCAAACATTTACAGCAACTCACTTCTCATTTGTGTGAATGCTATTGTCAGACACAGATCCTGCACTCTCAGCTCCAAGCGGGGTCGGAAATAAAAGACGAAGAGTAGAAGACAAAGTAGAACGTCGTAAAGAGGTTCAAAAACATTGCCGTAATACACATGCAGAGCAGGTTAGAGATTATGAAAGTACTAAAATTCGAAAGTTTAAAAAAACTGAGAGTAAAGATCGCATTAGCGCTAACAAACAGAAATTATTACTTAGTGAAATAATGGAAGAGCGAAAAGAGATCAAATATAGGAACATAGGTGAATTGACAGAAGTATGTACATATTGTTTGGATTTAAACTGACTCGGAGACTTGTAGATTGTCTAATTCGAGTTGCCATCAGGGTAAAGTAGTAGAATTAAAAGATTTGTTGTTTGGTGAAAGTGAAATCTACATACGCGAGCGGCAGAGACGCGGTTGGCGAGTGAAGCTAGCAGGAGGCAGAGCCCCCTAGTATTATAAAAGACCAACATACTTCCTATGGTAAGTGTTGAGAACTTTTGACACTACGGAGAACAAGCCCAAAAAATTAGAGAACGTCTCCTAACCTTGTGACAAAACTGTGTCCTAATGCTCTACTGTTTTATGCCAGAAATAATCAAAAACTGGCTGTTTGTAAAGCTGATATGACTTTCACATGCTACCTCTGAACTAAAGACAGTTTTAAAAACCTGTAGGTGAATGAACAAATCATAGGGTTCATATTTTGAAAATGCTCTAGTTCCTTGCACACTTTAGTGGAAAAGCAGGTTTGCACTAAGAGAAAGATTTGTTTCCAAAATGTGCTCAGAAATATGAAACAAAGTCCACTCTAATCTCAAATATTCAAATACTAGCACAGGTTAGTTCTAATTTCTTGGATGTATAGAAATTATGACAGAATAAAATTATATAATTAAGATAATGAACAATGTAAATACTGACGATATCCAAATTTTATACCAAAAACATTTGATGACACTTAAGAAATCTGTGTTTCCATTTTCATTATATAGGTGAGCATCTGCATTAAATACTCCTTAACCCAAATTAAATGTCAAAAAATGAAGTGCTATATCTATTATGTTTACTCCATATTTAATAAATATATATTGATGCACTTCTTTATTCATATCTGTTAATGGTGCTTGAAATGGTTTGGGAAATTTGTGAAAGCATATTTGCTTTTGTTTTTTTAGATAGATAGATAGATAGATAGATAGATAGATAGATAGATAGATAGATAGATAGATAGATAGATTTTTAAACTCTATTGACATTTCAATGTATGTTACCGTAAATATAACTAAAAATTAGTATGTTATTTTATTTATGCCTTAAAAAATGCGTATATAAGAATCTGGACTTAGATTAAATAAAAACACTTTTATGCCAAAAAAGTTTGAATATTTGATAAAAAAGGAAAGAAAACATTTTTCTACATAGGGTCAAGGGAATGGAAGCTTATTCCTGCCACTCAAAAAAATGATTGTAATAGGTTTTATTTTATAAACATAATATTATTTTGCAATAGTTATTTAATTATTTCACAAACATATTGAATTATTTCACAACTGGCACACAGGTAAACAGACTTGAGCTGAGAAAACGTTGTGCGGCGGTGGGGGGATGTGATAGCAGGCTACTTGCTGCTTATCAACACATTTACAAGACAAAAGACACTGACAGAGAGGTGCAAAGGGATTTAAGGTGGGCCGGATTTTTTTCGTAGGCTTTGGTAATTCTAGTGTTAAGCACTATTTCAAAACTTTATTTATAGGCTTTTATAACTGAATTACACAAGGCACACTCTTTTCTGATTAACTGTGTGATTGAACCCTGGTGTATCATCCACTATGTTTGCTTCCTGCCTTACACCCAGTGTTGCTGCGATAATCTGGGCTCTTTTTGACCCTAAACTGGGCAGCTTAAATTTACCCCTTAACATCTGCAGAATTATATGTTCAGTTCTTGTCACTTTGTTGCATGCTATGCGTTTGCTTAACCTCTTCCACGATAGTTGTCACTAGACAGCCACTGAATGTACATGCATGATGACATTAAATGCAGCAAGCAATACCTTTGCAAAATAACAACAAACTTTTCTGAAATACTGCCAAAAAAAAAAAAAACCTTTCTAAATGGTGAAATGAACTTCCATACATGGGAGCTGTTCCTACAGTAAAGAAAAAATGCCAGGAATCAGTCCTAAGTGGAATACACATTAAGATGGGGGCAATTTATTGTAGTGTCA
Organism: Erpetoichthys calabaricus; assembly: GCF_900747795.2. NCBI lineage: Eukaryota > Metazoa > Chordata > Cladistia > Polypteriformes > Polypteridae > Erpetoichthys > Erpetoichthys calabaricus. The sequence goes on along the minus strand of NC_041400.2, from coordinate 67,913,134 downwards.
CCGATCAACCTAAAATCTTGTGTTTGAATGGTGTGAGGACAACCATAGTTACCCAGAAAAACAAAGAGAAAATGGAGAAGATGTGCAGACTTTTATACATAACACAGAACAGTTGGGAAATGTAACCAACGTCCAAACATTACATATTCAGTGCTGACATTGCTGTTATTTAAGTAAGCTTGTTCCCTTCACTCAAAAAAATGCAATATGTTATTTCACAATGATTACTGCATTATTTTGCGGAATTATTGCATTATTACGCAAAAGGTATTGACTGGTATGGTTGGTATTATTATTGTGCACACACATTCTCTAGACATTCTGTAATGCTAGTGAGGGAGAGATTAAGGGTGTGAGGATAGCTTAATACTTTGCAAAATAACTTTTTTATGTTAAATAATACAATAATTTTTTTTGGAGCGGTGTGAATAAGCTTGCATAGTTTTTCTCTCTGAAAGAAAAAAAAATACCATGGAATTATTTAAATATAATATTAAGATTTCATTCTCTCACAATAAGCCTTGATTTATAAATTACATAGTACTAAACTTTCAGCTGGTGAAGACTCAAAAGGTGTGATTACGCTAGATTTTTTAAATGCCTGTTACTTACTTGGAAGTCTTCAATAGAAAGGTTATAATAGGTGATGGTAACCAGACTGTCTCTTTTGAAAATGTACTTGGGCATGCAACTGTTAGGTCATTTGCTCAAACACTGCAACTCTATAGTTTGTACAATAACGATATTCATTCAATAAGTGGGGATTCTGGCATGAAAATTCTGGTGGGGCCATGCAGGAATTTTCCCTTACATGTGCTGACCGCTTTAATATTAATGTTACACTTTTCTAACTAATAATGTACTTTTTTTTGCTAATGGCTAGTGAGACATACAGGTTCACACATCATTACCAAAAATCAATTAATCAATAGGAAGTTGATGCCTAATTTGTCTTGATTGGCAGCAGATTATTGTTATATCCTCAGATATCATCATCATTGACAAAATGCATCAATTTGGATTTAAATATTAAGTAAAATGAGCGCCTTGTTACACATTGTTGCCCAAAAAAATCATTTGGCTATGAACTACCTAAATAATTATAATAAAAATAACACACAGCATAATCTGAAGACAAACTGTCAGGCTACTTCAGTAGAATTGCTAACCACTGAGCCATCAGGTGATTTATTGACAGAACAAAGCTGGCAAACAATTTACCTAGACTTTCTTCATTAGGACGCTGTACTTCTTTGAAAAAAGGACACCATACTGTTTGATTCTTTTTCACAAAGGATCCCTCATAAGGCTTCAGTGGCAACTTTTTCAAATTTAGTGCCAATAGGTGCTTGAAGATCAAGATGCCCATTGATGCCAATCTGAGCAGTGTAATGTTTTATGGATGATGCATTCCTGGTATTGATCTTTTTTTTTACTTTCAGATTACTGTAGCCACCATTAAGGTTGCAAATGGTACTGGGCGTTTTATACTTCTTCACTCACTGGATTGTGCTGAACATTCTTGAATGGGAAAAGCTTGAATTGGAAATGCACAATTAAAAAAGAGGCAGTTCTCATGTTCATACAGATAATTTAGGACTCTAGCTTTCAAGTCCCATGACTAAACTAGAAAGTTCAGGTTGTACAGGGGTACACACACACCTAACAGTAAAGCTGGAACACTGCAGGGGCAATTGGTCCAGCTTATTGGTCAGAAATTTGCTTGCAGCATTCAACATGAAGACAATTTAACATACTACAGAAAGCTATTTCTTTTTTAGACAAGAAATTTCATTTGATAGTAAGTTGAATTACTGAAGGAAGTTAATGAAGAAAGAGTTGAAGGTTATAATGCATATTTCAATAATAAGTTCAATTACTGAGGGAAGCTCATTAAATATTTTTCACAACTGCCCTTTAATGCAGAAACCCGCTTCCTCACTAATGTGATCGTTTTGTAATTATTTTACAATGCAAATCACCAGGTCTCAATAAAATGTAACAGATTTTTTTTCCCCTACATTGCTAAAGTCTGACTTTCTGGCTCCATTTTATCTTTGCCATGCCTTAGGATTTAATGTAGTCTGAATTACTGCTACTCTCTCCTCAGTTGTCTTCAAGCAAGACATAATTCCAATGGTTCACAGTTTGTCTGATCATAAAATGTACTGTTAATAGTAGCAGCTGTAGTAATGGTAGTTGTTGTAGTAGTAGCAGCAATAGTTAATATTACAGAATATATTGACATTCTTATCATACTTACTGTTGTTATTATTGGCCAACATTATATTAAAGTGTCTACCACTCTTGCATTCAGCTTATGAGCTCAAACCCTTGCTCAGTCATTGATTTTGTGGAATTTCCATGTTTTCTATGTGTTTGTACGAGTACTTAAAAGGATATGTGCACTTTAGGTTAACCAGCGAATTACATTAAGTCGGTTTGAGAATGTTATTATTATTGCTGTTAAAGTTGTTGTGAATTTTATTACATGTGAGAATAATCTTCAATCGAGTTCTAGTCATTTAAAAATACTGAAATTGAACACTAGGTGGCACTGTAGCACTACAGTTAGCATGGATCATTTGCTGCTCCAGGTTCAACTTTCTGCTCTGTCAGTCTGTGTGGCAGAGGATACAAAGGCCGGAACCAAGCAAAATGTTATAATACCTATTCACTGAAATGAGTGTGATGTTTTCTTTTTACTGCAAACTGCAGCTTGTAACAGTTTGAATGATTTTGCTTTGTATACCTAAGTTAGTAATGCTTGTATAGAGAATTGCATTGTGTGATTACAAAGTGTATTTATATTTCTTACAATAAACAAAATTATGAGAGCTGCATACGAGCCCACGAGTCACAGAGGGTTCAAATTTACAATGCTTAGCTGGGACACATGAGGGATGCTTCAATGGCTTCAGAGTTTAAATTGAGAGTAAAACCTACTTATTTTTGGCCAACCTATTCCTGATAGAGCTGCTTATATGGTGTTCCACTACATATTATTATTTGCTGCTGAATTAGGATGTTTAGTTTACCATTACAGTTATGGCTGCAGTATATTCTTCTGGACTCCTGGATGATGCTTCTTTTTCTCCAGGTAAAGAACACACCCTACCGCCAAAGTCATCTTTACAAATTGGCAATACATTGCAGTGCCATCTCTGTAACTGGCCAAGTCTTAGGTTTGCTGAACTCTCAGACAACTGCCATGCTTTCCTAGATGCTTTTCTTTTTATAATTTTTATCACTTTTGACATAATTAGTTCTTCATGAGATGGTAAAAGATTATTGTGGCACGACTAAAGGATTGTGGTGACGTATTATCTGTTTTTAGGTTAGACCTAATCTGCTTGTTTGAAAGCCAAGAGACACTTGTGATACTAGGCTTGGAGTTGCAAAGCAGTGAGCTTGTTGGTGCTCTTTCATATTGAAAAAAATAAATACATTAATCAGAATAAGAAAATGAAAACTGAGTGGATAATGCTAATTGTTTAAGTTTTAATTATTTAAAAAACAGAATAGCAGATACTAAATAATGTAATTTATTACAAAGAGGATGAAGGTTCACTGAGAATTTGATAAAATACTTACATTAGACCGGTTTCCTCCCTGTGGAACAGGATTGATTATGTACATGTTGTCTCCAGAATTGGTAGAATCTAGAAAAATAAACACAATTGAATAAGGAAATATACTGAAATAAATGTGAAAAAGTAATGTAAAAAAGAAAACTCAAAGTGCAGCATTCATTTGCAAGCTTTGAAGAGCAACATTATCTACTGTATACTATTTCCTGATCTTGAATCCAGGTGATGGCACTCTTTACCTGCAATAATTTAGGATCTCTTTTTGTCTGATAGGTATACTAATATTATACCTAACTCTATTAGGGAAGAATAAATAAAAAAAATCTGTTAACAGTTCAGTTTCTGGTTAACCCATAATTTATTGTCAATAGAATCTATCCATCCATTATCCAACCCGCTGAATCCAAACACAGGGTCACGGGGGTCTGCCGGAGCCAATCCCAGCCAACACAGGGCACAAGGCAGGAAGCAATCCCGGGCAGGGTGCCAACCCACCGCAGGACACACACAAACACACTCACACACCAAGCACACACTAGGGCCAATTTAGAATCGCCAATTCACCTAACCTGCATGTCTTTGGACTGTGGGAGGAAACCGGAGCGCCTGGAGGAAACCCACGCAGACACGGGGAGAACATGCAAACTCCACGCAGGGAGGACCCGGGAAGCGAACCCGGGTCTCCTAACTGCGAGGCAGCAGCGCTACCAGTGCGCCACCGTGCCGCCCTAATAGAATCTATGATACTGTTAATAATGTTAACAAAACTAAACATCCATAAAAAACATACTATATCCATAAAAAACCCGAATTATTTCAAAACATTATGACCCAAGAAATAATAAATGAAACACCTTAAGCGCTGAATAAAAATGATGGTAAACAATGAAAATTTCCTACATAACTTCTCTTGATGTGAGCATACATTTGCGAAACAACAGACTAACAAAAACATTTGACTAGATTTTAGAAAAATCATATCTTATGTGATGAATGCTACAACTGTAATTTCCTACTGATGATTCATGTTTTAAAGCCTAGCCAATGTTTCGCAAACACTCCGCAAGATGAAGGCCAGGGGTGTTGAATCTAGAACATCTGGCCTACTAATTTTGCTTTGTGTGCAAAAAATATGCTGTATATTTGTGTGCTGGCTAAGGCACAAACATTTGCCTGTGACAACTACTGGTCATGTATGATAAGGGTGTGGCTATGTGCCCTATGATGGCCTACCTTGTGACTGAAACTGTCAAGACAGGCTCCAACTCCAGCAACAATATATTAAAATAAATGGCTTCAGAGAATAAATTATTGAAAGCTTTTACATGACATATTCTGAATATCTATTTATACCAGAAGCAAGTACAAGTATAGGGTGATCCAGATCTAATTATGCAATTTTCATTACGCTATAACTTATTAAGTTTGTTACATAGAGAATTCACAGCACCTGCCCTGCACATAGAGATTTCACTTAAAATTCTTTTTGTTGCCGATAGATGGCAGCACCTGCCCTGCATTCCAAAATGGCGGGGAGATGGTATGTATAGATTTATAGATTTCTGCAACCATATATTAATTTATACTTTTTTGGCTCTAAATTACTGCATTTATACTGGGTTAAGTCTGTGTGTGCCAATGAACTAATCTCGATACCTTTAAATTAGGGATGGGTGGTACCACTATTTTTGAAATTGATACCGATTTTATGTGTTACCGTATTTTATGTGTCAGATTTCTAATACCAATACTGAATATTTTTTAAAGAGCATAGGAATTTGTTTTCAACTAATGATAGTGTTTTAGAATGGTTAATATTAATGGGTCAGTCTGTATTTCAATTTACTATCATGACATGGTATCAAGGTCACCATAGCAAATTTATTACAAAAAATATATTAATAGAATGAACATGTCATGTTAATTTCTAACCTGCTTGCTTCAGACCAGGGCTGCAGGGAAGTGCCAGGGCCTATCTCAGCTACCATAAGGCATAAGTCAGGAGCAAACCCTGGACAGTGCTCCCAGCCATTGCAGGGTGAATACACCAGACACACGCTACGGTCAATTTAGCTTTGCTAGTTCACCTAACCTGCATGTCTTTGGACTGTGGAGGGAAATTTACACAGACACAGGAAGAACATGCAAACTTCATGCAGGGAGGATCCAGGTTGTGAACCTCTGTCTTCTTACTACAAGGTCGCAGAATTACCACCATCCTGTCCAGAATGAACATTCAAATGTAATAATGATAATATAAATCGCTATGTTTTCATAACAATTTGGTTATTTGTTTAATACATGTAAAACTGGTAATCACTTCATGAAAGTACTTAAACTGATCTCATTAGAACACTAAGATTTACTACAAAAAAAAATATATATATATTCTCATATTCTCTTTTATCGAGAAAGATTTTGTCGTATTAGGTTTACATTTACTTAAGTTTCAAATTTGTATTTTGAAAAAATAACATTGACATTTTTATACTTAATCCTATTTTGCCTCTGTGGGTACAAGGCAGGAATAATCCCTAGACAGTGTAAGAGCCCTTCATGGGGTGAACACAAAAACACACATATCAGGGGCCAATTTAATATTGTCAATCTACCAAACCTGCATGAATTTGGACTGTAGGAGGAGACAGGAGCACAAAAAAAGTAGAAAAAAAAATATTTTATTACACTAGATGCTATTACTAATGCAATTAAAGTACTTTTAAATCCACTGTGGCGGACCGTTGGGGCCCTTACCTGGCCAGGATGCCTCGATCATGGAAAGACCAAGGGAGAGAGCTTATTCTGGACACTGTCTCCCCCAGAACGCTAGAGGGCTGCCTTCCCTGGTTTGCAGTGGGGTCATAGGTTTGGAGGATGGAAGCTCAATCCTCCTGGGGCTTGAAGCCACCTCCAGAGGGTGGCTAGACCTTTCCTAAGCCCAATTTAGCAGCATTTCCATCACACCCAGAAGTGCTGCCAGAAGAAGCTTGTCCGACACCTGGAATCCTTCCGGGTGTCCTATAAAAGTAGCCAGCCACCACTACTAAGGGAGCCAGTGTCACGAGGAGGTGGACGAAGCTTGTCGGGAGAGGGGTAAGGCTTTTGTGTTGGACTGTGCATTTAGTGCTTTGTGTACTGTGATGTCGGGAGCAGAGAAAAATGCTTCCCCACGTGAATAAATGTGTGCTGTGTGGCAAACTCATGTCTCTGCCCGTCTGTGTCGGGTTGGGGCAGCGGTACATGCCCTGGGTTTCCATACCACTACACTTGAAAAATAATTAATATTTTTATTAACATTTACTCAGGCACTTATTTTTTGGAAATGAAAAACTACTTTCATTGAAAATGTTCATCTTCAAATTAGGCATAGCTCGTAAGTATTTTGCATAGTGTTAAGATTATTTAACATTCTTATTTATGTATATTTAGCAGTGCTTTCTCGCAGTTAGGAGACCTAGGTTCACTTCCCAGGTCCTCCCTGCGTGGAGTTTGCATGTTCTACCCGTGTCTGTGTGGGTTTCCTCCGGGTACTCCGGTTTCCTCCCACAGTCCAAAGACATGCAGGTTAGGTGCATTGGTGATTCTAAATTGTCCCTAGTGTGTGCTTGGTGTGTGGGTGTGTGTGTGTGCCCTGCGGTGGGCTGGTGCCCTGCCCAGGGTTTGTTTCCTGCCTTGTGTCCTGTGTTGGCTAGGATTGGCTCCAGCAGACCCCCATGACCCTGTAGTTAGGATATAGCGGATTGGATAATGGATGGATGGATGGATGGATGGATTTACGTATATTGGTTATACTGTACCCTTCTTTTAAATTAGGAGAAAAAAGAAAATGGACAGAATCTGTGACAAAATGCTCTGTCAATTATGCTTTACACTATTATATGTCCTATTATGCTAATAAAGGGCTTTACATTTCATAAGTATTAATGAGTGGTAAATGGTAAAATGTTAAGCTAAACTAAAACGTCTTCAGTAAACCACCATCTACATAACCCTGCTAGAAGCAGTTACCTGGATAACATCTCGTGCCTCTTTGCAAACTCTCCTGCAATGTTCCCTTTCTGGCACTGACTATAAATCACTGTGCTTCAGGATTGCATCTCTATGATGTTTTTACAAACGTCTTTCTGTTGGTCAGTATGTGTGTTTTTTAAATGGGCTACTTGTTTTGCCACAGTACTACTCCTTCTTCTCACAAATATTTCATCAGTTAGCTGTATTCTTTTTCATCTGTAAAAAGTAGAAGCATACAAAGCTATGCTTTCAGTCTGCCATTGTCATACACAGTCTGCACTTGTGAAAGATGTGTGAGTTTATGGCATTCTTACATCAGAGAGACGTGAGAATTGAAAGTGTATTAGTACATTCTATGCCTTTGCAAGAACCTTGCTGCCGGATCTTACACAAAAAATAGTAATCCATATTTTTTAATGGTACTTGATACCAAATAAGTGTAGTTTGAGTACTGAAGTATTGATTGCTGTGGTATCGATCTGCCCATCCCTACTTGAGATATGGGAAGAAACTGGTGTAACCAGAGAAAAACCAGAAGGAGAGAACATAAAAATTTCACACAGACAGTAACTGAGCATAGGATTTAAATATAGCACCAACTAATCAAATTTTTTAAAATACTACTATAATAAACCTTTTAAAGATATCAACAAACAAGAAATTAAAACTGGTAGCAAAATCTAAGTACCTACTACAGTAATCCCTCCTCCATCGCGGGGGTTGCGTTCCAGAGCCACCCGCGAAATAAGAAAATCTGCGAAGTAGAAACCATATGTTTATATGGTTATTTTTATATTGTCATGCTTGGGTCACAGATTTGCGCAGAAACACAGGAGGTTGTAGAGAGACAGGAACGTTATTCAAACACTGCAAACAAATATTTGTCTCTTTTTCAAAAGTTTAAACTGTGCTCCATGACAAGACAGAGATGACAGTTCAGTCTCACAATTAAAAGAATGCAAACATATCTTCCTCTTCAAAGGAGCAAAGAAATCAATAGGGCTGTTTGGCTTGTAAGTATGCGAAGCACCGCGGCACAAAGCTGTTGAAGGCGGCAGCTCACACCCCCTCCATCAGGAGCACAGAGAGAGAGAGAGAGAGAGAGAGACAGATAAAAAAAATCAATACGTGCCCTTTGAGCTTTTAAGTATGCGAAGCACCGTGCAGCATACTTAAAATCTGCACACAGAAGGTAGCAACGTGAAGATAATCTTTCAGCATTTTTAGACGAGCGTCCGTATCGTCTAGGTGTGCGAACAGCCCCCCTGCTCACACCCCCTACGTCAGGATCACAGATAGTCAGCGCAAGAGAGCGATAAAGAAAAGTAAGTTGAGTAGCTTCTCAGCCATCTGCCAATAGCATCCCTTGTATGAAACCAACTGGGCAAACCAACTGAGGAAGCATATACCAGAAATTAAAAGACCCATTGTCCTCAGAAACCTGCGAAGCAGCGAAAAATCTGCGATATATATTTAAATATGCTTACATATAAAATCCGCGATGGAGTGAAGCCGCGAAAGGCGAAGCGCGATATAGCGAGGGATTACTGTATACGTTTAAGTGAAAACATATCTTTTTATACATTAAATCTAACATTTGTATTTTTCTTCTTTTTGATTTGCAATTTAACCAACACCTGGAGGTATTCACACATCAGTCTCTCAAAAAAGTATGTAGGATCTTTTTATTATTACATAATCTTCATAAAAATGCCATAGTATATTCCCTGGTTAGAAACATGATGATGCTGTCTAACAACTTAAGGACAGTGGATCTGGATGTGTGAGTGTGCCTTGAAAGGCACTGTTGTCCTATTCAGTCCTCTATTATTTACATAGGCTTTATGTAAACTCATACTAATAATAAATATTTACAGATATATACAACCAATCATGATATTTTTTTGTCCTGAAATCAAAATGGCACTGGCTAACTTAATGTGGGTGAGTGTGACCAGGACTAATGTCTGTTTGAATACGCTCCAGCTTCCTAAGACCCTAAATGTGAATTAGCTGTTTACCAAATTCATGGATTTATAAATCTACCTAAAGGCAAAATATGAACATTATAATAATTTCAATTGAAAGGAACAAAGCATATTTTCACACAAGCACAAGGGCAGCAGGGCAAAAACAAAACAAAGTACTCACAGCTCATTTGTGCAGATATGAGTATGATAACCACAGAGTTTAGAAACATAAGAAAATGGCTGAGCAAAACTATACACGGATTAGCAGTGAGAGGGCAGAGCACAAAAATTAGCTTAGGGATAGTGCCAGATTATTAAGAGATTTATTAATTTCACCGTACACTTTAAAAGTTGTTTTGTTATTTTATTACTATTAGAAAATGTTATTTAATAATAGTGCTCACTATTTTAAATTCTATGCTAAAAATGGTCTCCATCAGCAGCAGTGTAAAGTTACATGTGCTGTAACATGTTCATGAAATAGACAAGATCTGTCTGTCTGTTGTGACAATTGCTGCATAAATTTAAGTGGACTTAATTTACAGAACCAGTGGCATGCTGTTTTTTCACTATTTGCTGAATTGTGAACTTTGCAGGAACACTTACAATGGGGTTCCAAAAATCCCTCACATTTGAACTTGAAATAAACTGTATGAATATACATCTGTACAAAAAGCTGTTCGAATACATGCAGAATATTATCTATTCAGCAAGCACACAAATACCATAACAGAACTAACAAAGCTAAATGCTAGTTGGCTTCACCAGACTTTCTGAAACCAGCAGCTATTCTTCTTGCGCTACACTGAATTTTTTCACAACAGAATGATCCCAGTTACATCAACTGAATGAAACTTGAATTCATTCTAAAAGTGTCCACTGGGTAAAATCCACCATGACAGACATGCTATGATAATGGAAATTGTTTTTTTGAGAATCACTGCTCAAAAAGCATAGGAAATAGCTGTGCCAAGAAAGAAAAAAGTCCGAAATAGCCACCCTAAGAAATACAATGGTTTACTTTATGCAGTACAAGTAGATAATAAACAAGAATAGTTGCATCAGATATTTAAAGTATTAAAATGTGTGCTTCAATTGAAATGTTTAAAGTCTAAATATTCTTGATTGTAATAGCAATTTGTTTTTTTTCACCCTCAGATACCCCTTAATCTCAGACCTTAAAATAGTCTAAAATGAGGCCTTACATGCTTATGTTTGAAATTTGTCACTTATAATCTTTTATGAGTAGCTCTCAGAGGGCTAGGATAACTGGTAAAGAATCAAAATAAAAAATATTATATTCATGATCAGCAACCTCAATATAGCAGAAATCGATGCTCCTCATGCCTATATTACTCTTCCCCATTTTTTCTAAATTTTGGGAAAAGGTGTAACTTTGACCCCTCATACCCCATTAGGGAGTGAATGCCTGCGGTTGATGTGGCATGCACGACTTCAAGGCCTTTTTATCATTTTTGCTGAAGATACTCTGGTGTAATTTCCTGGTCCACAAATTAGTTTTTCAGGTCTACAAAAGTGGGAGGAACCTAAAAACCTCTGCATCTTGAAAAACTAGACATCAGGATGCATCGAATGATACCTTGCATGTGGCAGTTTTCTTGTACAGGTGAGTCAGGAGGTGCTGGACAAAAAAACGGAAGCAATTTCAAAGTCTTACAAACATAATATTGAGGTTACAAGTTTTAAGGTGTGGACAATGCAGCAATAATTTATTTAGTGAGAGTATGCAAAACTGTACCATGTTTTTAATGTTTTACTTTAAAAAGAACCAAAAATAAGCTTATTTTATACAAAGCATGCAACAGATGTTAAAGTTACAAAATTACTTTTATTAATAAAAAGTCTCTGGATTTTTGACTCAAAAATGATATTAAGATAATGGAATCTTAATAAAGGTATTTCTGTTGCTATAAATTTCCTATTAATAAAAAAATCTTAAGCCAAAGTCATAAAAACAAAGTATAGGAAACAAAAGGGGCATACCAACCAAGGAAGAACTGCACTCTTTCAAAAGAAAAAAGCAATATTCAAAATGCTCAGGAAAAATTTCTCAATGTGTCATTCATCGAAGACATACATAAAATTGTGACTGATGAAACAGAATGCTGATTACACAAAAGACAACTGTCCTAAATTAAAATAAAACCATCCACTGAAAGCTGAAGCACAATGAAGCTTGACTTGGAAAAAAACAAACTTGCGTCATTGCACCTTTAAAACCATCAGAAAAAAAAAATATAGGCCAAGTAATTCAGCTGACTGGGCTTGTTTGGGTGAACTGCTCAGCTTGAGGTAAATGTTTATTTACTGCTGAGACATGCAGGATATGTTTGTTGGAATCGATCTGGATGGGATTTTTTTTCTCTAAAATTCTCTAAAGGATCTGTAGCAATAACTCAGGGAATCACAATGAAAGTCAGCGCCTTCCCAGTTACTTAATAGGGCTGAAGCCCACAGATGCCATGTTTGGTCAGCCCCACTTTACCCAAAACAGGTAGCAAGTTGCTCTGCTCCACGCAGACTCGGCCTGACTTTCTAAAATGCACTACTTTAATCATAAAATAATTCTTATGGCATGAATGAGACAATGCCAGCAATTCAATGAAACTCCTGAGTGACCTGAAGTGAGAGCATTAAGACTTAATAATGGCAGGACCCGCAGTGCAAGAGAAGTTTTAAGTCTTCCTTGAATTTATTCCCCCATCAGATTAGTACCTTTCACAGTTAAGGAAATGCTGGTCATGAACATTTTAATTGATTGGTTTAAAAACTTAAATTTATACATTTCATAAACTTTAAAGTCAGCGTTCTCTTAATTACTTGACTAATTAATAAGTTCATTTTGGTTTACTTGTACCCCAAGCTATGAACACAGAATTATTTTCTTTTAGACAGACAGAGGCTTTTTAATAGCAAGATCGCAAATGCTTGTGTTATACAATGAAATGGAAACTGATACGAAAACAACAAGTATTAATGAGAATGGGCAATTCAGTCTAACACTCCATGGAAATTTCTATTCACCTTATGTTACAAAAAAAAAAAAAAAGAGCAAATATATTTGTGGTGAGCCAAGCCTGTGAGCTTCTACCAATTAATCAATGGATAGCAGATGTAGGGATGGACTAGTAGACAAAACATCATTGTTTGAAATCCAACACTAAATTGAGCCTGGCATTCACAAAATACAGTCCATTAGAACTGGAAAACTGGAGGACTTATAATATAAAAATTACATTGCTGTATTTTTTAAAAACTGTCTTAGAATGCTAGCTGCAGTGAAAGGTGACACAAAAGATAGAGGAAAAATATAATAGATGTTGGTGCAGCTTTTCAAGCTTACTATATTGCAGTGCTCTCAACATTTCTGGAATGAAAAGAAGCTGTACAATTAAGTCAGTATTATTTACTGAAAAGATAAAAGGGTAAAGAAGTAAAGCGGTAAAGCAGTAGCTGGCAAATTATATATATATATATATATATATATATATATATATATATATATATATATATATATATATAATATATGTTGTTTGTCTGTAGCATTTGAGGTGAAATGAAATAAAGTCTAGTGAAAACCTGTGAGATGTAAGCAAGCTCAGCTCAAGAACAGTTATAGACTAGCACAAAATGTCTTACCACCCCCCACACCCATGGAGTCCAAAATAAAAGAAAAGATTACAAGAAAGCATCCATATAGAAACATGGAATACAGACCCCAAAGAGTATACAATTGTCCATTAGTTATGATATAATAACATGAAATAACAATAAGAGATCTGCAAACACAATTTAGATTGGTGAAGCACAACCTATACAAGGCAGGTTTTCATTTTGTAAAAAATGGAAGGTAAAACATTCATAAAACCTGCACCATACTGTACATGTGAAAACATTTGTTCTCTTTGAGGCAACCATGCCACCAAATTGTCTATATCAGGTAATCCCTGACTCTGAATATTAGGATCAGTACTCTGGGCTGTAGGAAGCAGTCATGGGAAAGCAGATATTCAAAGGATTTTTCTGCCAAAATCCACTCTTCTAGCAGACCGACTGCTCCAGGACTTATTTTGCGTGCACATAAAAGTCACCCCCAGAATATGACAACATAAGCATACCCTCCTGGAGTTTTAGTGCACTGTGCTGATAGTTACCTTTTACACTTTAGTCCCAAATGCACTTCAGCATTGCAGCCAAATTTGAAAAATACCATTTGCTTGGTTAACTTCAAAAGTTTGTAAAAACTATAATACATGAAACTTTTAGGCTGGCTTTCATTCTAGTCACAGAACTGAAACTGCTTTACCACAAAAATGAGACAATTTGTTATAAACAACATTTTTGTGTTGATGGTTTCTGTTTTACAAATGAAAGCTACTAGATTGCGAAACTGATGTGATTTAATACAAATAGGGTGGAATTATTTGGAGATTCTAAAAATGGCTAATAAATAGTTTAGGGACCAACTCCTGCCAAAGTTAGCAGTGCCTGTAATGTTTGTAACTATGTAAAATACAATATATCCACCTGTGTCTGATTATTGAAATATATTAATTATTGTATCTTGTTTCTGTTTATTGAAATTCTAAATAACATGCTATAGCGTGTGACCGGGGCTCTTGCCCGGCTGGGACGCCTCCACACTGAGAAGACTGGTGAAGCAAGTGTGGCCAGAGCGTTACCTCCCCCAGGATGCTAGATGGCAACCCCCCTGGGTTGCAGCAGTGCCTCAGACTCCCGCAGGGCTGCATGGGAGTGTGGTGCAGCCCTATTGGGATCCGCAGGCACCGCCAGGGGGTGCTGCAGCAGGAGCTGCCCCTTATGGGCAGTTCTTCCACCACACCCGGAAGTGCTGCCGGAAACAAGTAATCAAGCACCTGGAGCACTTCCGGGTGCATTATAAAAGGAGCCAGCAGTCACTACTCGGGGAGCCAGAGTCGGGAGGAGGAGCAACGAAGCTTGACCCGAGGACTAAAGGAGGAGAGAAGGAAAAGAGTAAAAGAAGGGAGTAATTATTTGTGCTGTGCTTGGACTGTGTCATACTTGTGGGGAACGGGGAAGGCGTTTCCACAACAGAAAAAGAGAAAATAAACTGCAACCATCTCTTGCAGCTTCTTGTCAAATGCCTTCTCCAGATCTACAAATAAGTAATGCAGCATCTTTCCATTGGCCAAATGCTTTTCCTGCATTTGCCTGTCAACAAGGATCACAATTGTTCCCTTCCCAGGCATGAAACCAAACTACATTTCACAAACTTAAGCTTGATCTCTGACTCTTTTCTCTAACATTCTCTCTGCCATTTTAATTACCTAAATGAAAATCTTGAACCCAAACTTCAATTAATCACCCTTTCCTTTGTATAGAATTATGAGCAGTTATTTTCCAGTCTTCAGGAATTCTATCTTCACACACAATCATATTGCACATGTCTATTAAACACTGAACTTGACGACCTTCTACTTCTCTCAAAATTTCCAATACCACCCTTGATGTGCCTCCTCCTTTACCTATCCTTATCTTTTCAGTGCTTTTGCAGCCTCCACTTCTGAAAACTTATAACTCGGCCTATCACTATCTAATCATCCACCACCTTCTCCATGTACTTCTTCAAGGTATTCTTGATCCCATAATAATTCTTGATCCCATAATAATAATCAGTCATGATGATTCTTTCAGGATTTTTCAAGTTCTTCAAACCCACTATATCCTGTCTTTCATTTTCCATGTGCTTCCTGATCACATTTCTCCTCATTCTGCAAGTTACCTGAAAATTCCTGTCTCTTAAAATAGTAAGAATAAGAGCAGCTCTTTTCTCAAAATGGAGTCATGCGGGATCGAACTCGTGACCTTTTGATTTCCAGTCAGCAGTTCTTACTGTTACACCACCAAAGCAGTCGTATTAAAGACGTGTCAATGCCGCACCCTAACGTGGGTTCTTATTCTGCAGTTATAGTCTTGAATAAAACTGCACTTGTTTTGTTATACTTGTACCTTTTTTGAAAGTGTTTATTTGATATTTGGACTTCAGGCTTCACACATTATACACTTCATGTCTACATTTTGTCAGTTATTACTAAAACATGAAAAACATTTCTGTTTTAACAATGTGTTTACATACTGTAGATTGTTGTAGACCCGGAACACACAGGAAATGCATGTGTTCTAAATAATGATATAGTATTTACTCTAGTCTATACAACTCTAAGCAACTGACATGCAGGTAAACAGGCTTGAGCTGAGAAAACTTTGTGCAGCGGTGGGGGGATGTGATAGCAGGCTGCTTGCTGCTTATCGACACATTTACAAGACAATAGACGATGATGGAGTGGTGCAAAGGGATTTAAGGTGGGCCGGATTTACGAGTTTTTTCGTAGGCTTTGGTAATTCTAGTGTTAATTATTTCTATGACCATTGCTACAATGTAATTCCACATTACCAGTGCTGCACTCTGGTGCCCAAATTGCTGTTGTTGGCCCACCGATGTTGTACACTTGGGCATTCACTATGAGTTTCTGCACCCCATAGTTTAAAAATTAAGCACTGACTGTTGGAATGATGACATCCCACATCACGTGATGGTATTGGACCACTACTGCCAACAGCAAAGAATCACAAACTGACAGCATCATAGCAAGAAAAGAAAAATAAAATGGTAGCAAACATGTAAACAGATTATATTAAAATTATTAACAGTATGAAAATAAAGAAAAAAAGTGACTCAAAACTTTTTCTAGAACTGGTTCTAGAACAAATAAAGCCTTTATTCATAATAATTTCTAAATGTAATGTTTTGGGCTAACTGGAACTACTCTGTATTAACATGTCATGAAATATTGACTGAGGGCAGCATGTTAGCATAGCAAATAGTACTGTTTGGGTTTCAGTTTGATTTTTAGTTGGCTTACCTTCAAACTGTGCATGTTCTCTCATAGTTTTCTGCAATTTCCTACAGGGAATTTTTTCATGCAACAGTCCACAAACATGATGTTAGACTGATTGAAAAGTAGAAACTGGTCCATTGTGAGCAAGCGAGAGTGAAGCCCACAATACTTACTATAGAGTGGTTAATTCCTGGAGCTCGCAGTTGATGGGATAGGCTGAAATGTGAAAAACCACTGCCAGTGAAAAGCATGCGAGAAACTGGATGATAGATGTTGTTTTATTCATATAGAATGTGCTGTTGTCTGAGAGTCACATTATGGTGCCTAGCTGGAAACAAGCAGTGCATATCATTTACTGTATGCTCCCATGTGGGGAAATCTCTCCCAGGCTTCTATCCACTGTATTAACTTTTTAAGTTATTGTATGTTACTAGACAAGTTCCTTGCATATACATTTGTAGATTCTTGCTAACTCTAGCAAAGAAAGTCTCAGCTTCTTGTGCTCAAAAGTCTACATTTCATACTGTCTGAGTCAAAATGTCTGAAATTACAGGTAGTCTTGACTAAACTGATCAGGACTGACCCTAAAGGGACCCTTCAAATAACAGCAAAAACCATATCCATTTACAGAAATTTTGACGGAAATATCCTCAGAATATATGCATGCTTCCCACTGTTGTGAATGGTGCTCTCTTCATATATGTAAAGCTTTCTACTTGTTGGTCTTTACATCAATCTTATCAAAAAAAAAAGTCAATAAGAGATCCATGATATAGCCAGAACGAGTACTTGGAATGCATCAAATAAATTACTAGTCATAGGCCAAGCATTATACAGGGTTTTTCATGAAGATCACACTTATTATACAAGCTTAGATTTTAATGATACTTTAGACAGAGCAATACGTCAGGTGTCATGCATGAGACAGAAGTAGAAAGCTTCCCATCTCAGCAGATGAATCTGAAAGTTAAACAAAATGGCTACTCTTCAACAAAAGGCACAGCATTTCTTTTAGTTTGTTGTTGCAAACTCTGCAACACTAGTATAGAGGTGACAACAAACAAAATTTAAGACTCAGATACCAAGAATTGTTAATAGAGTTCACAAATGTCAATGTGTTATAAGTAACCATGCAAAAACTATGAATCCAAATGAGCTATTTGCAGCGCTTCTACATATGGAATCTCTGTAACACTTTGGAAAAAGAGCATAATGTATTGCCCCTGTTAACTGGTGTTTGATACTTTACTGTTATAAATGAATGCATTTTTAGTGGTATAAACAATTATAATTAACCAGCTCTCTATGTAAAAGAAAGACAAAAAAGGCAAGAATCACTATGCAATAAAACTAAACAGAGCAGGGACTAAGCCATTTGTATTTCTTCTTCTACGAAAGTCATGAAACTAAGATTCTGTGAAACCATTCACAATTCTTTCAGTCAGAAGTCCTTGACCCTGGCTCTTGACTTGAATTAAAACCAAGACCAAAGTTATCTTTTGTCATTAATGAAACCAAAGCTTACATTGTATAAGGAGATCACATGAGATTTGACTGTATTGTGCAATCACATTCAAGCATACATTCAATCATACATTGAGTTTAAGTTTAAAACTGAATATTCTATAGCTTTGTAAAGTAGATACATGGCGGGAACACCCAACATTTTAAAAGAACTTAACAGTCTAAAGAAACATCAGTCACTTATTGCAAAATATTGTAAATATATGAATATCATTTTGTGTTCAGAAGAACATACACATTAGTTCCAACCCTTTCAGATAATGAATTAATACTGATTATTAACTGAAAAATATATAATATTGACCTTCAATATATCTTTGTTTCCGTTAATTCATATTTACCTTTAACAGATTTATATTTTCATTATTAAAAAATTATGAAATATTGTTATGAATTAACAGTTTAAATTAATTCTTTCTTAAATTCATCTTATCAACCACCAACCTAAAGAAACTGGTAATCAAAATATTACTTCATTTATTGCTGCATTGCCTGAAATGTCACAGTAATTCAGTGGTCAGCTTTGCCAAATCAGATGCATGGACAGTCTATGTTTTGAGTTTGCATATTCTCCCTGTGTCTGCATGGATTTTCCTATGGGTACACTGGTATTCTTTTACATCCCTAAAGACATGCACACTACGTTTCTTGGTTAATACAAATGGGCCCAAGTGTAAAAAACCATGAATGTGTATGCGTTAGTGGGCTTTGAGATAGACTGACACACTGTCCGGGGCCATTTCCTTACTTGGGCTCAATTTGGCTCAGACATGCTGTGATTTCCACCAAACCCATCTAGAAAATGCCCCCGAATTAGATTAAGCTGTTTAGAAAATGATATCATATGATATGTTTAGATTGACAAAGGTTCTATAACAAGTCCTAGTATGGTCACTCTCTGTGTGGTGCTTGCATATTCTCTCTGCTTCTTTGTGGGTTTTTTCAAGCCCTCCTAACTTTTTTCCCCACATCCCACGATTTGAGGCAGTGCAATGGTATGTGTGAGTGTGTTCTATGGTGGACTTCTGTCCAATTTTGGGTTTGCTCTGAACATTTACCACATGCTGTAGGCTTTGTTTTTCTATAACAATAAAACTGGAATAAGCAGGTTTAGTGATGAGTATGCATGGATGGATGTAGGTGCACCTTCAACCTCACATACAGATTTGTAAAAGATGGTAGAAAAAAGGTACATAAAAATCAGAGGACTCTCAATTGTTTACTGTATGCAGTGTGCAGCTATAAGACTTGCAAAGAAAGCTTTAGCAGAAAGTATAAAAAATGAGTCATTGAATCCCATTACTGCCTGTGCTGCATAACGTACCAAAAAGAAAAAATGTTATTCCCGGCATTCACTGTTGTTAATCAATTGACTTCAGATTGCATTTCTACTAATGCTTGCTTTGAAACATTTAAACTGGAATATTTTAACATACATCACACATAGGAAATAAAAAAAAATGATCTTCTCAAACTATAAATTTTATAGGGGACCTTCTTAACCATAAATAGCATTAAGGAGGTTTAAGAATGTAACATAAATTATAACAGAATAATGAGACAAAAGTCATTTTTTTATTTTGAACCCTTTTCATTTTTGGGAGAAAAAGCTAGTTGATGCTGAAGATTAATGATTCAAAATGAGCAACTCCTGACTGTTTAAAAGAGATATTTCCCCTATATTTTACACTTCCAGTACTGAAAAAGTATAGTATGTCCAAATAAATACTATAAACTAAATGTTAAATCTAGAAAAAAAATTATAGACACACAGCATTTTGTCTCATTTCTTCTATTTATGTAAAGAGTCATCTCTGTTTTTTAAAGAATTCTGAAATCCAGAAAAAAAGTACCTGCTGGGCTGGGCATTATTGGAGTTCCTGGTGGGCCCCCTCCTCCCGGCGGACCCTGCAAAGCAACAACAGGATGAGTGAGTCAAGCATAAAGATGAAGACAATGGCAGTTTATGAAATGCTGTGAGAGCAAACAGTCTTGGCAACCTGCTCATAAAACAAACAGTTATTCTAGGTGCTAGGAGACTTAAGTAAAACAGAGGGAACAAATATAAAAAGAAGAGAAAAATATATGGTATTAGAAATCAAAGAAAAGCTCAAAATGATCAATTTCAAAAGACTATAATAAACTAAATACTGCATCTTCAGGTCTGTTACAAGTGAAACGTTTAAAACAATTGAGGCACAGCTATCAATACAAAGAGTATGGCACTAGTGCCAGTTTTTGTCTGGGATGTCTTCCGTGTACATACCTCTCGTCTTCTCTGTAACAGCATGTAAACTCTAGTTTTTTTCCCCAAAGTTCTTACTCATGCTGTCAAACCGAATGATGTATCTAAATTGCTCTGGCATATGCATCTGTCAATATGTCTGCTGTGAGATGGACTGCTGGGTCATTTAGGTCAGCTTCCTGCCATGACCCTAAAGCTACCAGGTTAATTGTAGATCACTAATAAAAATATGGGATGGCTGGATACACAACACAGTGCCTGCCTAACCAGGAATTTTAAAATGGAATACTTTTACCAAAATCCGTATGCACAAATATATGATTTTATAATATCTGGGGTGTGTGAGTAAACTTGTGTATGACTGTTTATTGTTTTTCACAATACAATCAAAACAGAAATAGTCCTATCGTTAAAAAAAAGAAAATAGATAACAGATGGGGTCTTCTTTTCCCTTGATCAGTATTTATAAAACCCCTAAAATTGTCCAGGTTTTTGTCTTGATCGTTACTCAGACTGTATAAACAAACAATGGACCTACAAATGTTTGTTTGCAGTGTTTGAATAACGTTCTGTCTCTCTACAACCTCCTGTGTTTCTGTGCAAATCTGTGACCCAAGCATGACAATATAAAAATAACCATATAAACATATAGTTTGTACTTCGCGGATTTTCACCTTTCGCGGGGGGTCTGGAACGCAACCCCCGCGATGGAGGAGGGATTACTGTATATATATATATATATATATATATATATATATATATATATATTTATTTATATTTTGTTTTTAGCCAGTATAGAAGAAAAATACCAAAGTTGCAATAGTTTAAATGTTTAATTTTATGAAAGCTTATGTCTGGTGTCAATTACATACAGCACAACTCCAAAACCACCCCTTCTACTTTACAAAGCAAAATCTGGTCTCCTTAAAAAATAGACAGGCCTGCAGGGGTGTGTGTGCTGTTAAGTCAGCATTTAAAATATTAACAATCCTCACGCTCAAAAAAGCAAGATGTGAACTAGCACTGGTTCAGCTGAACTACACACCAGATATTAAGGTAAGAAGATACATTTATGAAAGGAAAAAAAAAATCAAAACAAACAAAACAACAATAGGACTCCACCCAGTAATCACTATCTGCCTTTACAAGCTGTTAACAATAAGCACCACAATGGCTATAATAATTCATTTGAAAACTCAGATAGATAAACAAAAACTAGATGTCACAACATCACAGATGTGCATATGATGTATTTTCTTCTTTCAATAGCATTCAAAAGTTTTGAATAATCTAAAAAGTCAAGATAGTACTAATGTGCTAAATGGCTATTACAGCTTGAAAACACTGCCTTATAATTTATTATTCACATATGACAAAAAAAAAAAAAACATTTTCAGCAGCCATCACTCAAGTATCTCAATCATAAACTCTCTTAGCTTATCCCTAATTATTCATGTTTAAATGCTAATTGGTTATTAGAGAAACTTATGAAATTAATTGTGGAAGTAAAGTTGAAATCTGTTATTCTGTTAAATGAAGTACAGTAATCCCTTGCTATATCGTGCTTCAACGTTCGCAGCTTCACTCTATCGTGGATTTTATATGTAAGCATATCTAAATATATAACGCGGATTTTTCGCTGCTTCGCGGGTTTCTGTGGACAATGGGTCTTTTTACTTCTGGTACTTGCTTCCTCAGTTGGTTTGCCCAGTTGATTTCATACAAGAGATGCTATTGGCGGATGGCTGAGAAGCTACCCAATCAGAGCACGCAGTTAAGTTCCTGTGTGCTGCTGATAGGGATGGGAATTGATAAGATTTTCACGATTCCGATTCCATTTTCAATTCTGTTTAACAATTCGATTCTTTATCGATTCTCCTATCGATTCTTATTTTTAAAAAAGGAGAACACACAGGTCTCTTAGCTTAGAACTTTGTTTTATATCTTATCTTTGAACAAGATAACCTTACAAACCCAACAGTGAGATCTTAAGAGATCCACAGCCTACGGCTCCTCGATGGGGTGCCACGGGGTCCCCAGAAAAAAATTTGTAAATGTAAAATAATAATAAAATAAATATTCTTCTATAGCAATAACAAAGTATAACATAAATTATTCTGTGGCAATTACACAAGAATGTCCAGTAACATTTACACTCTCCTTTTTAAAAGTATATATGAGCTGAGCACTCAAAAATAAAACTATATCAGCCAGCAACAAATACAATCAACTCGAGTCCAATGGAACTGTGCACTGTGCAATTCTGCAACCATCAACTATTTTGACAGCTACATCCATGTTGGCTGCATTATCAACAGTGGCTGCCACAACCTTGTCTTTGATACCATACTCCTCCAAGATCTCATCAATCTCCTCTGCTACAGCTGTCCCTGTCTGTGCCTGGTACACTGGTTTGGTTTTGAGGACTTTTTCTTGAGCCTGGCCATTCCTGACATAATGCAGCGTTACTGTGAGGTAATGATCTTGACTAAAACTTGTCCATCCATCTGCAGTGACGGCTGCCTTCAACACATGTTTCAGCTCAGAAATGGAAACGGATGAAACATCTGGTAAGAGGAGAACATGCAACTTTGACATTCCCTGACTTAGCCTACAATTAAACACACCCCGAAAATCGGGGGCATCTACTGTGGCAAATGGGTGCAAGCCTTTTACCACAAACTTAGTCACTGCTCGGTGACATTCGTCTATCCTGGCCTGTGTCATTTTACTTTTCCCTGCCTCTGTGAAAGGAGAAGCTACCGGTAGACTGCAGCGAGAACTGCCAGCATCTGAGACAGCCAGACTCTGTCTGTCTCTCTCGTCATGGTCATCTAAATGCAATGCACAGTAATAGCAGGTTTTGCAATAAGGCAAATCGCGCTAACATAATATGCAATGTTAGTTGATTAGTTACCTGCCGTATTAACAGGAGAGGGCGTGCAAACGTTACCGCTGCTGCTCGGTTGAGATTCACTAGTCCGGAGCGGATCAAAAACACGACATTCATTTAAGGTTATCGCGTGTTTTGTGAGCAAATGCTTTTGCATATTCGTAGTGTTTCCTCCCTTTGATGAAATATCTACTTTGCAAGTATTGCAAGTTGCCCTGTTGTCATCCTTTCTCGTAAAGTTTAACCAAACTTTTGAGCATTTGTGCCGCTTAGGCGCCCCATGTTTCCTGCTGGGTAAATGACGCTACGCAACGTGTTGACGTCATTCGAGGCGACTGGAATCGATAGGGGAATCGTTTGCAAAAATGGCAAACAATTCCAAGGAATTGAAACAGTTGAGAACCGGTTTTCGATTCCCATCCCTAGCTGCTGATTGGCTCAGCGACAGAGTGCTGCATTAACCAGGAAGTCTCATCTCACTCATTCAGCATTAACGTGCTCCTGCTACTGCTTCAGGGGCCGTGTCCAAGCGCCAACAGAAGATGCAAATGATTGCAGAAAAGGTAAAAGTTTTGGATATGTTGAAGGAAGGGAACAGCTACACCGCTGCAGGACACCATTACGGCATCAATGAGTCCACGATTCTTTTTATTTAAAAAGGAGGAAAAGCATATAAGATCTACGGCCGCAGTGTCCTTTAACCAGGGCGCAAAACGAGTTGCAAGTGGACGTGATAAGGCAGTAGTCTGGATGGAATCTGCTTCAGGGATTTGGATTGAAAAGTGCTGGAAGAAGAACAACGGCGGTGCTACACAGTCGCCTGAAGAGGCTCCTTTAAAAGAGCTGTAACGCTATCCTTTGCTGTGCAGTAAAATTAAACTCATCGTTATCGAACAAGTCGTCGTGTCATTGTTGGTGAGTAACCATAATTAATTATCTATGTACGTATTTATTGCTGGTGGCCTGTCTGTCGTAATGGCTGTAACATATGTGATATCGGAGACGCTCGATATCTTTAAAATAATATTTAGGTTTTACTGTATATAAACTGTGTTTACGTACATAATTTCAACAAATCTTACCTAATATCTAAGAGAGTAAAAAGGTTTTATGCTGTATAATTGTGCGGGAAATGTTTATAAGGGCTTAAAATATATAAAAATAACCATATGAACATATGGTTTCTACTTCGCGGATTTTCACCTTTCGCGGGGGGTGCTGGAACACAACTCCCACGATGGAGAAAGGATTACTGTAAATAAATTGGCTTTCCTTGCAAGATACTTGCATACCTAAAATTCAATTCTGGGTTCCAACACGGCCAAAATGAAACAGCATTCTCAAAAAGATACATCAGTCTGGTGTAATTTTTTCAAAATGATAATTATTCCATGTGACAGATTGTCAAGAAATTGAAGATTTCCTATAAAGGTGTCTGTTACTGTATTGAGTCAAGAGGGCAAACTGGATCTCACCAAGATAGGAATAAAAGGGGAAGGGTTAGATATACAACTGTATAAGAGGATAAGAACACCAGAGGGTGTAGTTTGAGAAACAAATGCTTTACAGGTCCTTAGTTGGCTGCTTCCTTAAACATACACCAAATGCCAGTGTCATTTGCAACAGATTAAAATGGGAAAATGAACATGAATGGTTGAATGCTGGGTTATTCCAAACTTTTGCCTATTTTAACTTTCTCTTTTTAATTTGTCAGTTTCAAATATGACTTTTCTTTGAAACTGCCTCTAAAGCCAGCACCCAGGAGACATCTTTTCTTATATGTACATATATATTTTATTGTTTACTTATTTTTCAAGAATTTTTCATTTACGCTCTAACCTCATGAATAAATTCTAACCCGCCACATCTGCTTACAATTGTTAAATTTTGTACCATAGTGTGGGATTTCCTCTGGAATGTGGACCTTTAGGGTACTTATGTGTGTAAATGTTGTACAGTACAGCTTCAGTATGCCACTTTTGCAAGATTTTTGTATTGCTTTAACCCTGTAAACATAAAGTTTGCAATATGTACCTGAATTTAGAATTACATATTGGTTATTAGTAATTAATTAAAGGAAATTTTAAAATTGTTATTATTGTTCAACAATTATTCTTGGACATTTTACAATGTCTCCACCCTGTTGTTTATACTGATGACACCCACTGCTGATCACAAAGGTTGGACTTATAACAGCATCGTGCGAACTCCACTTCTAATTAGCAATAGTGGAAGCTAAAAGATAATTCTGAGAAGATATTAGCTTGAACTCCTTGGCTTTTTCTTTTTTTCATACTTATTTTACTTTGAGATTTAAAGGTTTGAAGTTTGTCATAGTTTGACTTTTAGCTGTCTCTGACCACATCCCTGACTTATAATATCAGTTCTAGTTATCACTTCTTTGGCTGTTTTGTTTTCAATTTGACTTCTAGCTTGTTGTACACATGATTAAAATTTAACAAAACTGAATTAAACTAGTTGTTAAAATTGAGGTGTGTATCTTTAGATTGCCAATTTCTCTTTCTCTGCAAGTTTTAGAATATCAGTTTAGGAAAGGCATTGCACAACATGGTGGTACTGCTACCAGAATACAGTGGAACTAAGATGTGTAAGGAGTTACATTTGACTTGTATAATGTTTATTATTAGAGCAAAAAGTGTATTTTTGTTACATCTATTCAATAAACAGTTTGGCAAAACTTTGCAGCAAACACTTTAAATGATATTGCAAAGTCAATGCAAGCTTTAAGATAGCAATTTTAAGTAAAGACTAATTTTTGCCATTGACATGCAGACTACTTTATGTGGAATGGGTGGAGAAGAGTGTTAGGAGTGAATTGTGACAGACGGGGAAGGTCTACAGGACAGTAACAATAATAATAATTAAAATACATTAGTGAGACCAGCTTTGTTATATTTGGTTTGGAGACGGTGGCACTGACCAAAAAGCAGGAGACAGAGCTGGAGGTAGCAGAGTTAAAGATGGTAAGATTTGCATTTTTGTGACGAGGATGGACAGGATTAGAAACAAGTACATTAGAGGGTCAGCTCAGATTAGACGGTTGTCAGAGAGGCGAGATTGTGTTGGTTTGGACATGTGCTGAGAAGAGATGCTGGGTATACTGGGAAACACATGTTAATGATAGAGCTGCCAGGCAAGAGGAAAAGAGGAAAGTCTAAGAGAAGGTTTATAGATGTGGTGAGCGAGGACATGAAGGTGATGGGTGTAACAAAGCAAGATATACAGGACAGGAAGATATGGAACAAGATGATCTGCTGTGGCAAACCCTAACGGGAGTAGCTGAAAGAAGAAGACATGCAGACTACTTTATGAAGTTCAGAGCATTGCTGACTTCTGCCGCTTAAATTGCATATCAACAAGTAAACTTTGCAAATTTGTTCTTGACATTAGTGGCCCAGAGCTGCCAAGATAGACTCCAGTACCTGTGACCCTGAACTAGAATAACAGAACTCACTAATGAAAAGGCTAATATTATTTTAAAAAAAAATTACTTTACTGCCCCCTCATGCATTAGTCAAATAATCTCAACCATCACTTACTTCATGGCTTCCCTGTTCAATACTATGTGCCTGAAATGGATTAAGTTTTGCGCCACCAGGCATATCAATGGCTAAACGCTAAATTATAGCCAGAACTCAACAAACGTACCATTTCCTTCTTAACAAGTGCCTGAAAGCACCACTGCTCTTTTACAATCACTTTGCTAAATGATTACAAATATGCTTGCTATGATGAAACTGTATTGTGAACAGCTGCTAACTGCTAAACACCACTGGCCATAATCTATTTGCAATACTGTATTTTTGTCTGCTCTGCTCAGTTCAATAAAGCACAACATAAAAGACACAATTTAAAAGAAAAACTGATGGCACAATTGACTGATTGACTGATTACAACCCTGAAGCAGAGTCATGTCAAACTTAACATTCAACAAAAGTGAGCGCATTATCAATTTTATGGGAAATCAACATATAAATGAAAACACTAAACCTGAAAATTTTTCTTGACACATTTAATTATCCTATTTTTATTAGTGACTACTGAATACTTTATCTGGTTTTCAGTGTACCAGAAACATTTTCTTGAAGTGCATATTGACTTTCGTTCAAAGACGACATGATTATGTGCTTGTTCTACAAAATGACTTGAGTGCTTCTTTCTTGTTGTTTGTTCTTAATGTCAGCACAGGCTGCACGCTTATTTTAACTGAATCAGAATGAATGCAGATTAAAGGCAGAAAGAAAACCTTAATTCTGACTGCTGAAAAAAATAAAGCTTTGATGATTCAAGTTAGGGAGTTTTCATTTTTAAGTTCTTGTATTTACGGGAAGTCAATATATAATATTTGTAGAAAAACATACAGTATATTCCAAAATTTTGTGAAAATGGTGTACTTCTTTATTGATCCTTCTTTCTTTGAAATTATCTGAGATGAGCTTTATAGAAATCCTTTCTTGGGGATTTTCTTCTGCTGGTATTTAACATTTCTATATAGGAGGGCATTGTGTATATTTCTGTATATATGGAACAATTTCCACTTTAATAGAAATATAAATTAAGCTGCAGTCCATATTTAGAAAGGGTAAAATGGACAAATTATATGTTAACCAGAACTACGTCAGTAACGTTAGCTGCTACTTTGTTTTAGATTAAATAACTGCTTAATATGTTTAGTGACAAGAAGACTTTGTAAAAATAAACCACAGATAAGCTGAAGAAGGGTTGGGTTCCCAAATTAAATAAACTGTTTTTAATTCAGAATGTGTAAATAGTAAGTGCACCAAGTAGCTACAGTCAAAAGGCCAGTGCATTAAATCAAACGTTCTTCTACCCTAAGCCATTTGTGGCAGTTTTTCAACTTGGCAGAAGTTCTTTTAGAGAGCAGAGGAGGAGAAGTGACAAAGAGTGGTGAGGTGTGCATTTAGTAAGGGGGGTTGTAGATTTTCTTCCAGATCAATGACTTCAGAACGGTGGAAGAATCAGACAAACACGTGAGTTTCTCTTCATTTTCTACAACCCTCTCCTGTGAACTCTTCTGCTTTATTCCCATAGGCGCATGTTGACAATCATACCCTTGTCCAAAACATCAGGTTTCTAATTCACCATGATGCAGGAAATGACTCAGTGTAATACATTGTTACTTAAACTGCTTTGCTGACAAGTAAAACAAAAATTGGTCAACTGACCTCACCTAGTCAGATCAACTCAATAGAAGATTATGAATTGGCCTAGTGCGAGTCTGGACATGTGCCTGAGTAAACCCTGTGACAGAACGGCTCCTCCAGAGTTAATTCCAAACCTGAAGCAAATGGGAAAAGCAGTGGTTCCTGGCAGCCTGAATTGTACAAGTGCATTCAAAAAGATTGTTATATATTTTAAGCATCTGCTTTAAGGTAAAACTGTGGTTAGAAATAGTGACCTTTCCTGTAGTCCAGTTTACTGAATAATACAGTAAGATGCAGAGGAATACGGATTTCTTGATTCTTGATTAAAATTAAATCAGCTACTCTTTCTCAACAAATGTCCTGCTGACACTTCATACTTTTAGGTTAAGCACAACCAATTTCATCTATTGTACAGTCAAGCTCACTTATTCTAGTTCACATCCTCAGTGTTAGGAAAAGCAATTGACTAATTACAAAAGCAAAGTATACAACATAGTAGTGAACTTCAAAAAGCTTTTGATATGGATTCACAGCAAAGATTAATTTTAAAACTAGAAGCTGTTGGCATTAGAGGTAACATACACAAAACTAGATCTCAAATTGACAAAGAGTGCAGATAAGAGGATTATACTCCATGTGGGGTGAGGTCATCAGTGGTCTATCTTTGGACTACTCCTGTTTCTAATTTATATTATTGACAGATTCTGTTGTAGTTAGCAAATGTGAAATTATCAGATGCTAAAATTGGAAGATAGCAGATACAGAGGAGGTAGCAAAAATAGTTCTTAAAGACTTACACAATCTACAAAGTCTACATGTGGGAAAAAGAACATCAGGTATAAACAATACATGGGAGACACTAAACGTATAGGAAGTAGCCTCCGAGAGTGATTTTGCAGTTTATGTTAACAAAATGCTCTCAATGTCTACGCAATGTTCAGAAGAAATTAAAAAAGGCAAAAAAAAAAATGTTAGGTTATATCACTAGTGTGACCTTATCTGGAGTAGTGTGTGCAGTTCCTGTCCCATGCTGCAAAAAAGACATAGCAGCACTGTGGTGTAGCGGGTCCACAGCTCTCAGCAAAGGCCCGTTTTAGATAAATAATCACCGCACTCGCGGCTTTGTGAGGGGGCGTGATAGTTGTGGCTGAAGCAGTTCTCAGGGCGATCTGCGGTGTGGGCGTTTCTAACCTAAGTGCACAAGTGAGAGACTGCCCACATATGTGATTGTTCCTAGGGCTGCTAATTTGTCGCAGCTGCTATGCCCTCTCGACCTATATAGAAGTGCTAGTTGGCTAAAAAGAAAATGAAAGTAGAACAAGAGGGGAAAGAAAGACGGAGGTTGCTGGAGAGCATGGAGCAGGAGAGAGACAGAGAGAGCCGGTGCGGGTGAGCGAGCGAGCAAGTGAATGTTCACAGGCAGCTGTACGGAAGCCTGGGTGTTAGGCCGACACCCAGGAGTTGTAGTAGAGGTCGCTCCCGCTGAGTGATCGAGTAGCGGGAGTGACCAGTGAAAGGCGACTGGCCGCGTAAGACCAGGAAGGCAGCGAGAGTAGGGAGGCTTGGTGTGAAGTCCTTGATGTGAGCGTCCTAGTCATCAAGGAATCCAAGTCTCGACTCTGGGATGAGTGCGCGACCGAAGCCAGGATCGGGAGGCCTCCAGACCTGTTTGAAAAGGAGTGAAAGACAGCTGCAGAGAGAGTGTCTCACCTGCTGCGGGGCCCAGACGGGTGAAGCAGGAGAGACGCTAAGATAGAAGACATTGGGCTCTGAATGGTATTTTAAAGGACTGCTTCCAGTGTTGTTTTAACCTCGTTTTTAAAGGATTGTTTTTGTATTGATTTTTAAACCTCCACGTTTCTTTTATGGATTATTTATTTAATGAAGAATTTGACTCACTGCGCTTTATTTATTTGAATACTTTGTGTTGATTGTTTATAAATAAAAGCACTTTTGCACTTTTGTACCATCCCCTTGCTATGTTACTGTCTCACTGTCTAGCTCATCGGTAACATTACCGATCGTCACAAGCACCTGAAGCTGTGCAGAGGAGATCAATCAGGTGCATCTCAGAATTTTAGGAAATATGCTACTCAGGCTCAAAGAATTAAACCTGTGCAGTGTCAAGCAGAGGAGACTGCATAGGGAAGTAATCTAGGTCTCAAAATTCTCAAATATTTCAATAAAGTAGATTTAGCCAAATTATTTTGAATAAATCGCAAATCACATATGTGAAGACAGCAGTTGAAATTAAGAGAAAGTATTTAAGACTGAAGCCAGGAGGCACGATTGTGGGAATCTGGAACAAACTACATGTAGCTGAAGCAGAAACCTTGACAACTTTCAAGTAGTATCTGGGGCGAGATATTCAGACAGCTCAGCTATTAGCTAATCAAACAAACTCGATGGACTGAATGGTCTCTCATTTGTCAAATTTCTTATTTTCTTCATGTTCAATATAAATATTTAAAAAACCTAAACTTTCACAAAAATAAAATTTTAATGTAAATTGTAAAGAATAATACCAAGAAAGACATGCTAGAAACACACACACACTATCTAGTCACTGTGTTAATCAAACTGTTTCTGTAGCTGAAGAAGTCTGATGGAGGTACTATGAAAGGCTACATCTGATTGCTGTCAAGGTCAATCCAAGGAGGACTGCTTAGATTTAGTCATGCTTATAACTGTGATCATATGAACTGGTTATGGCAGTAACACATTTTATATACTAAGGGAGAGAGCACAAACAGAATGTTCTATCACAATTTAGCACCACAGGACAGTACTAGGAAAACTTTCTTGTTTCATTACTCCTAGTTGAAACTGAAGAGCCTTGTGGTGCTGGCTTGCTAAGCATTTCTTTATACTGACTTTTTTTGTGATTTTTGTGATGACTGTTTCATACTTTCTCAATTAAAAACCCAATATCCCTCTTCAAAGGCAATTTTTCTATAGAATTATTTTAAGTGACAAGTGAACAAGAGACTGGGGAGAGAAGGCAAAAGAAGGATGAAAAAAGAGAAATAATAAAAAGAAATCAAAACATCAATTACACACTAATATAAAATTAACTGATTATTATTTTTTAGATATGCTAAAAAGCATCCTGCAGACACCTACGCCTGTTCATTGCAGTTTGACTGATGTTTAAAAGTCATCTGGAGGCAAAATAAAAGCAATTTATTAATAAGTATGTTACAGAGTGAAAGCCTACTATCACAAAATTAATACTGATTTACTGCCAAGAGTCAAATTTCTCAGCAGGTAATATCCCCACACGTCTGGTTGCTTTTTGTACCCAGTTATTCATAATTAAAATATAAAGTAATTTAATGCAACCCTGAGTTGGAATACAACAAAAAATTATGTGTGTGTATTATCTGGGATGAAAATACTATTTATGTGTACTAAAATTAATATACACAATTGCTCATTTAGAAATAGTGCAGTAGATATTACTTTCATGGATAATTTATGCATGTAAAATTGTATTCTTAATGACAGCCATCCATTTTTCCAGCTGACTTCAACATTCAGGTTTGTGGCAATGTACTGAAACCACTTAAACCAATTTTTTTATAGTTACCTACTTTAAATTTCAGAGCCTATTCTGGCAACAGTGAGTTTGTGATACTATATACAGTTATATTTGGACAGAGACAACTTTTTTCTAATTTTGGTTCTGTACATTACCACAATGAATTTTAAATGAAACAACTCAGATGCAGTTGAAGTGTAGACTTTCAGCTTTAATTCAGTGGGGTGAAGAAAACGATTGCATAAAAATGTGAGGCAACTAAAGCATTTTTTAACACAATCCTTCATTTCAGGGGCTCAAAAGTAATTGGACAAATTAAATAAATGGAAATAAAATGTTCATTTCTAATACAGTACTTGGTTGAAAACCCTATGCTGGCAATGACAGCCTGAAGTCTTGAACTCATGGACATCATCAGATGCTGGGTTTCCTCCTTTTTAATGCTCTGCCAGGCCTTTACTGCAGCTGCTTTCAGTTGCTGTTTGTTTGTGGGCCTTTCTGTCTGGAGTTTAGTCTTCAACAAGTGAAATGCATGCTCAATTGGGTTAAGATCAGGTGACTGACTTGGCCATTCAAGAATTTTCCAATTCTTTGCTTTAAAAAACTCCTGGGTTGCTTTGGCTGTATGCTTTGGGTCATTGTTCATCTGTATCATGAAACACCGCCCAATCAATTTGACTGCATTTAGCTGGATTTGAGCAGACAGTATGTCTCTGAACAACTCAGAATTCATTCGGCTGCTTCTGTCCTGTGTCACATCATCAATTAACACTAGTGTCCCAGTGCCACTGGCAGCCATGCACGCCCAAGCCATCACACTGCCTCCACCGTGTTTTACAGATGATGTGGTATGCTTTGGATAATGAGCTGTTCCACTCCTTCTCCATACTTTTTTCTTGCCATCATTCTGGTAGAGGTTGATCTTGGTTTCATCGGTCCAAAGAATGTTTTTCCAGAACTACTGGCTTTTTTAGATGTTCTTTAGCAAAGTCCAATCTAGCCTTTCTATTCTTGAGACTTATGAGTGGCTTGCACCTTGCAGTGCACCCTCTGTATTTACTTTCATGCAGTTTTCTCTTTATGGTAGACCTGGATATTGATACCTTACCCCCTGGAGAGTGTTGTTCACTTGGTTGGCTGTTGTGAAGGGGTTTCTCTTCATCATGGAAATGATCATCCACCACTGTTGTCTTCCGTGGACGTCCAGGTCTTTTTGCGTTGCTGAGTTCACCAGTGCTTGCTTTCTTTCTCAGAATGTACCAAACTGTAGATTTTGCAACTCGTAATATTGTAGCAATTTCTTGGATGGGTTTTTTCTGTTTTCTTTCACCTGCATGGAGAGCTCCTTTGACCGCATGTTGTCTGTTCACAACAAAATCTTCCACATGCAAGCACCACACCTCAAATCAACTCCAGGCCTTTTATCTGCTTAATTGATAATGACATAATGACGGACTTGCCCACACCTGCCCATGAAATAGCCTTTGGGTCAATTGTCCAATTACTTTTGAGCCCCTGAAATGAAGGGATTTTGTTGAAAAAAAAAACGTTTTAGTTGCCTCACATTTTTATGCAATCGTTTTGTTCACCCCACTGAATTAAAGCTGAAAGGCTGTACTTCAAATGCATCTGGGTTGTTTCATTTCAACTTCATTGTGGTAATGTACAGAACCAAAATTAGAAAAAAGTTGTCTCTGTCCAAATATTTATGGACCTAACTGTATGTACTGTATATACATTGCTCCAGAGTAACTGAATTTAGATGAAGAATAGAGTTGTTCCGTACATTCCCTAAAGATTTTAAAGTACGTTGCTATCAGTCAACGTGCAGGGTTCAACTGGCATTACTGTAGGTAGCAATAGTTAGTTCATGAATCAGTAAAATTCTTAGTTCACATTCAGGAAAAAGTAAGCAAAGGTTAAACATTTTAAATTCCTTGGCCAGAAATACACCTCTCTTCAAATGGAAATGAATGCAAACATAGGCAGGAAGAGGTAATGTGGTTTTTATGTTTTGTCTACATCCCAAAAATGCACACTTCATCAGAATTCCAGGTTTTGCATAATGTAAAAAGGAAACTATAGATGGTTCAAAACGTTGCCATATTCTGTAAAATTATTCTATATAGCTATTACCATATACAGGAATTTTGATTCCCACTGTACAAAGAGGCTGGATTGCAGCCAGAAAGGCTTACACTAATGGCAAGACTCGAGGTACTTCTACATGTGGCCAAATACTACTACGGATATGACCTGTTTAATTAGTAATGCCTCATCAACAGTTACCTTAAGCCATGTTTAAATAAACAGTAAAACAATTCCAACATTCATGATTCAAGTACAACTATTCAGATGCAAGACAGATGATCAAAGGTTATCAATAGAATTTACAATGATGGCCATTGTATTAAGACTAGAATTACCAGAGCCTACAAAAAAGCTCGTAGATCCGTCCCACCTTAAATCGCTTCACACCTCTCATCAGCGTCTTTTGTCCTGTAAATGTGTCGATAAGCAGCAAGCAGCCTACTATCACATCCCCCCACCGCCGCACAGTTTTCTCAGCTCAAGTCTGTTTACCTGCGTGTCAGTTGCTTAGAGTTGTATAGAGTGAGAAGTCAAGCAAAATGACACCTTTTATAAATACTATATCGTTATTTGGAACACATGCATTTCATGTTTTAGTAATAATTGACAAAATGTAGACATGAAGTGTATAATGTGTGAAGCCTGAAGTCCAAATATCAAATAAACACTTTCACAAAAGGTACAAATATAACAGAACAAGTGCCCTTCTATTCAAGACTATAACTGCAGAAAAAGAACCCGCGTTAGGGTGCGACATTGACACGCATTTGGGTGGGATCGTGAACGTGACTAAGAGAATAAAACTAAATAAAAAATAAACAAAGCTAACCTTTACAAGTATCATAAATTTACAAAGGCTGTTACAGACTGAAATCAAATGTATGTTTTTATTCTAAGATAGTAAGAATAAGAGCAGCTCACTTCTCAAAACGGACTCGTCCAGGGTCGAACCCGTGAAGTTTTGATTACCAGTCAACAGCTGATACCGTTGCGCCACCGAAGCCGTCGTAACAAATGCGTGTCAATGTCGTACTCTAACGCGGTTTCTTTTTCTGCAGTTATAGTCTTGAATAGAAGCACACTTGTTCTGTTATATATGTACCTTTTGTGAAAGTGTTTATATTGTTTTTCTCATGACTCCTGAGGGCTCGTTTTGCTGTAAGTGCTGATATGTTACTTGTATATTTTTGCTTTGCTTTGTGGAGTTATATGCGAGTGCAAGGTATGCCAGTTTTTCTAGTTTTTGGCACGCAGTTGCCATTTGCTCAGTTGTAGCAGGGGTTTAAAATATTTTTTTGATGACGTTGTATGATTGTGGTATAAATGATTTCTTTCTAGATTAAAAGTCAACTTTACAAGCTGTAACTATATGATCACTACGAGTATGTAGTACACACCTGTGGCTTACAAACCAGGTATTGTTTGTGTCTGTCTGTCGTGTAGTTCGTCTGTATGATGTGGCGAAATGTGTTTTAAAACATTTTCTGAATGCATGTCAGCCAGGTACCAGGCTGTTTAGGGTTTACATTAACTGTATAAAACATAATCGGTTTTTGCCAACATAAACAGGCAACTTGCAGCAGTGTCCGGTTCTCCTAACATAATCGGTGCACTATATTGGATTCATATTGCATTATTGGCACTCGGTGAGAATGAAGCTGCTTTTGTTAACCGTAACCAGTTACATCAGAATAACATCCCATTAAGTCATCTGTGTTACTAAGATTAGACTGACAAACTTCATGGCTTGGTGGCCCAGGTTAACCAAAGATTTGTTTATTTTCAGGTAAAGCAGCTTTGGCAGACAACTTGCTGATGGTGCTGTATGTGTTGGCTGGCTTGTTGATAAGGTAGTTGGCTGAACCCTCAGCTTTTCATATGGCCTCTACTACAGTATTTATTGTAACAGCAATCATGTTATTACAGTTTCTAGGTATTAAAGAGTACCCACTCAGATGACCCACAGAATGCACAGGAGAGCTGTTACATTGCTTTGCATTCTCTTGGCTCACTCAACTGTGAAGTGCAGGGTGAGGTATTAGGAGGGAGGCTGCTCTACTAACCCATGAAGTTCTGCAGTACTGTGACTATGTATGCAGTTCATTAGCATAGTCCAAGTATGGATGTTAAATGGTGGCAAATACTGTACATAAAGTTAGAGGTGTGTTCATGTACACACATTTTCAAGATGACTGATTTTTTTTTAAATTTTTTTTTTAAACATTTTATTAAATTTATTAAAGGCAAGTAACATCCCATACAAGCCAGGCATTATAAATATTTTGTTGCCATATGCATTTTTCAGTTTTTTTTTTGGTGTAAACATATTTTCATGCTCGAATCCATGCTGTTTTATAAATGAAACCCCAGGTGCTAGCTGACTCATATAAGATGCCAGAGTTTCTCCACAAGGGAGTCCATATTGCAGTACTGTAGATTCTTGCTCCTCTCCTGTTTAAATAGGTGGAGTTTCATTTCTATTGCACCAGGGCTCATTACTACACTCTGGATGTGGTTTGATTCCAGCATGTTGAGTGATCTGTTCTGTAGTTCAGGCCTTAGAATATTCCAGAATCCTTATTCTGACTTTTGCATTCTTCAAATTCCTTTTCCTTCTATCTGGAATTGTGCTACCAGTTACAATCGCTCCTTTACCATAAATTCTTATTCTCCTAGATCTCCGAGGCCTCGTTCTCCTTCTTTCTCTCTGTATACTTTTTAACAGTAATTTACTTGGGTATTGTAGCTGCCAAGATGCTCCATGCTTCCTGAAATGATCACTTTGAAGAACTGGCTGTTCTCATTAAATAATTTGATTCACCTAGAACTTTCTACATCTTAAATACACAGAAAATCCAGTCATTCCACCCATAACTGGGATTCTACTGCTTGCCTGGTCAAACATTAATAAGCAAGAATTTTGAGAAGTAGTTGCATGTTGCAGTGTGGTTTGGGGCGCCAAAGTGGAAGGGTGTTGAGGACGTTGGTTTGTAGGGACTTGTACTGGTCTAAATCCATGAGAAATTACTGTACTTGCTTACATGTAACAATATACCAAGAATGACTGAACAGACTTGCTGTCTTTTCTGAACAGGAGCTTGCATATCAAGTGATTTTTTTCACTAATGTGTTCGTAACTGTGAAAGCTCAAAGGCAAATCCGACAAAAATTAGTGCAGTAAGATAGGACCTGTTATTTATTAAATTTGCTTTACATTAAAAAGATACTCTGTTGTATTTGGTTAGCACTGTAAAAAAACACAAGCTGATAATATTTTGCATCTAAATTGAAACATTAAAAACACATGCTGGTAATGATTATGATATACTGTATATGTAGGTTGAAATGTTATAAGATCCATCCATCCATCCATAATCCAACACGCTATATCCGAACTACAGGGTCACGGGGGTCTGCTGGAGCCAATCCCAGCCAACACAGGGCGCAAGGCAGGAAACAAACCCCGGGCAGGGCACTAGTCCACCGCAGATGTTATAAGGTACATGTTGATAATGTTAATAATAATTATAATGGTATTGTTAAATGACTGAGGCGGGGGTTTAGGGTAGAAAGAGCATAAGCACAGTTCTATACTGGACACCGATAGGTTTAATGGCACCCTTGGTGTGACAAGTTTTGCATTGCTACAGTGGGTGATGGGGTTATTATTTCTTAAATGATATACAAACAGTAATCACAAGATATGATAATATTTTTGAATATATTTATAAACATTTACTCACAAAATATGATGGCCTGACACTACATCTATTATTGTTAGTCCATTATTTTTCAATGTGTATAGTTAGATATACACCCTGAAAGACTCAGGCGCCGCCGCGAGTGGCAGCCTTTCCAGCAGCTCCGTGTATGACTTTATCTTTCTACCTTTTTCTCTGTTTTCTCTATTTCACTGACACTTTTTAGTACTTTTTACTACTTGGACATGAATTTTTACATGCTGAGACTCGTCTCTTCAGGTAGTCAACTTCAAGCGCTGAGAACAAAGGCCTGTGCCGGTGTGGTTCCCTATTTACCTGACAAGGTAAGAAGGTCGTACTGTGGCAGCAGAGCCGGCACTAAGCTAAAAGCCAAGCGGCTAGCGAGAAAGTGGCGATACAAGCATTCGGTGCCTTCTGTGATCCTGGGTAATGTGAACTCACTACCAAATAAGATCGACGAACTGGCTGCGCTGGTAAAAAATGTCAGGACCTACAGAGAATGCAGTTTGTTGCGTTTTTGTGAAACAACTAACATCCCAGATGCCAACGTGGAGCTACCGGGTTTAGCACAGTTAGAGCGGACAGAGACGCAAATACCTGCGGGAAGCAGAAAGGAGGAATCGCTCTCTATGTGAATACAAGGTGGTGCAACTCTGGACATGTAAACGTCAAAATCTTTAGTTGCTGCAGGGACATCGAACTGTTGGCCGTAAGTCTGTGTCCCTATTACTTGCCCAGGGAGTTTGGACACGTCATTGATGTTATTGTTTACATCCCTCCTCGGGCAGACGTGGAGATAGCGGGTGACATTATCCATTCTGCTGCTGCTAAACTACAAACAAAGCACCCTGAGGTGCTTGTGCTAATCACTGGAGACTTTAACCATGTGATACTGGACAAAACATTACCTGCCTTCTCCCAGTATATGGATTGTAACACCCGGGGAAATAGAATTATTGACATACGGTATGCAAACGTTAAAGATGCATACAACGCCACCCTACTGCCTGCACTTGGGAAAGCAGATCATAACCTGGTTCTGCTTCAGCCTTACTACAAACCAAGAGTGAGGAAGCTACCTACAACCACACGCTCATTCAGGAAGTGGTCCTCTGAGGCAGAGCAGGCTCTGAGAGACTGCTTTGGAACTACGGACTGGGACATCCTGCAGGAATCATATAGTGAGAACATTGAGGAGGTTGTTGATTGCACTACTGACTACATCAACTTCTGTATGGACATTGTAATTCCAGTAAGAACAGTACGCTGCTATGCTAACAACAAGCCATGGATTACAAGTGACATCAAGGGCCTTTTGAACCAGAAGAAAAGGGCTTTTAAAGGCGGTGATCAGCATGAGCTCAAGCGCATGCAGAAAGAACTCCGAGTCCAGCTCAGGGCGGCGAAGGAGCAGTACAGGAGAAAGCTGGAGCGGAAGTTGCAGAATAACAGCATGAAGGAAGTGTGGGATGGGATGAAGATCATCACTGACTGCAGCTCAAAGCGGGGTGCCACCATCGAGAGAGATGTGGAGAGAGCAAACCAGATAAACAACTTCTTTAACAGGTTTGGCCACCCTAACCCACTGTCACCTCAGAGTACTGCACCCTCCACCCATCCTTCTGCTGATACCAGCATAGGAGAGAGTTTCCCCCCACCCACAGTTACAGCGGCCCAGGTGCAGTGGGTCCAGATGGAGTATCGCCACGACTGCTGAAGGCCTGTGCATTGGAGCTGGGGAGTCCTCTACAGCGCATCTTCAACCTGAGCCTGAAACAGGGGAGAGTCCTGAGACTTTGGAAAACATCTTGCATCACCCTAGTCGCAAAGGTATCACGTCCTAGTGAGCTGAATGACTTCCGGCCTGTGAAGACCATGGAGCGGCTGCTGCTTCACCACCTGAGGCCACAGGTCCGCCACGCCCTCGACCCTCTGCAGTCTGCATTCCAGAAGAAGGTGGGAGTGGAGGATGCCATCATCTACATGCTACACCGATCCCTCTCTCACTTGGACAGAGGCAGTGGTGCTGTAAGAATTATGTTTCTGGACTTCTCTAGCGCCTTCAACACCATCCAACCTCTGCTCCTTAGGGACAACTGAACACCAGCAAAGCCAAGGAACTGGTGGTGGATTTTAGGAGGAACAGGCCCCTCATGGACCCCGTGATCATCAGAGGTGACTGTGTGCAGAGGGTGCAGACCTATAAATACCTGGGAGTGCAGCTGGATGATAAATTGGAATGGACAGCCAATACTGACGCTCTGTGCAAGAGAGGACAGAGCCAACTACACTTCCTTTGAAGGCTGGCGTCCTTCAACATCTGTAATAAGATGCTGCAGATGTTCTATCAGACGGTTGTGGTGAGTGCCCTCTTCTACGCGGTGGTGTGCTGGGGAGGCAGCATAAAGAAGAGGGACGCCTCACGCCTGGACAAACTGGTGAGGAAGGCAGGCTCTATTGTAGGCACGGAGCTGGACAGTTTGACATCTGTGGCAGAGTGACGGGCGCTCAGCAGGCTCCTGTCACTCATGGAGAATCCACTGCATCCACTAAACAGTATCATCTCCAAACAGAGGAGCAGCTTCAGCGAGAGACTGCTGTCACTGTCCTGCTCCACTGACAGACTGAGCAGATTGTTCCTCCCCCACACTACGCGACTCTTCAATTCCACTTGGGGGGGAAGTAAATGTTAACATTATACAAAGTTATTGTCTGTTATACCTGCATTTTTATCACTCTTTAATTTAATATTGTTTTTTATCAATATGCTGCTGCTGGAGTATGTGAATTTCCCCTTGGGATTAATAAAGTATCTATCTATCTATCTATCTATCTATCTATCTATCTATCTATCTATCTATCTATCTATCTATCTATCTATCTATCTATCTATCTATCTATCTATCTATCTATCTATCTATCTATCTATCTATCTAATGTGAACAAGATAAAATGAAATTGATAACATTACTACCAATCTAAATGTACTTTTTTGTACTTGGCTAATGATTATGCACTTATTAGCTAGAAGGATTCCAAACATCTGTGGTGGGCTGGCGTCCTGCCCGGGATTTGTTCCTGCCTTGCGCCCTGTGTTGGCTGCGATTGGCTCCAGCAGACCCCTCTGACCCTGTGGATAGTGGATATAACAGGATGGATGACTAATGGATTCCAAACATATGAAAGAGATAAATGTACTGATGCACTTAAATAAATAAGCTAAAGTATCAATCAGTGAAAAGTCTTTCTTTTAGCAGAAATTAACACAATGTTTGGTAACATCACTTTAAACACGACGGTATTAAAAATGAGGGAGTTT
Organism: Erpetoichthys calabaricus; assembly: GCF_900747795.2. NCBI lineage: Eukaryota > Metazoa > Chordata > Cladistia > Polypteriformes > Polypteridae > Erpetoichthys > Erpetoichthys calabaricus. Next base: position 67,872,140 of record NC_041400.2, on the reverse strand, counting down.
TTAGGCACAGAATATTACATCATGAGAAAATACAAGTGAAAAGAACAGCCATTGCACAGGTCTGTGGAATGTGTAATAAATGGGTTTCTGTGCAATTGTGGCAGTCAACTGTACTGGTGTATTGCCCATCTCAACAGCGTTTTGCGTGGTTTTGTCTGTGCGTACTTTCTTGTCTTATTTGCATTATGTGTATACTGCGAGCTGAGACCTTTGTCATTTTGTCTTAGTTGGTTTCTGCTCTTGCTATGGAACTTTTTCTGACTTATGAACACCTCAGTAACACAAAGGTGGCACTGTGTGTCACAGTCTTGTAACTACAGTAGATTCAGCTTGTGCCACCATAACAAAAGTATGCTCAGAGCTCTGTATACGATTTTAAAGACTCACAGTAATTATTGAGATTTATTTTGTTTTGAATAACACTAATTTTGTGTACATACAATCAAGCACTATGACAGTATTAAACATAATTTGGAAATATAAAAAAAAAAACCATAAGAAATTGACATTATGAGCACGGTAGAACAATGTAGAAAATTTTAAAAACTCAAATATGTGGCAAGAAGAAAGCATCACAAAGTTTACCTCCATATCTGTTCAGTAGATTGACATTCACATCCTTACCTGTATGTCCATTGTAAGTGTCATCGTTAAGTCCTTGGACTCTACTGAAAACAAAGGACTAATTTCATTGAAAAAATATCTAAATATTTCTAAGAGTAGATCATATGTGACTGATTAGCTATATCCAATTTATGACTGATAATTTGAAAACCGTCTGCTTCATACTGTATGATATGTGTTAATTGTTGCCTGAAATATTTGTATGCTCATTAATCTTTTTGCTTAAAGGTGCCTATATGTCTAAATACCTGAATAGTATTCATTATGCTTATTTAAGGTGTTTTCACACTCCTACATGGTTTGCTTTGTTCTAAATCAGGAAAGTCAGTTTCATTACTTTGAAAAAATTTCCAGGTTGATTAGTGCAAACATCCAAATAAACATCCCATGGATGTATCATGGGCTTCTTTCATTGGACAGAAACATTTTTTTACCGGGAAAAAATGTTGCGGAGTATAGACAACAGTTGTGTTTGCAGACAGACAAATTTTCCATAATTATTTGGTTTATTTAGCAAATGCAGCTCTATGAGCAAAATGCCTATTATTGAAAAATTGAAAGAATACCTGTTCCTATGTGTGTATTTATCTTTACCTTTTTATAGTTTTTCTTGCTCTATGTTAACCCAAAATACATTATGCTGTGAATGAAATTCTTTAAAGGCAGCAGATGCTTAGCATGACGACCACAGCATGCATGATTTCACCTATAAGGCACAGCATTTACTTTAACTAGAGCAGTCTCCTGTCAGATCACATTCAGACCTCTGACTGCTCTAGGGTTCACTTGGTACTGCTCACATACCACCCTTTCCCAAGGGTCTAGGTCTGGTTGTTCTCCCCAGTACATAAACAAACCACCATTCCGAGAAATCACACCAGAGCTCGAAAAAAATGCACCAAACATACTAGGTGTGAAAACACCTTTCAATTGCAGATGCTTCACCATTAAGTGTTGTGTGCCATGTGCTGCTGCACTTTTTACCAGAACTATCAAGGTGGCTGTTGATGGAAATTTTAATATATTAGTTTCCTGTGTTGTTATGGAAAATATAAGTGTTTAAATAAATATGTTAACAAGCCATTGAGCATAGTGGCAAATAGGCACAATTAAGTTAAGGTATTATTAAGGTGCAAAAAGTGTAGTGTAAGGGTTGTGAGTGCGCATGGCAAATGATGAACTTAATGCAACCTTGTCAGCCTTCACTTTAGTTTTAAAAAAATCAACTTTGAAGAAATGGGCTCTCAAGGAAAAAGATGTATATAATCTAACTGCAAGGAACTCATTGATGCAAAATGCCTGCATTTTGAGCTAACCAGAAAGAACATAAAACTACAATCTTGGATTTGAAAACCCTCAGTAATTTTTTTCCTCTTTACTTCACAGGAAACAAGTGGCACTGCTAAAGTAGTAACCATTTAAGATGCTCTCCACCTTTCTGCTTATATTAATTAGTCCTGCCACTGACTGTAGTTTCACTCTAAAGTATGCATAAGTTCCAACAATCATTTTTTCAGCTTTGCCTTGCAGGTGAACTTCATATTTTCTACATAAATATGATTTGCCATATTCATTCCTATGTATAATGTAATCTACTGTATGATACCACTGCTTGACTGTGTGGTGCATGGAATTTCTTAAAATTCATGCTTTTTAGCACAATACACATCAGCTCATTGCACCTAAATTTGGTTATAGTTTCCACATTTAAAGCTTGGTTGAACAGTTATTTTCGATTCAAAGCTTGACTACTTTGTATTGACTAACAGCAAAACTTTACTTTGTTATGATGATGCATTGTTTGCTTGCAACAGTAATTACAAGGAAATTGCTCATTTACAAAATATACTTGATATCTAGTGTTTTAAATAAACAGGCAGTTGCTCTTAGTGACAGGTGCCACACTTTTATTGCCAGGCAACATGTGCATTAAAGGTTGATAGTCCATTCAAAACTTTGGTGCAAATGAAAACATTATTCCATATGTTCAGGATGCTGTCTTGTTTTCATTATAGCAACTATCACTTGTGTGACGTAACAGGACAAGGCAATTAAAAAATGAACTTTCTTAGTACATCATTAAAAACTGATTCAGAGAAAGTAAACTGAATGTTATCATTATTATTCAACTGTACAAGACTTGTGCAAAACAATTTGTTTATAAAACAAAAATCATAGAATAAACAGATGTAATCTTTTCAAGGAAAAAAGCTAAACAAACATGAAGACTGACGTAACAAGTTCTCAATTAAGTATACATTGTGTGAAAATGAAAGAGACAAATGTTATGACTGATACCATACACTTAGCACTCCAACACAACATCTAACCATTACTGAACTTGAAGGGTAAAAGGCTTGCACCATGTGACACTGAGTGAAAGGTAGGAACCAGCATTTGGAGTAGTGGGCCAGTCATCTGCATTGAACACACTCACACGTATACTATGTCACCCATGTTTACCAGAGGATTGCCATCTGGGGACACCTAAGCTATGTGGGTACCACCCCAAGATGAGAGGGGGCACTGTCACTTATAGTCTTGTCTCCGTTTTCTCACAAAATATCGAGAAGCCACTAATTGAGGGCAACATAGCCAGAGGAACCCTGTCCGTTCTGGACCTCCTGGTATAAAAGGGAGACATTTCTGGAAGGTAGCATGTCCATTTGGACTTGAGAGTTTGACTAGCAAGGGACAAACTCAGATAAACAGTCTATAAGAACACTACCAGAGAAACTTAGAAGGCAAAAAGTCAACAATTTACTGTTGTTTTAATTAAATGGGTTTGCCCAGTTAGCATCCCAAAAATTTTCGGACTCACCCTGCTACAACTGGAACAATTAAGAGTAGGCAATCAACTTAATCTGCAAGCAATAGGGATATGGAGGGAAACTGTAAGACAGAGGTGAAAAAATCCATGCGGACAGAGGGATAACTCAAACAGAAAGCTGGGTTTCCCAGAAGAGGGAGTCAGCTGTGGCATACTATATGACATAATGTTATCATCCAACACAACAACAAAATTCAGTTTTACACAAAATACTACTTTAATTAACTTAGTTTCCAAGAACTATGACCTCAACACGATATTACAGCTTATTTCTGCCTTTTCAGCACTGAAGAGGTTAAATGACATATGTTACCTTACACATTTCAATACGATTTGCTAAAGTAAAGTTGAAGATAGCAACAATCCTTTTGAGTCCACCCTTAATACACACTGCCTTATACTTTTAAATCTGACAGACAAATGTACAGTGCCCTGGACACAGTGAGATGTTACTGTCACTGTTACCTCTAGGTATCCCACTAGCATCTTCGTCCTTGGGGCACTACAAATGCCCTTTTCACTTCACACCTGGTTTTCACAGAGTTTTAGAAGATGTGAAGGATGTCACTTCCCACTTTAAAGGAACACAGTCTCCTAAGGAAAAAGAGCCTGTTCTGTCCTTTCTTATATAGTTCCAAGACCCGTCCAACCTATCATTAATGTAGACTCTCAAGCACTTGTAGGAGTGGACCACCTCTACATCCACTCCTTGAATAGTGATGGGACACAAAGGCCCTTTGATGCGGCAAAAGTCAATAACCAGTTCATTAGTTTTGCTGTTTTTAAGATGCAGACAATTGTTTCTGCACTAAGAAAGAACCTATACTCTGCCTCATCTCCTTTATCAATACACCCCATAGGTAGAGAGTCATCGGAGAATTACAAACAAATAAGTCAAACTTAAACTAAATTCAACTCAATCTCCACCGATGAGAAAGACAGGAAGGCCAACAGACCGAGTAAAACTTTAAGAGTAGAAAAGAGGGAAGAAAATCATTTTTCCCCAACATAAAAGCTGATTCTAAAATGTTATTGATTAGATCCCGCAAGGTTATGAAATTTTTGAACAGATCCTCTAAGCAAGAATTTGATTTCTTTCCAATTTCAAATAGTACATAACAGTTACCCACTGAGTTAAAAGAAGCTGGCTAGGTTTCTTCCAGTTGAGCAAGATAAGTCTATGTGCTACTAATAAAGGAAAGGCAATTGCAGTTTGCTTGTCCCTCTCCACTTTAAGTCCATCTGGAAGTACACCAAACACAGCTGTTAATGGATTAGGAGGAATTGTGACACCAAGGCTGTTTGAAAGGCATTTAAAGATTTTGGTCCAGAATGATGTTAATTTGGTGCACACCCAAAACATATGGCCCAATGAGGCTGGAGCTCGATGACAAGGTTGGATCTTGCCCTGGAAACATTTGACAATTTTAAACTAGATAAATGTGCTCGATAAAAGATTTTAAGTTGAACAATTGCATGCTTTATGCATATGGAGCTAGAGTGTATTCTACGCATGGCTTCCTTCCACTCCATTTCTGAAATGTTGAGTAAGAGATCCTTTTCCCATTGTACTCTGGGATCTTTGAAAGGAAGCGACTTTAAGATGTTTTTATATATTATAAAAATGCTGTCTGAGTCCTCAAGACTGATCGATATTTCTTCTGGAATAAAACTAGGTGGGAGGTGAGGAAAATCGGGCAGATTTTGTTTAGCAAAGTTTGTAATTTGGAAATAGTGGAAAAACTGTGTTGATGGATTTATGTACAAATCTCTAATTGATTTAATCCCGTACATTTTACAACATTAAAAACTGTAAGTTTGAGAGGGTGGAAAAGATGGTTATTGTATAGAGGTGCCACAGATAAAAGCTTCTCTGTCTTTAAGTATTTCCTACATTGGTTCCATATTCTGAGTGAATGAAGGACAATTGGGTTGTTAGTATATTGACAATAACTTGTATTTACTAGGGCACAACGCAAAGAATATACTCAAGGAAGTACTCCCCTGTATCAATACACCACATAAAATTTCTGTAAGTGACATGACCTGGTGTTATAATTATTGCCAGAGGTGTACAAAGTGATGAGAAAAGGAGACAGGACTGTTCCTTGTGGTGCTCCAGTGTTGCTCACATTTTTATCAGAAACATAAGCCCTGAAACTCAGAAACTACAGTCTGCCTGACAGTCCCTTATCTAGGACACCATAGGCTCATCCACCTGCACATCTCTGCAATCTCTGAGTTTAACCCATAACAGGAATGGCTGTATGGTATAGAAGAAGCTGGAGAAATCAAAAAAACAATCCTCACACAGTGCTGACAGCTTTCTCCAGGTGAGAATAAGCCTTGTGGAGCAGATAGATAATTACATAACATGTTGATGCATGTTTAATAATATAATATTATATATATATATATATATATATATATATATATATATATATATATATATATATATAGTGATGCATACATGTCTGGTGCCACCTTCCGGGACGATAGGGGGTGCTGACAATGATATAGTCTTTTCCTTCTTCCTCCACAGCCAAGAAAAAATGCCCAAAAAATACAACTGTCCCCGCCTCACCACCAAGAGGAAATTCTGCTCCTTCGAAGTTCAGCCCTATACGAGTAAATCTGGCCCATTCCTGGAAGCTGGTGTCAGATACTAAATTAACTCTTGCAGAGGAAAGAGATTCCGCAAGTCTATTTGAGGGGTAAAAGCCATAATTTCTTACATTTTGCCGGAGCCGTTATCAGCTGTCTTTTTTATTGTCATTAAAAGGCTTTACCAGAGTAGTACCCAAATATTTCTTTGACTCCTCGTCTTTTCTGGTTGCCCAGCTACCCTTGCAATATTTGTCTACGGCATTAGTGTGCCAGTAAAAAAGAGAAAATATCAGATTTGTACAGATGCTATCACTAATCCCAACCCCATGCATACTCTACTTTTCAGCATTTATGTTTTCAGGTCAAGTAGTCTACACAATTTTCTCCTGAAATTCATGATGTCCTGTTATATGTTGACTATTCACTTTTGCTACAGTAAATTCAGGTTATAAGACTCAGCTAGGTTTTTCATGCCTTTACTTGTGTATTGCTGCAGACAATATGTTGCTGTTCCATATGCCAGAGGGGGAGGGAAAAAAAGATAGAAAGAAAAAAAAAATTGCTCTAGGCAATTTGGACTAGACTGATTACTATTCCACTAATGAATATCAACATATGTACTGGAAATGCCAGACAAAACAGAAGTGCGTGAATCAGATGTTCACTTCTAAGCCAATACACAAGATACTTTGTGCAACATCTGGCACAACTATTTCTACACTTCAACAAAGATGCATTAGGCCTTCAAACTACAGACATCACCTACCACGTAATTCCCAGGAGACGCAGAAGAGTATGGTATCTAGAAGAATAAAAAAAAAGAATGGAAGTTAGCTGCTATGTAATAACAAAGATGATTATATACACACACACACACACACACATGCACATATACTTCAGTCAATCAGAGAAGCAAGAATAGGGCATTTCCTGCTAAATAATGTAAAACCACTTCAGGAGGTATACTTCAGTGACTATTATCAAAAAGTATAAATGTGATTGATAACATGAACTATGGTAAATTACTTCATTCAAGCTGTCTTCTGGTTTACAGTGCCATTTCTAGTAAGGGCCATTGTAAAGTGGCTTACAAAGAATTTAATAACATGGTGATTCAAATGAAATAAAACTATAGATTGACAATGCATGCATCATAATAAAGGTAACCTAAGTAGCGGAGCAAGGTCTAGAAAGTTTGTAAATTAGACCTTCCAAAGATCGCCTGAATTTGCATTGTCAGTCACAGTTTTGCTGGGACATAATGCTTAAACTGGAAACATCAAGCACAAGGCACATGGAAGCAAAGTCATCTACACACTCAAACTCATTAAAAGGCCAATTTAGAGTCATCCTTGAATCTTTGAGGGGCATGGGATAACAGCAAAGAACCCAGAGCTACAGACTATATATGGATTGTGACCAAGTTACAAACTGAACTTGGGTGTCTCCAGATTTGAAGCAGCAGTGCTAATCACCCCATAGTTTAAAACAAGGTCATTAAAATCTGAAAATGCCACAAATATTATTTGAACACCATTAAACATATTTAAATATGCACTAAATTGCTTACTACAAGAATGAAATATATAATGGACTAAATAATCAATGCAATGATACAGTTCTAGTAAAATAACTAACTTATCAAATTATATTAATTTCTCATTACTTACACATAGGAAACAAGAGTTTTGAGGCAGAGGCAGCATTAATGAGTGAGGGCAGTGATTTACATAAATGTGCATCATTGGAAACAATTTATTAAATCTTAATGCTATATACAAACATATATATATACAAACATATATATACACACACACACACTATATATATATATATATATATATATATATATATATATATATACACACTATATACACATATAGTAACACATGTGCATCAGATGACCTCCTCACAGACTTAGTCAAGGTATGTAATATATAATAATGTAAGGTCTGATCATGCAAGAGAAAAAAATGTCCAGTTTTGCTATGTTGTGAGTTGAAGGACAAAGATGCTAAAAAAGATAAAGAAAGCAACAATGATACAGAAGATGGTATGTGAGTTTTTTTAAGTGAAAAAATACATGTGATAAATACATGAAGAAAAGCACATTTGTACTTTAGCATTAAAGTTTGATGATTTGCTTCTCTGTATCAAACCATTCATCAAACATCGAATCACGCACATTGATCCTGTTGGAGTTGCGATGGGGCTTGCTATCACATGTTGATAATGATGCTGACGTCATGTACTAAAACTTGAACACACATGCCACCCATACTTTTCCTGGTAATGCAACTTGTTCATGCGTCGTGGTAATTTCTGACAACGTGTTCAGAGGACATGTGAAAACAATGCTGGGAATGTGAGGCAGCCATGCAGGTAAGCGTTCTAAGCGTTAAGTGTAAACTGGCCCTTGGACCCTATTTGGTGGTGAGGACAGAGCTGTCAATGTTTATGATACAGGTCTTTTTCACTAATATTAAATAAAGCTATTAGAACAGTCATGTAATTACACTTTTTTAAATTTACAATATGGAAAATTAACTCTCCAAAATTAAAAATGTAAAAAAAAACAAAACAAAACACAACACAACACAACACAACACAACACAACACAACACAACACAACACTGGGATCTTTATCATTTATCCTAAGCTTCAGATCAGTCACACAAATCTTTGTGTTGTTATTATCTTCAATTCATTTCAAGTTGTTGTTGAATTTGCTGATAAAGTACATGTGTACTGAAGTACTTTAGCTGCAGGTGGAAGCTCCTGTTGTTACAGTTCTGCCTTTGTCCAGAAACAGTTTCATAAGCTTATGCTAACTTAGTCTCAGAAAGTCTTTCTCAAGTGGGACGACTGGGATCTTTTCTTGAATAAGGAGTAGCATTACACATGTACTTTACCAGGAAAATAGTACTTATTTATAGTTGCATAGAGTGTGACAGGAGCTTCCACCTGCAGCAAAAGTCACTTCAGTACACATGTATTTTGTGAGCATGCCCGTGTAGATCAAACATAGGAAGCTCTGCAGTCTACTTGTGACTTTACGCTGTAGGAAGATAAGTAAATATAAATGTTTTTTATGTAAAGACCATCACAAAACATAATCACAAACAGGACTTTGCATAATATGTTAGCAAGCACTGTAAGCTCTACTTTTTTTTCTTTGAAGGACAGGTGTGGGGCAGACTGACTGGCAGGATGACGCCTGACCTGTTGCTGCATCCAAACGGTGCCGTCACTCACCTTTACACCTGTGTTGTTCTTATTTGTGAGTCGACGTTTCTTGCGGGGAAGTCTTCTGTTAACCTTCTCCAATGTAGAACCCTCATCTGAGTTCATCCCTGTTATCGCATGTCTTTATTTGAAAATGAGTGTGAATGTGACTGAGAGAATAAAACTGAATTTAAAAAAAAAATCACTACGGCTGTTACAGACTCAAAGCAAATGTATGTTTTTATTCTATAATAGTAAGAATAAGAGCAGCTCACTACTCAAAACGGAGGCGTCTAGGATTGAACCGCAACGTCTTGATTGTAAGTCATCAGTTCTTACAGCTGTACCACCAAAGCAGTCGTATTAGGGGTGTGTCAATGTCGCACCCTGATGCAAGTTCTTTTTCTGCAGTTATATTCTTGAACAAAAGTGCACTTGTTTTGTTACACATGTGCCTTTTGTGAAAGTGTATATTTGATATTTGGACTTCAGGCTTCACACATTATACATTTCATGTCTACATTTTGTCAATTATTACTCAAACATGAAAAATGTTTCTGTTTTAACGATGTGTTTACATAGATTGTTGTAGACATGGAACACACATGTATTCCAAATGACGATATATTATGGTGTATATATATATATATATATATATATATATATATATATATATATATATATATATATATATATATATATATATATGGACAATATATTATTTACCCTCTATAACTCCAGCACTTCACTCCAAGATAAACACTGAGAACCTTCTTTGCGAATTAAACTACAGCAGTGGCCGGGGGGATGGGATAGCAGGCTGCTCATAGCTTGTGTTGATCGACACATTTACAACACAAAAGACGCTGATGGAGAGGTGCGAAGGGATTTAAGGTGGGTCGGGAGTACGAGTTTTTTCGTAGGCTTTGGTAATTCTAGTGTTAATGATAGGTCTACAAAAGGTGATATATTTTTCTTGTTTCACAACTATGGATTGGTTGTTAGTCATGCACACAAACTGTGCAATTTTAGGCCTTCTCCCCGCTTAATGGCTGACCTTAATATTCATAAAAATGCAGACATGAGCAGTTTTCTGAATTATTAATAGTTTTACACAAGTTTACAATCACATGAGAGATCTAATTATTACTACTTATGATACCATTCAAAATATTTGTTGTTCTTGTTGATGAATTCATGTCAGTTCATTAATTAAGCATTTTCTTCTTGCTACTGCTCTTGTCGATGAGTGATTAGACTACAAATTATGAATTACGACACTATTAGGACCAGTTTTTACAGTTAGAAATTTTTTTTGTGAAACATGAATTCACGTTTTGCCATTTCACTTATTTTAACAGTTTTAATAACATCTTTATGTCATCATTTATTGTCTCTATTGTTGTACGGGCATCAATATTTTTTGTGGCTCTTTCCATGGCCACTACCATTTTCTATCACTCCCTACTGTAATTCTTTAAGATCGTTAGGCATGTCATTCGCATTCCGTGCAACCTGTGATATTAAGCTTGCCAAGAAATAAAAGATGGTTGTCCACAATATCATATGTCCCGACTTAAAATAAAAAGGGAAGATTTGTAAGAAAACAACTATTTGTTTAGAAGAGTATTTTAGGGATGTTGAACTTTGCAAACTTTGTGCTTTGCCTTCTGGTATTTGTTTTAGTTTTAGCATTTTGTATTTATGTTTTTGTTGTGTACCAATCTTGGCAACAGCTGACAATTGTTCAGTAAAAGTTCTTTAGTTAGTTAACATCCTTTCTATTTGAAAGTAAATCATAATAACACGAGGCACTCTAATGCAAGCAGAACTTCAAATTTATTTGATATTTTGAGAAGTTCAAACCTAAGACTACTACAGATCTTCTAACAAATAACTATAATGCACAGGTGCAAAACAGGCTTTACATATAGTTGCTTCTCTCATTTAAATTAGAATCTAAAAAAAAATATAATTTAAATTAAGAAAGATTAAGCTGTAACCTGTACACGTACCAGTCTCCAAGAACTGAAAGAATGAATATAAAATTGTACAAAAAAGCCCTCCATAAAGCTTGCTCTAAATTATGCCAATATTAGAAACCCTCAAGATTTATTTAGAACATTACTGAATTTGATAAATAAGAAATGATAACTGTGGCACAAAATTTCACTTGATATAGATGTCTTTGTGCATTTTTTTACTATTAAACTAAACTACCTCACAAGTAACCTGAGTTAGTCAGATTTAGTGTTGCATATTACACCTTCTATAAATTTAGCAAATGTATTTTAATGACAACACAGGCCTATCAGCAATTGACTACAAAAACAAAACCTGCCACAGCACCTCCGTTCCAATTATTTTGCTAAATAAATTTAGTTGAAGTCAAAATGTACTCATAGTCATTGGACAGTCCCTACTGAAAATCATCCATCCATCCATCCATTTTCCAACCCGCTGAATCCGAACACAGGGTCACGGGGGTCTGCTGGAGCCAATCCCAGCCAACACAGGGCACAAGGCAGGAAACAATCCTGGGCAGGGTGCCAACCCACCGCAGACTGAAAATCATAAATACTGTAATAGATGGCCAGGAACACTGTCCCACTGGGATGCCTGGAGGAAGGACGGACCGGGAGAGCGGCACTATTCTTTCCTGGGCGGCTGCACAGTCCTTGAACCCTGGAGGACAGCGCTTCCGGTACACCAGGAAGTGCTGACGGACCACGGATGGTGTAGCATAGACATAGAATTACTAGACGCCTCATGACCAGCAGCATCGTACGTCAACGTCACCGCCATATCGCGAGTGGCACTGCTGTGGAGTGAAGTAATGGATAAAGATGCCTCACGCATGTGCTACTTGGGATTGTACAAACCGCTGTATGCTCCAAACCAGATCACAGGGATTACATTTCATAGGTAAAGATGAACAATTGTTTTGGTTATATTTGGCCATTAGAAAATCCCGTTTTATAATCTTAACTTTAACTACGCCAGGCTAAGCTAGCAAAGCTATGTATTTATGTGCTCAAGTGAGCCTCCAAACAACGTTTTGGCTAAACGTATTTAGTCACTAACTATGTAGATTGTTGTTAGCTGTTGTTTCCCAAGGAATTCCACCTCAGGAAGCAGTGGGAGGTAGCCTTTAGATGGGATTTTGAGAAAGCTGTCCTGTGATGTGTGCTGTCCTAGTTTGGTAACAGATTCTGTACCGGCATCATATGATCAAAGCTACCACTTGCTTACATTAAAAAAAAGGAGGTTTGATGATTCCTTCTGAGGGTACCATCAAGGTGGTCAAAGTAGCTGAGCGTGTTATCCAACAGTCGACATTAGGGCAAGCTGTCACTGTATCTTTGATCAATCAGTTTGTTCGGGCTGAGATTGGTTCAGATGATGTGTTTTTTCTCAAGGAGCACATTGAGGAAACACAGTTTGAAATTGACAACCATCATTTTATGCTCATGTCTTTAGTTGTGTCTGTCTTCCACAAACTAAGGCTGCACCATATTGCCAGACTGAATACTCTCAAATTACAGAGTGGCAACACACAGAAAAAGCTATGCAAGACAGTTCTGTTTCATGGATTTTAGATCCTATCCTGTATATATTTATGTAACCACATTGTGTGTGTGTGTGCGTGTGTGTGTGTGTGAGAGAGAGATTAAGAGAGGAATGAGTGAAATGTTTTCAGAAATTATTAAGCCAATTTGTATACAATAAAATTGTTCATTTTTGTCATTGAGTGTATCATTTCACTGTTAAAAGAAAGACAAACAAAGATAACTGGCTGTAACAGTGCAAAATTCACAATTGGTATGCCAGTTTGAAAAGATAAGTTTTGAGGGTAGTTTTAAAATGTGTTATTGAATCGATCTGACGTATATGAGAGGGAAGAGATTTCCAAAGTTGAGGAGCACTATGAGAGACGCTCGAGCTCCCATAGAACAGAGTTTGATGTGCGGTACAGAAAGTAGAGCTGCAGATGAGGATCTGAGTGAGCGAGAGGAGCGTAAGTCTGTTGGAGATCAATGAGGTTGTGGAGAGCTTCAAATGTTAAGAGCAGTATTTTGTATTGTATTCTGTAGTTGACTAGGGCATTAACCAATACTTCAGTACTGTGTTGCATAAGAACAGGACAAAGTCTACAAATGTTTTGGTGATGGAAGAAGGCAGTCCAAGAAATGTTACTTATATGGGAGAAATTATTTAATAATAATAATTATTATTATTTAATAATTGTCATTATTAGTGTATAAATGGATATAAATAATTGCATTTAAACGATTAGCCAAAGTCTGTTGTATGTAAACGATACTGTTTTAAACGTTATTGTTTTTTCATCAGAAAACCCGGTTTCCACATTTACCTGTATTAGTTTAAATGGCACTTTTGCCACTCGCAATATGGCATATGTGCTGACGTATCGTGTCGACTGGGCAACACAGTGAATGTGGCGTCTATCTATATATGTCTATGTGGTGTACGCCCAGAGTGCTTCCAGGTGCAAGGGAAGCACTTCCACCACCCTGGGGAGTACTGCCGGAAGGTTGGCATCGTGCACCTGGAGCAAGATGAAAGGGGTAGCCGGTGTCGGGTAGAAGAGGACGGAGCTTGTGAGAGAGGAGTGGAAGCAGCCGAAAGGAACAAGGACTGAGCTAATTATTGTAAATAGTGTGAATGAAACGTGCGTGTCTGTGTGTGTGTTTTGAACATCTGGAGTTGTGTCTGTCTATGGCCGGGCTATCTTTTACAATACAGATTTATTGGTTAAAGAAGCCTGAGAAAACTTCAATGCAGCCATTATTAGACCTTTTTAAAGGAGTGAGGCATAAGTAAATATTTGACTTTCTTTTTTGTTTATGAGCACAGTAAAATAAATTTACATAGATTAGATGTCCTCTGGTACCACTAACTACATGGATGACATACTGTACTTAACTGTGCTAAATGTTAAGGTAAAGAAAAATTTGAAAAGTATATTCATCATACAGTAACTATCAGTTTGTCTTTCAATAATATCTCTGCAATGCAATGTGTACAGTGAGTGCAATTTCCAGAGGATCCAATGCAGACCACTGGTGTGAGTAATTTGACATGCAATTTGGTGACCAATTGCTGCTTTATGGATATTTCAGTTATTCTGTTTTTTATTGTATTGTTTTTACTGTAGAATGCCCAAGGCGGTCTGGACAGTGGAAAACCACAGGTTTTTTTTCTCCAACATCCTGGCAAATGTAGTTTTTTATTTTTCTGTCCTTCCGGGCCATAGTTTGTGATTACGCACGATATTAAGATATTTTATTGTTATAAATAACTGTTCTTTATTTTTTAATTTCTTTTTGAAACTATGTTTAGTTGTTAATATTGTAAAGCACACTGAGCTACTTTCATGTGCTATATGAATAAATCAATGTTGTTGTTATTAAGTTGGCCCAGTGTATTGTGCATGCCCTCTTACTATCCACTTGAATAAATCGGTGACCTGGGCTTGGCAAGTAATCTATTAGAGCATTTATGCTAAGGGCTAAGGACACTTGGAGCTGCTAAGGGGAGCTCTAAAAGGATAGTAGAGGTGTTGCAGAGGGAGCTAAAACCAAAAAAAAATCTTAGTTCATTAAGTATGAATGAATAACTTAATCATATAAGATGTCAAGATTCGTGCCAGGCAAGGTAAGCAGTACCACCCTGTGATGAGAGGGGGCAATGTCACTAACAGCGTGTTCTTTTTTAGCAGCAGTTCTGACAGATGGCCCCAGAAAAATGCCTAGCATCCGTGTTAAGTCCCACCTCTTCAGGTCGAAATGAAATAAAAACAGGCAAACCCTAAGACATGGATGTTCATTTTTGGAATCCAGTCAATGGAGACGGAGCTCACTTGATGAAACATCTTCTGATTGTTGAATGGCTCTGCTTTTATTAAAGCCTACTTACACAAATAGCAACTTTCTTTGGTGCTTTTCTTTTGGTGATGGCATCCCAACTATCCCTCCTGATTCCTGCCCAATCTGTCAACCGGTTAAAGGTTTGAGTAAGAAGCTCCAAAGAAAACAAAATAAAAAAAGAAAATGTTGTAGATTTACCTCCAGATGCACCAACTGTAGGGATGCAAAAAATCTGAGCCTTTCCTAACTATTCAAGATGGAGCCATAATATGGTACAACACACTCATGCTCAAATTTAAGCTCACTAGTGTATGCTAAATCTGTCTTTACATGCCATCTAAATGTGGTTTAATTAAAAAGAAGCAAAAAAGGGAATACAGTATGCAGAATGATTTAATGTTCAATAACAGAAAAAAAATAATAAAGTGTATAAATATTACAATTTTTAAAGATGTTTAAGCAAATTTTATTTCAGTATTTACTGGAGGTCACAAACTATATTTGTGGGTTGCTTTCTAAGTAATATGTTATATATAATTTTTCACTTTCACTGCCACTAAGTAGACAGCATAATAGCCACAGGAATGAAGTGAATACGCATCATCATTTCAGGGGCTGAGAAGATGTTCTTAGATGTGCTCATTCAGGCCACGTCTGCAGGGAGTTTTCTTTTCTTGGCAAATGAACTCTGCCTGCCACTCAGCTTTAAGCCCCAGGTTAAAAGCGATGTTGCAAGACTGGCAGAGGTTGTTGTTGGTGGGGAAGGGGTATTTGTTTTAAACTAACAACAGTGTCATTAAGGGACAAGCTTTTATGCAATATTTACAGCTGTCAGCACAGCAAGGTCAAGTCCAAACAAGAGAAGAAAGTAAATCAAAAACAAAACTGAGTGATGCTGTGCTGTGATAAAGGTAGCATTCAGGCAAAAAGAAGAACAAATAAGCTGTCCTTCATATCAAGCTAAACATGGCAAAATCTGCATTCAGAAGACAGGAAGAATGAATTCTCCAACAGGATACTGAATACTAGTTGGATTGGTAACACTTCAAGGGATCAAGCTTAATCTTTACTTCTTTAAGAAATAGCCAGCTCTTACCATGAATACTATTCCAAATATACTACTCCTACTCTATTGTCACCACCTTGTAAACTCCATGCCACAGTCCCAACTTGGTCCTCAGGTAATGACCTGTATCCAATACTTGTTAATTATAGTGATTTGAGATTCTAAATGTGACATCTAGTCCATGAAACAAGTACTTTTTCCCACTTAAAGTTAACGATAAAAATAATGTGTGCATTTTGCATGTCTGAAACTGCTACTGTTTTCCCGGTCTCTAGCTTTGAAAACATATTTTGATTCAGCGGTTTCTCTCCCAAGTCTAAAGCTAAAAAACCCAACTTGAATCAGTGAAAGAGCTTTATCATTCAACAGTGACTACTGCAACCAAAATGGCACTTTATATGGACAGGTAATATTTTAAAATTCAAGGGGCACAAATATAGCCAGTATAACGAGTGGATATATGTATCTGTTCATCTATTATTGCTATGGGTCAATTGGGTCAATAAGTTAACGGTACTTATCTGGTATCTATTATCACCCAAAAAACATTGTGTCTTTGCGGACGCTCTTTTTACATTTCCAGAAGAACCAAATTTCATAACGGATTTGAAGTATTGAACACCTATGCAAGAAATCGTTCTTGTTCATGTTAAAAATAAAGAATGCAGACTCTTCTCCTCCTGCTACTTTAAAAATGCAAATGCAAAAATATACATGTGGCTTTAGCTATATAAATTGACTTTCTCTCTCTTTATTTATTGAGCATTCAGCTTACAGAGAACCACTATTCATTTCAAGTAACAGTAGATATGAAAAACACCTTGTGGTGTAAACCTAACAAAACCTAGCACTAACCCTAACATGAAGGAAGCTAACGAATCCCGCATGTATTGTAGTAGCCCGCAAGGTATTTCTTCACTTTTCAGGTCCTAGTACTAACCTGCTGTGAGCAGCTGTCAAAACACCCTGTTACAAAAGAACCCACAAACAAACAGCAAAATAAGGGCAGAGCTACGTATAGGTAATGAAACAAGTCAAGCACAAAAACAAACAAGAATGAGTCTCTAACTGTCATGCCCTTCAAGATTTTTTTCATACAAGTCTTGAGTGACACTTTACTCAGCATGAGAAATTTTAGAATCGGTAACAAAAGGGCAGTCAAATGTAGCCCAAGGACAAAAAACATGATAATATAAGAGACTGATTATTATGTTTCAGGGATAGCAATAAATTAAAAGTCACAAACAAAACTAGGGTCAAAGATAAAATTTTCCTCTCAAGAAGTGTGCTCAGAAACATTTTTTTGTACAAGTTAATTCTTTTA
Source organism: Erpetoichthys calabaricus (assembly GCF_900747795.2). NCBI lineage: Eukaryota > Metazoa > Chordata > Cladistia > Polypteriformes > Polypteridae > Erpetoichthys > Erpetoichthys calabaricus. The sequence continues at coordinate 67,854,573 of NC_041400.2, read as the reverse complement.
TATTGCTACATAATTTGTATGGTGTTAAATATGTATAACCATTTTTAAAAACATGGCTATGGCACATGTACCATGCACCTAAACAACATTTAGCATCTTAGGAACAAAAAACTGTAAAATGGTAGCATCAGTGAATCCAAACAACATCACCCATGAAAAACAAATCCACAAAATGACAACCATAAAGGAATACATGCACAAAATGATAACAATACGAGGTCACCAATAATTGGAAAAATAAAAAAGTTACCATATATACTTGTGGATAAGTTCTCCCGCAGTTAAGTCGGGTCTTGATTTTACAGTATAATTTCTGGTATTTTTTATTTCTGGTCGGTCGTATAAGTTAAATGTGGAAAACTCACACTATTGGTACAAGGGATTATGATATGCTAACGCCCACCTGAGAGAGTAACCACAAAGCACACTGCTTTTTTTTCCTTATGTGGATGCGGCAATTCGCTGTGTCAGCGCTTGATCCTAAACTCTCTCTCTCTCTCTTTATTGTGCCTACATGACCACACGGTAATACCCAGACTATTCCGAAGTAACGTTTGCACTGATTTATGTTTTTTTGTATCTCACACCCTCATACACCTTTATCGTAAGAGAATCCCTTATCTACGATGGAGCGTTCGATCAAAAGAAAACATGAAGCTGGTTTTAAATTAAAAGTGCGAAAGAAATTAGTAACTGCGCTGCTGCAACAAAATTCAATGGGTCTAAGAAACTGATGCAAGATAGGAGGAGGCAAGAAGATGTAAAAAAATAAAATAAAAATAAAAAATAATAAAAAAAATAAGTGTCGCATTTTTGAACAGGCATATAAGTCAGAGTCTGATTTTATGATCAATTTTTCAGGGTTCAAGACCCGACTTATACGTGAGTATATATGGTAAACAAAAATATAGTATGATTTGTGAACCTAACATCTTATATGCCAACCACTACATTAGCAGAGAGAGAAGAATGTCTAATAAATTGAGAAAATATCTGAAGAGCTGCCAGGTTAACTAACATACTTTAGACCAATTCCTGTTAAAAAACAACCCCAGTAACATCAAACTAGTGCATGTTTGTATTGAGCACTACAGAGGAATCAGTATAATAAAACAATCCAAGATAAACAAAAGCAACAACAAAAGGTACACAAAGGAAAAAGAAAAAGAAAGAAATACAAGTAGCTCACAGCTGGTTATTGTGCTTCACATTTATAATCAGTAACATCTTCTCATTCATTACTTTTATAATAGCTGTGTTTGTAAGAAAAAAGGGCAGACAGTAACCATGAAGCTCTGCTATAGGCTAATAACTACAGCAACCCAGTTTTAGGTTTTCACATTATTAAACTGGCATTAGGAAGCTAACTAAAAGCAATGAGAAGAATTATTGTACTGCATTTGGGCGAGTAGCATTAACTGACTTAATAAATTTCACTTGACATTTATTACAGGACTATAAACATGCATTATGTGTGAAACTCCACAGAATGCTATAGCATAAAGCTGTTAAGTATTATTTTTTTACTACAAATGGGCATTGCCGCTTACATTAGTGAATAAGGTTTGGATAACCATTATGACATGTGGAAAACATGAAAGTATTATGGTTGAGACAATGCCTTCACAGTCTTAGGAACATGGGATAAATTCCTTGAAACAAGAGACTAAATTTATCGAATAGGTATACTATGTGTTAAAAGAGACATGTAGCCTTCAATATAATACAATCTATTTTTATATAGCAATCTTCTGACGAGTTAATAAATCCATATTAAGCCTGACTCTTTTGTTAAAATGTTTTTCATGATGTGTTCAAAACATTTCATTGGAATGGATGTGAGTGATACTAGACTATAGACATTCAACCTGCTTGGCATGGAAACCTTAGGAACTGGGGGGTATGACTGTTTCCACAGTTCAGGGACAAGTGGAAATGCAAATTAAAAACTTGGGAGAGCAGCTTACAGCTGGATCTCTGGAGGCAGACCGATATGCCATCTGGCCCCACTGCCCTGTTTGTTTGTACTGCCCATAAAGATTTCTCCACTCCAGTTATACTGACAGCAGTATTTATGGTATTTTTACAAAGCATCTCCCTTATTTGTGCATTCTATATATTGAAATCATTGGTTTCAAATCCTGTAAGAAAAAGTCATTAAGTTCATCTGCTAAAAGCCTTGAGTTCAGTGTTGCAATAGTTTTCAGACCTTTCCAAACCTGCTTTAGATTGTTATTGTTAAACTACCTCTTGATTTTTCCCCATACATCTTTTAATTTTGTTTAACTAACTTCTTAATTCTCTGCTGCAAAACTTAATTTCTTGTACCTTATTTTCCTGATTAGCTTGTCATTTATCCAGCAGTAGTGCTTTAATCTCTGTTTTATCATGCTGTATCCACTCCCAGTTTTAATTTGTATTCTTTTTTTATTAACACTATTTAGATCTTGGACAGAGAAAGGGTGAGGTGGATTTCCACTATTGTGTCTGGTCCTTTCATTATATACAGTATTTAATGACCAAAAAATCTCCAACTCCCTCTGTATTATAATCTAATGTCATTGTGAAGTATGTGCTAGTTGTATAGGACATTGTTTCACTTAAGGCCGGATCCCAAAAATTCCTGTTGGGAGGACATAGTAGAAAATATCACACAGTCCAAAGACATGCAGGTTAGGTGGATTGGCGACGCTAAATTGGCTCTGGTGTGTGTGTGCGTGTGCACCCTGTGATGGACTGACGCTCTGTTCAGGGTTTGTTTCTGCCGAGCACCCCGTGCTAGCTGACCCTTCTCAGGACTAAGAGGGTCAGTAATTGAACTCATTAACAATTCCATGAAAAAGTCTGCAAGCCCCTCTCTAAATTACACATTTTGATTAGAGTTGAATTAAAAACCAGTACATACAACTTCAACAGTAAGCTAAAACAATGCATTTTTATGACAATAAACAAATATGACTAATTTGATGAACTAAACAAAAAGTAAAAAAGAAAACAGCAAGGTGGAATTTGTAAAACTTTGAGCTTTTTACTAAGTCAGAACTTACTAACACACCCTTTGACAAAAATCACAGCTTGCTATGAGATTTTGAATTTTTGCTTTCAAAACATTTCCCTATTCCTGGTAGACTACTTCAAGCTGTGAGACAGACAGACAGTGTTGGGCTACACCACATGACATCATTTTCAATGATGTTCAAGTCTGGGAACTGTGAGGGCTTTCCAAAGATTTCACCTTGTGTATCTTGATGTACTTCATGGTAGATCTTGAAGTGTGTTTTGGATCTTTGTTTTGTAGAAACCATTCTTTTTCTGGCTCCAGTTTCCTGACTGATTCTGTGACATTGTCCTTGAGGGTTACTTGATATTTAGTGGAATCAAGTATTAACTGTACTCGGTGTTTCCTGTGCCACTTGCAGAAATACAACCCCAAAGAATAACAAATCCACTCCTGTACTTAACAGTAGGCAACATGTTCTTTTCTTTAAGTGCTGCACCTGTTTTCTCCAAACAACCCTTTTGTATTTGTGGCCAAAGAGTTTCCTTTTGATGGTTCTTCCATAAAGGCCCTGTCCATGTAAGCAACACTGCATGGTAGAGCAGTACACCATCAATCCTTTTGCAGCTGAAAACGTCCAGCAGGTCCCTTGCAGTCACATGGCCTTTTTTTGCTTTGCCTTCCTGTGCAGCATACAAACTGTTCTATCTATCAGTGTTTTGGTCTTAGTCTTCTAGATCTTGTTTTGACATCCACGATTTGTCTTAACTGCCATTTCTTAATGACATTTTGGACTGTGGAAAGTGCTTTGATATCTCTTTATAGTCTTCCCCTGATTTGTAGGAATCAGTTAGTTTAATTTCCAGATTCTCAGTCAGTTGAATAGAATACAATGCCTTTTTATTGTCACTATACACATGTACAATGACATTAAAAGAGTTGCATAGAAGAGTCCATGGTTGTTGAGTGTTGTACAAAGTTTGAAAACTCAAAGAATTTATGAGTCTCTGGAAGTGTCACCAGCTAACAATGCCTAATGATAACTCTTGACCAAACTTTCACCTAACGAGCTAAGCCACAGAAGAACAACAACATGCCCAAACCTTTACAAATGCCACATTTACAAATATAGAATTGTTTTAGTTTGTTTGCTATGTAAGTTTTATTTACTATTTTTACTTCAAATATCAAAAAATATGTTATTTGGCTGGGGTGTCTAAACATGGAGCTGCACATTAAAACTAGCTGCCACTAGTCTCCGAGTACTAACAGGTTCACACCAGATATTACTTAATCTTCTTATATAATACGCTACTGTGGCTGTCCGATTATCTGTCCAGAATTTTAAATCACCTGTAGCTTGCAAACCGTTTGAACTATTGACCTGAAATTTGGTACACATATACTATGTGACGTGTACTATCTGCTTTCGGGGTGATGATTGACCTCCAAGGTTATTCCTCTTTTTATTTTTATTTTATTTTATTGCAGAATCAACTCTCAGCAGCAGCCAGTAGGGTGGCCATGCGGCGCATTTGTACTTGCGCTGTTCTCATCCCTACCACCTTCACCATTACTTCCCCTACCTCTTCATATCTTAAATCATTCTTGAGGCAGATTGAAGACTTAAGTGCCAGCTTAAGTGAAAAATTAAGGAAAACTAACTAAGTAATTAACTAAGTAATTGCAACACAAACACTGACTTGATCATTTTTAACGCGAAAAGATGGTGACGAAAGAAGAGAAGAAGTGGACCGCTGGGGTGGAGAAAAGAAGAGCTGCTCAGGAAGCAGCAGCGCATCAACCTCTGAGCAAACAAATGATAAACGTACAGAGAAAGAGTATGAAAACTATGAATGCTCAAGTCAAGTGTATTCACTGCAAGTTATCGTGCAGTGCGCCGTTACTGATTGTAAATAAATGCTGAAAAGTCTCTATTATTCCAGACACATTATTGTATTACTGTGTATGTATGGGTGATATGTCTTCCTTTCTTCCATTTGCACAGCTTCTCTGAATTGTAGCTGGCATTCTGGACCAAAGTTGCCTGTGGCAACTTGTCACTGAATGCTGATAGATTCCTAATTTTAAGGAAGGCTTGTGATTAGAATAAGTTAGCAAGACAGAAGCAGAACTGTCTGTATAACGTTTACATGCTACCATCCATTACTACTTTGTTTGACCCAAATTACAAGGAAATGAATGATCAAACTGTTGCTGCTGCACCGAGAGACTCGATTTTTACAAATATTATTCCTGCCGTTGTTTTAATATTCCCTTTCAATTTAAACATTTTTGTTATTTGTATGTAATTAATCATTTTGCAGTGGAGAATTTCAGATGTGTGAAATTTCCCATGTTTTCTTAGAAGCACAGTATTGAACTGAAAACATAAATAATTTCAGAAACATGTACGTGAAACGTTATGGACACTTAACCTCTGAACGTTCTAAAGCAGAAACTAAGGCTCTGTTTAATGTCATGGCAAGAAACATTGCAATCTTGAAGGGCTGTAACCTGACATTAATCATTTATGCAACCAGGACATGAAATATGAATGCTGATTCACTGAAATCCAGCTGCATTTGGCTGAGACCAAAAACAAACACTATGAAACTCAGAACATCTTTAATCCATGCTTTTCACGATGAGTTTCAGATAATAATGCAGAATAAAAAAATGAATTTTGTTTATCACTCTGCCTCACAAAACACAAACCAAACATTGGCAGAGTGAGTTTGAAAATAAATCAGTTTTAAGCCTTTTGTTAATACAGTGGAAAAAGAATGAGAATGTCTTATAGGTAACATCATTCTTTAGTATTTTCAATTCACAATGTTTACATTCAAAATTATTTGAGGAACCAATCAGCATCCACTCCTACTTTGTTGCGGAGGAGAAGGGACTCCCATGCTATGCTGTCGAGACTTAAATCTTTAAGGGTTTTGTGCTTATTGGTTGTGTTGCATAAGGTAATTTGGTTTGAAGGGAGTGGATAGGAAAAAAAAAAACTGACTCTCATGTTAGAGCTACAATTGCAAGTCACGTTTGCTGGAAAATGCCTGCAGGCTGAATGATCTGTAAACCTTGGATGGGTTAATTGTTAAATTTGATTTCTAGGGGATTGTTCTTGTATTACAACCTTTTTATAATACAAAATAATTTATCTTATTTTGTTGACAATATGAGAATTGAGCAAGATAGAAATAATTCTGTAAGAATGATTTGATTCTATTAGGTATGTGTTAATAACAAATATTTAATACTAAACTGAGGACAAAAAAAATGAGTGCAAGCTTTGCTGAAAACATTCCCTTACTCTAGAGCAGGCATGTCAAACTCACTACCATTGGTGGGCCGCTTCGACTGCCATATGTGCGTCAGCGGGCCGCACTGTAACAAATACTATGATACAAAATTACTGTAGCTTTCTTTCCAATACTGAAAACTTTAAAAAATGTAACACTTAAATTTTAAAGAAAAGCAATTTATTTCCAACAATCTCCGTACAACAGCGTACAATTAGAGTCTTAGCCTCTTAGCTAGGTCCTTATATTATTATATTATATTCATTGCTAATATAGGAGTCTTACAGTGTGAGATCTATTTCTTTTGTACAAACACTTGGCATCTCTTGTTAGTAACCAGTTCGTCAATATCAGGCTTGAAATCTTGTGCAGCTGCAACTTTTATGAGGGATGAAAGGTGCTCAACGGTAAGTCTTGAGTGATGTGGGGTTTTGCTAGCTTTCATTAACGAAAACAATTGCTCATAAAGGTAAGTGATTCTGAACATAGACAGTACTCTCGATACCAACTTACAGATCTGCACATATGAGGGTGGCAGGTAAGCATGCAAGCCTAGCACACCAACTTCGTTGTATTTTGCCTTCAGAATAGAATCTGACTGCAGTTCAATCAATTCCCTTTGGATATTCTCAAGCGCATTCTCAACATTGTAAGAGTAGGGTGACGTAAACAGCGCAAAGTCCTGTTCGTGTGAACTGAAATCACGAAAACGCTCACTGAATTCATTGCTCAGTAATTCAAGTTGGAAAACAAATCCTCCAAAAATCAAATTTTACTTTACTAAGTTTACTTCATAGTTTATATTGTAAAATAAGCTGATATGCAAAAAGCCCCCGACCTACACTAATTTTACAAACTCAAAATCACAAAAATTTGTTAATAAACAACTCACCAACTTCTCGCGTCCACTTCAGATCTTCAGCTGTAGTCTGCACTAACTGTTTGTTACAATACAAGCACAAAATGACATAAAACTAGTGTAAAAAAAACGTGAAAATATGCAAGCTATTACTACTCGTGATGGTCAGTTCTGCCCAGTGGCCAGTCTCAGCAGCCCAGCCAGTAGTGTAGCCTGCCAGGGGCGGCTCTAGGCTCGTGGCGGCCCTGGGCAGAGAAAGAATTGGTGGCCCCTTCGCCCGCCAATGTCAATATGATATCTTATGCACAGCGGATGGCCACGTCCATTGCGGACACTGCATAGCCGCCTCGTGCTCATGACACGCTTCTATATGCGCGTGTCCGTAACTTGAAAACCAAGTGGTGGCCCATGATATTCTCATTACGACAGAACGTTATAATACTACATATAGCTTACTGCTCCAGCTTGAGCGACATTAGTAGATACAGCGTACTAATTAACAAGAAACACAATGTTTTTCGGCCACATTGCCGTCAGCTGTGTCATTATTTTCTCTTTCTGTTTTATATTCAATATATATTGGCGTGGCGGTTTGCACATGCCTAAGGCCGCCCCTGCTGCCAGGCTGCTGCAGCCTAGCACTTCAGTTGCGACATCGCGGCTCATTAACTTTGGACAAGGCTTGTGGCTATACTAGCAGATGACGTTTCCGGTACCGTAATGCAATGGGGAAAACGCGCTTTTGTCAGAAGGCAAAAGTAAGAAAAGTCAATAAGTAACGCCGAAGATGCAGAATGATTCAATCACAAATGATAGTAATCATTTTGTACAAGTTTAGTGTTAACCAGGATCTGTCATATGGGGCGCGTGTTTGACATGCCTGCTCTAAAGTGCACCCCAGGCAGCTTAATATCAGATGACACGTGAAGTTCTTTTACAAAGACAAGACCTGAGTTGCCTCAAAAGCTTGCATATTGTAATCTTTTTAGGTAGATAGATAGATAGATAGATAGATAGATAGATAGATAGATAGATAGATAGATAGATAGATAGATAGATAGATAGATAGATAGATAGATAGATAGATAGATAGATAGATAGATAGATAGATAGATACTTTATTAATCCCAATGGGAAATTCACAAGATGAAATGATGTCATTTTGCTTGACCTCTCACTAAAGACAAGAAACATAATGCAAAACAGTGCTTTGAGTTTTCACTTTAAGATGACCAAAAAAATTTGGGTAAGTATGACTAAGCACCCATCAGTGGCATAACTACAGAAAGCGTTTTCTTTATTATTAAGTTAACATTAACATTAAGGTAATGTTGCTATCCTTCCCACAGTTCCATAAACCTAATTATGACACATCTCATTGATGGAGGTCATTTTTTTGTTATAATCATTAAAAAAAAACAAAAAAAAAAAAACAAAGGAATATTATAACAAGCAGAAAATGTAATAATAATAATGCAAACACCCCAACATTGATGTGTATGTATGTCATCCACCAACTTGTCCTTAGAAGGGACAAAATATATTATCAGTCCAGAAGGCCACACGGGAACCAGAAGCATGTGCCATAAGGGAAGCCATTGTCTATCAAGAGCAGAATGATGAAAGAAATAAATAAGATGACAAAGAAAAAAAGATGTCTCATAGACTACCCTCCATACAGCCCTTAATCAGCTGGACTGCATTAGATTAAAGCTGAATTGTGGAACTAGACAAATGATTGATCCATGCAGTAGAATGTAAGAGACTATAAAAAGAAGACTATCGTGTGGAAAGAGAAGACATACCAGGATGTTTTCTGGCAAAATGTTACAGCAAATGTGCTGCCACAGAAGCCAACTTCATAAGCCTCTGCTGGAGAGTAGAACGAGATAAACAGAAAATGTCCACCAAAGCTTTACTTGAGTGGAGCTAGTCTTGGCAACTTCTTTCTTCCTTTTTCTCTTGCCCAGTGCTTTTGCACTAACCACTGCATGATGATGCCCACTGTATAATATATTATGACTTTACTGACAGCTGCCTAACTATCAATAATCTAGCAGGAGTAGATGTAGAATGACTGCCTCTCCTTTAAAAGTAGTTACAGTCACTGACTAGTTTATGAGAGCTCATTTTACTGATTTTTAAATGCTAACATTCTGGTACTGACTTGGGAACATTTACATAATAACACAAACATCTACTTTCTAAAGGTATTATTGCTGTAAATTCCCATCTTCCCAACTGGTTAAAGTGAAGGGCAAAATTTTCAGCACATACAGTATATATTTAGCCAAAGATAGACAACAAATGAGGATTGGATATACTGTACACTACATAAAAATATCAGAAGATAAGACTTCAGCATAATTATGGCTTCTCCTAAGGTATCTGCACACCTTTGAAAAATCAAGAAAGAAAAATAATAAATCCCCCAACAATTAAAAAAAAGATGTATTTAACTGTCATGTTTATAAGCATTAAGAATATTGATCATCTTATTTGATAACAAGTCAATGCTATCAGGACAAATGATGATACCATGTATTGTTCAAAGAACATCTTAAAAGATTACTAGCACATTTCTTACTAACTTATTAAAATAATATTACACATACACTATATACACAGTATATACATTGTAATGGATACCAGGCACTGGCTGGCATTCCGGAAGGGAGGCCAGTTTGTTCAAAGGGAGGAGGGAGGATAATTACACGGACTATTTACCTCCCCAACACACTAGGTGGCAGCCGTCCTGGATGGTGGATGCCCACAGGGCAAGCTGGGAGTTGAAGTCTGATAACGCAGTCCTGAGGTGTTACAAATTGTTCCCATTTCAGGGAACCTCCACCTGATCCGGAAGTACCTCCCGGGTCTGGCATAAAAGGAACCACTCAAACGCATTCAGACGAGTCAAAGTCGGGATGCAGTAGACAACACTCGTCTGGACAGAGAAAAAGGTGGATTTGTATTGGCACGATCTGTATATTGAGGTTGGCTAAAATAAACTATCATTTGAGCTAAAATATATATTGTTGTCAGCGTGCTGAAGGGTTTCGGGACTTTATGATGCCCTTTACTGGTCACTACATATATATACAAACATACAGTAAAGCATGTGCGTCAGAGGACCTCTTCACAGGCTCAGTTGAGGTATGTAATAACCAACCAGGATGAGACAGGGCACTCCAGCGCTGAGATGCCACCTAAAAAAGGAATTTAACCCCACCCATTCTGGTCTATCCCCCATAAAATCCTGGGTGTCCTGGAAGGAGGCATCAGTGACTTGCCAGAGCAACTGTGAGGTGCTGATGTCTGAGGTTTAATCCCCGTAAGGGGTTGCAAAAGTGCATATACCTGACGAGCCCCAAAAAGGGCGAAACACATGTTGGGTACTATTTGTGTTATTTGGCAGATACTGTATCACATATCTATGATCTGCTTCTCACAACTGAGAGGACATGGCAGATATTTGCCAACTGGCAGACCAACCACAAGCATTACCTGGTAAGTAACCACCCAACTAATTAGGTTGCATTTCAGACGTAAGAATATACAGTATATAAATATATATATTGTGACAGATAGGAGGCGCTGTTGCTCCCTTGAACCCTCGGACACAACGCCAAACACCAGGTAAAATCCAAATATTGATTTTATTACAATAATTCAGTGCACAAAGCACCTCCACTATACTTCAATAAATCAATAACGCCAATACTAAACACAATAATCAATAATCCTACACTCCCAGACGCGTTGCCACCCTTCCACCCAGCTCAGCTCCACGTCTGGGATCTCCCATTGTCCTTTTATAGTCCTTGACCCGGAAGTGTTTCTAATCCTTCAGTCCATGTGACTTTCTTTCACCTCCGGGTCAGATAAAAAGTTCTTTTCTTCATCCATAGTCAAAAAAAAAAAACAATTTTAAAATAAAATAGAAAATGTGAAGGATGCCTGATACTTATTTTTCTTCCTAGTTTCTTACATCAATTATTTCTCTCTTGAGAATAGTAAGATTATACAAGTTATGAGTCAAAACAAGCCTGAAACTAAAGGAAACAGGACAGTGTCTTCTCTGATCACATCTGAACCCCTGATACCATTACTGAAAGGTAATGAAATCATAATGCACAGTATTAACTCGTACAGATAAAATATCATAGAAAAATTATTTAGTAATCTCACCTAAACAAGAGATTGTTTACAAATGAGTAGAAAAGCATGGGCATCCGGCATGGGGACTGTATGGCATCATCTGCAATGGACATTAGGAATGCCACTTTGGAATCTGCAATCCAATTTGTTTACAAAAGCATACTTCACACAGCCATATTCTTATTTGTTTTAACAAATCTGTTCAGGAATATTTTACTTGCAAAACGTTCTCATGTAACAGATGAATGTTATACAAAATGCTTGCTACTCTGTTTTGGGAAACGTCATATTTATCACCTGCACTACAGAGATCATTGAAAAAGCAGCCAATCCTACATTGAAGGAAAAAAAAAGTAATCTAATTTGTGAGTGATATTAATAAGGTCAGTAACACTATTTTCCACAAAAAAGAAACATTATCAGACTGGGCCAAGTGAATAAATCTCATACGAGACACAATTAGTAAAAAGGGACCTAAAAAGTCACAAATTAAAAGAACATGCTGTCAAGACCTCAGTGGCAGGTTAAAATACCTCTCTGGCACATTTGTAAACAGAGCAGTGCTCATATAAATTCAATATTATAATAGTGCTCCTCCCATTGGCTTACTTGAAATAAATTGCATCAAAGTAAGATCCAACACCAAAAATAACAAGGTTAAATAAATCAATATTCAAGGGTGAGAAAACACTTAGAAAGAAAAAAACAATACAAATAAAAAACAGCAAAACCTGGCTATATTTGATTACCCATTTAAATATGATTACCCATTTAAATACATATTTTTATTCTTACCCAGCCAGGTATCTGCATGTCTTGTTAGTTTCAGAAATATTAAGCAGTCCCTTTTATTTAAATGTAAGGGAATATAAAACAGCATCTGGACTGTCTGACCTTTGCTAACAGTTTAGTGTCCCATAATCTCTATGAAAGATCTTTTGCTGTCATTTACACAGTTAAATGAATCTACAGTACCTGGATGTCTGGCTGTCAACAGTTCCATTTTTCTGTACCTAGTAGCACAAGAGAATTACCTTCCATGGCATCAGCAGGTATTACATTCTATAAATCCATACATACTGACAGGCCTTTCTAATTTTGGTATTTACTTTTATTTGGGCACCACTGCAGGATTCTTCTTTAGACCCATTCCAACTAAATATTCGTTTTTTTCTTTCCAGCTGGTCAACACATTGCAATGTTATATTAATATGATTAGCTACTTAATCACAGTGTTGGTTGCAGTTAACCATGATCACATTTTTAGAATTGCTTATTTACTGTAAATGCAATATAAATGGGTTCTAATTATAAAATAAGTATGTGACACAAATAGATTAACATAAAATTAAATTGAAATAAAACAACATTGATTAATAGCAGGACACGTGACAAATGTTACGTTTTATAAACTTGTTTTTATTAAGGATTCCATATTCAGTTCCTGGACAGCCATGGTGATAGAAAGTTATGTTTCAATCAGATTCTTAAATAGAATCTAAGTTATGCTGGTATTGGATCTTCTTGTTAACTTGATATTTCGGATCACTTCAACTCCTTGTCTTTAAATTGTTCAAACTTCTCCATAGTTGTTTCAATAATGTCAGTAAGGATCAAAGTAATGTTTCAAAGTTTTCAGACTTTTAATTAAAGCTGAAGTCACATTATTTGAGCACAGAACAAAGGGGTATGCTTACCACTTTAATTATTATAGCAATTGTTAATGATTACAGTGCCATTACTAAACTGTTTTCATTCTTTTTCTATTCTTGATAACTTGAGGTTGCACTTGATATCATTGCCATCTTGATCAAGTTGTTCTATTTGACTTTGGAATAACACCTTGAAATGGATGTCATTATTATTTACTAATCCAGCATCAGTTCTTCATCATAATCCGTAAACATGCTCAACAGCTGCCATCACCTTAGTGTGCTGGTAAATGTCCAATGACAGATATTTGATCAAAGGCAGATAAGATTTGTGTAAATTTGAATTTTTTTTTCCTTTCTCCAGTGAAAACTGGACTTAGCTTAATATACAGTATAAGCTTGTGTTAACTTAATGTGTTACCATAATGACATAATCCAATAAGAGAATGCTTTATGCACATGGTTGCTGTTTCTTGCTGGTGCTACATGATATATATATATTTTTTTTTGGTTAGGTTTTGGCTCTGAATCTTTTTAACTGTAGTTGGAGGTTGTGACACTGCCTCAATGTCAGTAAACAACTTTGCACTTTGTGGTGCGAGCAAATCTGTAGTTTGGGTTTTGTCAGAGTATTTGCTCTTGTATAATTTGGCAGTCACAACACTGCCATGGTGATCAGACCCTCAATCATTGCAGCTTCAAAGTCTGAACTTTTATCCTTGGCTAAACTCTAGAACATACAGCATGACTTTTATATGTCAAAAGGAATTGTTTGTTAAATTTCACAGCCTGCCATAATGTTATACCCTAAGAGTGTGAATTTTTTTCATTTGAATATACAGTATGAATATACAGTACAACCTTAACAATAAAAGTGAATTACTTCATGATGTCATCTTACAATAGAAATTGAACCTACTCTGCTTATGCAAGACATAGAAAAAGCCTGATGAACATTTAAATTTCAATATGTGTTCTCCCATAGGTTACAAATACTGCATATTAATTAGTCATGTCCTTCAGGAAGGTGAGGTGGCCTTGCTGTTACTTATAGATCTAAATTAACAGTCAGTGAAATTGTTGTTATTATTGCACCACGTTTTGAAAGTTTTGCAGAAAAAATTTATTTTAGTTTCTCTAATCTTACTAGTACTTATGTATAGGCCTCCCATGCCCAACCTTGTGCTCTTTATTCAATTTGAACTCCAGGTTTTTCATAGTACTATTTTTTCTGCTGGTGACCTTAATATCCACAATGTCAGTCCAAGTTATAGCTAGGCAGTGAATTTTCAGACATTCTTGATTGTTTCAACCTCTTACAGCAAGTCAAATTTTCTGCACACAAGAAAGGTCATATTTTGGATTTGGTTTGCACTGCAGGTATAGATATATACAATCTTGTGAGTACTGAATGGAGTATTTGAGATTATAAATTAATGGCATTATATTTTATTCAAATGTTCCATTGAATCAGTCCTCACACAAACATGTTATCAGATTTAGGAATATTATAAACATTGATCATGCTCTCTTCTCTAGCTTTGTTATTGAGCCTTCAGTTATCAATTTTGTGGATCACAACAATTCTGTATTTCCATTTATTTTTATCAGTTTGCACCTATGAAAAAAAAATGTTCTACATGAAAAAAAGTGAATTATGTACACTTAAAGCTACAGGAAGATAACTTGAACGACAATATAAAAAAAGTCAGGTCTTACTGTTTATAGACACATGTTTGAATGACAGCAATGAGAATACATTAACAATCTCAAAGCTGCCAGATCATCATAATATTAATGATAGATCAGGCAACCCTAAAATTCTATATTATACAATAAGAAATTGCACAGATTGACTGAGAAGTCAGTCTGTTCTTCAATCGAGCAATGTAATACACTTTTAAACTATTTTATTAACCAAAAAAAAAAACAAGTAATTCTCTCTTCATTCCCTGTTCCCCTAATGAAGTTGAAATTTATCCCATAAGTCTTCCTTCCTCTATGGTTTTCTCGAGTTTTACTGCTGTCCATGTGGAACATATTTTTAATGTGGTGTCAAAATTGTGGGCCACCAACTACGTTTTGAAACATTTTCACACTTACATTTCTAAAAATTGTTTATCTTCCATTTGTCCCATTATCATTATGATTGTCAATGCCTCTCTCACCACTGGACTAGTTCCCCCTGAACTAAAAAATGCTGATATCAAACAAGTCCCCAAGAAGCCAGAACATGGTGCGAGCAATCTTTATGAACAGATCTCCAACATTCTGTTTCTTGATGAAATTCTTGAATGCATTGTCTCTACTCAATTACACCATCAATTACTTTATGTGACCCATTCCAATCTGGCTTTAGACCTGGATGCAGCACTGAAACTCCCCTAGTTAGGGTTATGAATGACATGCTTATTTCTGCTGACTCCTGGGCTATCAAAATCTTAGAGCTGCCTTTGACACAGTCTGCCACAAGTCTAATTGACCTGATGGAAAAATGGCTCTGGCACTTGACCGATTTAAGTCTTATTTATAAGACCTAAGAATGCTCTAATAGGTAATAACAAATCTCCCTTTCCCCAGTGCACCATGGTGCTCCCCAAGGTTCAGTTCTGGAACCTCTTCTGTTTAGCATTTATGCCCTTAAGGAATATCAAAGAAAATATAATTTCGGTTATAACTATTATGCAGAGGACACTCAGATTCACATTATTGTAAAATCTAAGTATGTTTATCTCTACCATTTCTCTCAAAGAAATAAAGTCATGGATGCCACACGATTTCCTTAAACTAAACTGTTCAAAGACTGGTTGGTTCACCATCATATCACCCCTATACTTACTACACTGGTTTTCTGTTAATTTACTCATACATTCAAAACTTTTATCCTCAAATACAAAGTAGTCTGTGGCACAACCCCTCATTACATTTGTGACCTTGTCAGTCCCCATGTTCACTTGCACTCTCTCTATTCTGCTAGCTCTTTATTCCTGAAGCAGCTGTTTTCCAAACATAGATCCACTGGGGTAAGAGCTTTTCCCTGAAGTGCTCCCTGGCTATGGAATGTCAAGCTAGTAGCAATTACAAAACCCCGACTCTTGACTGCTCTAAGAAGAAATTTAAAACATACTAATTCAATTTAGCTTTTAAGGATTCCAATATTGTTTGAGGTTTTCTTTTGCTTTCTTTTTACCTGCATTATTTTATGTTATTATTGTGCCTGGGAAAAATAACGTGTTAATTTTTGTGATTACTGTGGCCTGTTTAACCCATTAAAAGATATTGTTGCATGCAGGGCCACCAACAAGGAAAATACATCAGGCAGTGCTTTGGTCAGGACAGCATGTTCATGTATAATTATTATTATTTTTTTTTTTATAACTATTACGAAACAATAATAAAAATAATTTAGGTATGTGCCTAAAGAATAACATACACATTCAGTACCATATTTATATATTACAAAATTTTCATCCAAAGGTAAAATAGTTCATATTATGTGGTCCACAACAATACGACATATGTCAATACGTAGCACTGGTGTTCATTTTCTTGATTTATACATACTGACCGGGGAGTGGAAGGAAAAGTTGCAAAGATAAAAATTACGCTATTTTTCGTTTCATTTCATGTTTCTGTAAGAAGATCGAATCAAAGTTGTATTACATAAGTACTAAATAAGATATCTTTGAATGTCACTAAAACCAAAATAAGTCTCCAATATCTCTGTATTTAACTTGCCAATCTGCCAACCAGCTTACAGGGCTGACTGCCCCTAATATAATGACAAAATTCTATAAAACAGAAGTGTAATGACTATCCCTACCCATGTTCTAGTTTGCAGCATCTTCACTAATTTATGCAAAGAACACAACATAGAGATAGCAGCAGCTATGAAGGCCTTTTTTTAATGTGCCAGAAGCAAAGGTGTAAGTTGAATAGTGTTTTCCAGCCATTATTCTGCGGTGGAACACTTTTTGTAACCCAACTAAATCCCAAGGCATGATTCTGCCAACCACAAAAGCATCAAATCTCTTAGACATGCAAAACTGTCCAAAGGGGCAGTACAGGGTTTGGCAAAAAAGCAGCTTGGAGATTGCTTTTCACTGACACAGCACTTAGTGAGCAGTTTGTATGGATTTTCCAGTTGCTTCGTCCCTTTCTCTGCTTATACAGGCAATTCTCTCTCTGCCTCACTCCACTGACCCAGGGTCAGAGGCAACTCATATGCTCACTTTCCCTTGGCTCTGCAAGAGTCATTAGCGAACATGCATCCAGGCAAATGGACTACAGACACATTTGCTGGCTTCTAAAGTGCTCTCTAGGTGCTGTGTCTGCAAAATGGCAATCACAGAGCTGCTTGTATGTCGGTGTCTCCAGGTAGTTCCCATCCTCATCAGACAGGGATCATTCACCTGAGGAGTGTGTCTCTCTCAGCTCAGGACCCAGGGGCTCTACACTGTTATTTCGATGGCACACCAGTTGAAAAACACTTATGTATGATATAATTATCAAGTTGTTGGTGGTGATGAACAATTGAGGATAGTATTTATGGAGTTTATAACACAGGTTTTAATGTATGCCCATTTAAGAAATGCTTATTTTTTCAATTAAATTAGTCTTCAGCAGTGCATTCAAAGTCAACAGTTGTTTCAATAATTTAATTTTTACTTTAATACGTCTGTGTTTCATATGCTATGCCAATCTGATAATTAATACGTTGGCCTTGTTTAATTTTTGCCTTCTTTTCAATTTGCCATTTACGAAGGAATTCAAATTTAGGTTATACTTGCTGAAATTTAAATCATGCCAGAAATTCCTTTGTGTTGATTATACATTAAATCTGTGATTCAATGTGTATTTACTTCATTATGTATTCATTTTATAATTATATGTTTTAGTGTTAGATGCGATTAATCACGATTAATTACATACATGATTAATTAGTTAATTTTTTAATATCGATTCCAAAATTCCTCGAGAAAACCCACAAAGACATACAAAATCCATTCAAGCAAAGACTGGACAGTGATACAAAACCCAGGACACTTGATCCATGAGGGAGCAACACTAATCGCTGTGCCACCGTCACTGTTAAATTACAAATCCTATATCCCCTTATATTGTAGAAATTGCAGGATTCAATCAAATTGAAACATGCAATTTCATAAGAAAACCAGTGTAAAAAAAACAAAACAAACAAGGCTCAAGACATCACAACACCACCACTATTGTATGTTATTGCACCTGTTAACTGCAGATCCCTCCTACAATTACCACGGATTTTCAAGTCTTATAAGTGGTCAATTTAAACTGACGCAGTGACCCTACTTTTATATGGCAGAGAAGTAAATAAATGGTTAATATGATGTAGTTGATATTGGCCATAAGAGAAGAACCTTAAGTGTGAACTGAGATGTTGTAGTATTCTAGATTTCTGAAACAATACCTTATATATTTTATGCAAAATCATAATATTTAAAACAATCTTATTAAAATTCATCTTAATTGTACTACATATTGAATGAATTGTAACAATTATTACATTTGTTGCTTAATGTTAAACACATACAGTTTGTGGAGAAGGTATTGAAATAACTCTAAACTTCACAAAATCATGGATTTTAACTTCAGTCCTATTTTTTGCATAGTTTAAAAATTGGTAACCAGTTGCATCTTTACAAATGTAACCATCAGGAAGATGTTTCATTTCATCCATTTTGGTCATATCATTTACATAACTGGAGCAATATCACAAATGTTAAATTAAAATATATAAAATTTTGAAAAAAGAAGCGCTCTTGCTTTTGGTCATGATTTTGAAAAAGAGAAGGAAAAAATTAAAAGTCAAAACACTTACAGATTATATTTTTACCATTTACTAATTATGAATGTCTAAATTAGTTCACCGCTTCACAAAGCTTCATCATGCTCAGCAAAGTCATTCCAAAGCTGCCTTTTGTTTGCTGTAGAGCTCTCACACTTCAATTTCCAGATTGCACTCTGTCTGCAATCATTTATTCCAAATTAAAATGTTGCCTGATCTGTATACACAACTGTAGCTTTCAATGCATTTAGGCATGAATTTTGACTGTAAAGAGAGACAGAACTTTAGCAGATGGTGCATTAATACATTTTCTGAATAACAAAAATCTTAAAAAAAAAAATCAGAATTTCATCCATTACCAAAATGGAATATTCTACTTTAATATGGTGCATTTAAATTACTCTAACAAATAAAATCAATAGGAGACAGGTCGTCACAACGTTAAAATATTTTTATTCTGCATAATAACTGTTAAAATTACTGAAGGGTTAAACTGTCAAAAAAACCTGTGGTCATGTAAATGATTCAGAAATATTTAAACATGAGTTCACTATTGGGAATTCCTGGCAGTGTGTGCATGAGTGTTCCCTTTAACTGAAAGGCATCCTATCCTTAGATATTTTCTTCTTTTTTATATTCAGATGAAGGAATGTGATTTTGTTTTCACATATTTACAGACTATATGAAAACTGTGATTATTGAAAATCTAAAAAAGACACACAATAGTTCCCCCTTGCCAGGTGCAGAGGTTACACACATTATAAAATTTTTTGTATTATGTTTCAGAATAAAAAAAAATTTAAAAAAAAACAACATTACACCAGACCAGTTGGAAGTCGGAAACACTAAAGTTGGAAACACTAAACCAGGGGCACAGTCAGAAGAGCACTGCAAAGACTAGTCAGCATTTACTGTCCCTTACTGAAACTACCAGTGGTGTTTTTGGCAGGAAAATTCTGGTAGTGCCATACCATAATATTCCTACATGAGTGCATACTTTTCTAAAGCAGATATTTACTTAAGTAATTAATACCTCTCTCTTTTGTTAATGACTTTTCTTGTCTCTTCACTGGTATGTGCTACATGGCCTTGACTGGGAAAAGCTTAATCTGAGCAAACATGGAATTAAAAAAAAAAAAATGGATATGCGCACACACACACACACTACACACCCAAGGGTACAAAGAACACTGCAGGGCCAATTATTCCAGCACTCCCAACTGGAAACAGGCTTGCAGGAAAGATGTTTTGTTTTATGCACCAACTACAAGGTCACTCAAATAGATTCATTTTAGTTAAATATTTTTACTGTATGTTTTGCTCAGTAAAAATGTATTCAAATAGTGTATTAAAGCAAACTCTTGATTTTACATTGATACACAGAAGAAATTCACCTGTGGCAGCCAATTTGTTAACAATAAGTTAAATTGCACAGTGTACTTCCTGCAATGACAATGAGTCTGAAGGGACCAGTAAATGAAACATACTCAATAAAGAAGCTGAAAATTCATAACCAGACTGAAGTCAATAAGCCTAAATCATAGTCATAGAACAAATAATAGAATCACTAACTAAAACTTTTGAAATAACCGAGACTGAGTGCTACAGTGTTTACATGTTTTTACAGTCTTCAACAAACTGTTGTGCTGGTGATGTCACATGACACAACCTGAGGCCACACCCCCTAGCAACTGGATTCTACTACATGGAAATGATTTGACCAAATGGTAGTGCCCACAGGGAAGAAAAAAAAATCACATAAAAACACAAAAATATTTCAACTCCTTCAAAACAAAGACAAAAGGAAAAAACTAATTGGAAAATCTGAATCAAAAACAACCATAAAAAGACTAGAACAAAAATAGGTACATAACAAAAAAAAAAAATGAAATCAGACCACAACATAAAGGGAAGCTTACTACATATTTTACATAACATCTAGTGGGGCTGTGCTGTTCTTTATTTTCAATTCCAACACAGCACCACTAGAAAATGTGCACCGCCATCTTACATAGGCAGAACTTGATGACACAAACCATTCATTCAAAAAATAAAACAAAAATTGACAATAGTAGAAAACACAGATTTATTACAATTTGTATTGATTTTGATTGTTAAGGTTTGAGACGTGATAGAGATTGACAGGGTATTATTACTTTGCAATATTTTCATTAGTATTATTTTCATATTACTGTTGTATTTTAAATTAAGTCTATGTTGATAATGTGTTTTTTTACGTTGCTTTCTTATGACACAGGTACAAATTGCAGGAAATCATGGCTTTACATGAGGACACTCGGTGTGGCAGTTTTTTACTTTTCATATACAGTACAGTACGTATATACGTAATGCACATTAGTTTCTACTCCCAAGAGACTTATAATGTGTTAAAGAGAGAAGTACAGAGATGAGGACAAATAGTATCATCTTTCTTTCAATTTAACAGCTATAAAAAATCAATTCCTTTGCCATTGGCTCAGCTGATAATCAGTGTGTAACATTTTGACTGTTTCCTTTAACCATTGAAAAGGATTAGAATATCTATGCCATTTTTATTACAGGCTTTGTTCACACTCTTTCCAGTTCTGCAGTTACTACATCATAAAAGATAATACGGCCATTTTAAACTTTAAACTATGGCTCCTGGCCTACTTAAGGTTGCAAAGTATTAGATTTAGAAGGGAGACTTACAAAACCTAATAAGATTATCAGAAATGTTGCTGTGCTCATCCCTGAAACAATTCAGTTAGAATATCGAAACTGCCAACAGGATACAAAGGCAATAAAAGGAAGGACAGAGGCTCTTCTGTGGGAAATTAACATTTGAAATAATACAAATTATAATTTGAAACATAAAAAAATATGAAGACAATTTTAATTGCAAATATCTTACAGATATTACTGAAGATTTTCTCAATGCTAAATTAACATATTAGGACATATGAGTATATATCAAATGTATATTGTTTGGTTAAGTCACACATCACTAAATATTTACAAGAAAAACTACAAAAAAAAAGTTTTAGGTCTAACATTTATTTAACATGCGGAAGTACAGTATACTAAAGTGACTTCCCACAAAGTTTCAGCCATCTCCTTATAGACTATTAAGTTAAACAGAGGTTAAATGCACTTACTGTACTGGAATAAAGGGTAAAATATTAAGAGTAGAGTTGAATCAAATCACACAGTGTAGACACAAGCAAGTATCTGCCACACACATGGACCTCTAAACTAACTCTACCAGCCCTGCTAAGACAAGACTGCACATGAGAAAAACGTAGTGAGTGCTCTGTGGTTCACAGAGTCTGAGAAAAAATATTGTGAAGTGTCTTGCCACTGCATGGGCTGTAGGGAGTGGAAGTAGTGTTGGGGTGGAGTCTTGGGGTAACACTTTCTGTAAGGGCTTGGGGCACCTCCCTAGACAGAGAGTGATGGGTGACAGGGATCAGGATTAATTAATGGTGAGTGAAGAAAAGGGGAGAGGGTGGTCATAAATGGTAGTTGTTGCTGGTGCAAGAGGAAGGCAGCATCAGGTTGAGAAGGGAGTAAACAATTAAACAGCAGGCAAGATGTACATAGGACCAAGGGAAATTATTTTTGTTATTTTGGAGGTGTTCCCATGACCCACAAAACGGTTGGTGGTAGGGCACCATTTATATCGCGCATATTCAATAAGAAGCCAGTCGGCATTTGGAAGACTCCCCCAAACAAGTGGTGTCTGAGCGTGCTTTATAAGATGGGACGTCAGAAAATTTTTTTCTTTAAGTATCAAAAACAGAAACTCTGAGACACTTGTAAATTTAGGGAAAGTTGCATCCTTTGTATAAACACATTCAGACTCAAGTACTAGATATTGAAACATTACTTACTGAGTTAGCACTGGGGGGATTTGGCCAAGCTCTACCACCTCCTGGACCCCTGCAAAAAAATTACAGTTAGAAATAGTGACTTAACTAACACCCACTCTTTAGCATGTTTCTACAGTACAGATCATAATTTATTAGATCCCTAATGGCACATCTTTCAGCCAATTAAAGTTAAAGGTAATCAATATGGCTGTTTTTTAAAACCTCATGGTTGAGAAAAGAAGCCAAACATTTGTCGGATTTATTTAGAAATATAAGGCAGTAGGATTAGTAGAAAAACAAACTTATACATATTGAGGATTGCCTTATAATTTTCTAAATTAGTGCCATAAATAAAATATGCAAAAAAAGACAGGATTATACAAAATCTTTGTTGATGCTTAAAGATCATCATGTCTCCTTTAAATGTCACCCTGGGAAGCTGTTTATTCGTGCAATAACTCTACTATAGTGTAGACTGTGACTCACAGAGCTCTTGAAATACCACCATCTGGCAGTTAAAAAATATTTTAAGGCTATATTAGACTAAACATCAAACAGCACAATGCTGCCAAAATGTGATCAGGACATTTCCAGAAAAAAGAATATACTCAATGTGTGAATTAAGCCACACATTTATAAATCATGTGAATTTATAAGAATAAGATTTTTCCATAAATAAGTTTACTTAATAAAATAAAAATTCAGAACGTACATAAAACACTGAAAAAGAAATAAATCTTATTGTGGTAGTGCTTTAAATTACTGTGGACCCTGAAGCTATATGGTTAGCTATACGGATAGCGTACTAAACATTCTGGTAGGTTGAAGCACCAGAACAAGAAAGCAAGTGACAGTGGTGTCATTTTGTCCTGTATTTCAAAACAATATAAACATAGCCACAGGCCTTAGAGGAGACAGAGTTCTAAGGACTGTGGCCTGCAGGGGGTGCTCCAGATCACCAAATCCGATACAGACAGACACTGGCTCAAGTCTAGCTCAGCACAAAGGCTTTGTGGGAAACTCTTTTTCAACAGTTTCCCACAACAGTACTGCTCAGTATAAAGCACCAAGCAATCCGCAGCATTTGTCTTCTTGTCTTTTCTTCCTTTACTCTCCACCTCCTCCTCCCGTGCATGTTCTCTCCCCAAGTCCTTCCACTCCAAAGGTGTCCTGGCTGGGTCAGGGTGCTGGCCATCTGCCACAGGAGCTATTATGAATATTTACTTTTAAAATGCTATTTTTTATCTTAAACAAATGCTTGCACTTTTTCCTTATTGTTCCCGCTTCCCTTTGACACATACACATATGGAGATCCATCACAATAAAATGTATAACAAATCTATACAGAAGACCCCAGATATTACAGAACACATTAAAAGCTCACACTACATTTACATACAGTAATTATTTGTTTTGTTCACTTCTCTCCCTAGGATATCATAGCTTCTAGTAAACATCAACATTAAACTTCATTATTAACATATGTGGTATGACTGTTAAGCAATTTTGGTTAAATATTACTATCATTTTCCAAAAGACAGATGCATATATTAAGTAAATAGTGCTGATATTCGGTGCACTAATTATGGGAGCCACCTAATGAGATTCAGAGTTACTTCAAGTACAGTAATAGGTTGCTTAAACCATAAAAAGAGGACGTCTAAAGCTCTGTTCAGACAGGATTAATTTTACACCTTGTCGTAGGGTAGCTTAGTTGAAGACCTCTGTAATTTTATTCCCATCCGAATTGCTCATGTCAGCAAAATTTACAGACTGTGCATTTACATCTCAGTAATGATTACTGATGATTATTGTGCCTTTTACCTTCTATTAAAAAAAAAGTAGGTTATACTAGTTCTTCGCAAAACTCAGCAGCAAAGATTTCTGCAATCTGGAGTGACATGATCTACAAGTTTACTCCGCTATTAGAAATCAAATTTAAATATATTAGACAACAGATAAAAATCATGTAAGACAAACAGAAACATGAGAGAATTTTAGATTTCATCAATGTGTCTTCAAGGCATGCACAAACTTCTTGACCTTTTTGATTACAATAATGAATATTTGTAAGGGATTGTGAGTTATTTTTTTTTTGTCAGTGGGTAATTACTCTTATAGCTGTTCTTATGTTTTATGTATATATTGATATTTTATTTTTATGACCTTCACCAAATCAAATTTCATGTAATAAGTTAATGATGTAACTCCATACCAAGTGACTTTACTCCACAGTTCATATCTGAAACATTCTTGATCATACTGAGATATGGATGAGACTTCCACTAGAACAGGAGTTTTTAAGCATTTCTCTTGGCATGCCACCCCTGGTAATTATTTTAAACAGGTCAAGGGAACACAACTTTTTTACGGTCTTAAAATCTTAAGTACTGAACTGTTATTAGGTGAAACTAAAGTCCATATGTTTTACCTCTGTCCAAAAATAGTGTATTTGGGTGTTTTAACATGGTATTATTGACAGCTTGTGTGTGCACGTGTGCCCTTTAATTTTCTTTTTGTACAGCTAATTTGTTTTAGTAAATTACGAGGGCAATCCCAAAAGTAAGGTCTCCTATTTTTTTTAGAAATACAAACAACCGTTTATTTTCTATAATGTTTACATCATTTTAAAGGTTAAAGACTTATTTGTTTTTCTACATAATCGCCATTTCGGTCGATGCATTTTTGTAGACGCTGTGGTAGTTTTAGAATGCCCATGTCATATCAGCTCGCCGCCATGTCCTTCAGGGAGCGTTGAACCTTATCTTTCAACTCTTCGTCGGTGCAGAATCGCCTTCCGGACAAATGTTCTTTCAACTTAGGGAACAGGTGGTAGTCACTGGGTGCCAAGTCCGGACTATAGGGTGGGTGGGTGATAAAGTTCCAACCGCCGATCTTTACGCATGTTTTCCTCAACCTTCGTGACTGTCTCTTACGGAAATTGATGGTCTCCTGCGCAAACTTCGCACTTGGCGGTAGCGTTCAACGGGAGCTCCATTTTCAAGGGCTGCCAAGCCAAGATTGAGCATCCCAGCAAAACCGCACATGCTTGTTTGGGAGTGGAGGAAGCACCAATCACGACAGTGTGGCCAACAGCCGTACGAACAGTTTCTCTACATCCTCACCGCTTTGGAGACCTTACTTTTGGGATTGCCCTTGTTTTGTTTTTTTTTTTATATATGTACATTAGTGTGGTTTGACATGGATTAAAATTTTGAATGACTTAAATGTCTATACAGAGAATAACAATTGTGCATTTAAATGTTTTTTACACTCAATGTTGAGAGAGGGCCAGGCTTTGAGTTTGAAATACCTGAATGTTCATTTGCACAACCCCATTAAACAGAAAGTGGTTGTTAATGGGGGATTCATCCATGTCACTGCACACCAGATTGTGTCAGAGAATGGAAAGCCTACTTAACTGAAAAGGAATCTATAAACCACTATTACAGAGATTGACAGGTATTCTAAAGTTGAAGGCCTGTCCTACAGAAAAGTGAAACCTGTGGTTGCCCGGAGCTATAATTTCTCATTGAACAATTCCAGTAGGACTTAGCTGCTTATGTTTTTTTTCTATTTTTCATGAAGTTATTCATATTCATTACTTTTTACAACCTAATCTGATGTCAGATAAAATAATTGTAATGACTGTATTTTTTGGTATTGTCTGTTTTTAGAATATATTCTGTTTAATGTAATCATGTACTGTGGATGTAGTGAATTAATTATGGTGGGTGGAGGATGAGAGCTAATAATGTAGACTTTAGATCCTGCAATTCTCTGTTTCAATGTATTTATGTTAATAGAATAACTCTAGATCATAAAATAAAAAGGTAAAAATAACCTATAATAATAACAATAAATAATCCCAAGGCCTACAACCCATGTAAAGTGAACATTGACCTAATCCTGTTGTTATAGATTGTGGTGCCCAGCTCCACTCCTGGAAGGCCACTGTGGCTACAGGTTTTCATTCTAACCACTTTCTTAATTAGTGAAAGTTTTTTTGCTGCTAACTAACTTAATTTAATTAATTTCCTATTTTAAACACACACCCTTTAAATCAGGAGTGAACAACTTCGGATTTGGAGGGCTACAGTGGCAGCAGGTTTTTGTTCCAGCCCAATTTCTTAAGGAGCGGTCAATTATTTCTGATTCAGCACTTATTACCCAAGTGACATTTTTCTGCTTCATTTTACTTATCTCGCTTGTTAAGATTTTGAACCCTTAATTGCTTATTTTAATCTTAAACAGCTGCAATCACTGTTTTAATTGATCCTTATTAGCAATAAGATGCAAATGCCAAAGGAACCAGCAGTTTTCCATCATGTTTGTTTCCATTTACACCTATGTGTATTCACTGGTTTAATAAAATGCTCAAAAGGAAACTGAAGAGAAAGTGAAGAATGGAAAATTACTCATCCGTTTTAGGTTTCGAATCATTTTGGATACCATTAGAAACAAAAAAAAACTTTATGATTTAAGAATGACCTGACATGGTACAGTTAAAACACTAACATGCCTTGATATTAAATAAGACCTGTTATTGGCAACAATTGTTTTCTAATTAAGCAACTGGGTTGGAACAAAAACCTGTTGCCACTACGGCCCTCCAGGACCAATGTTGATCAAAATTTGCTAAGGGGCTAATGCTGTGCAGCTGCTGATTAAGCAATGTTTAGAAAATGCATAGATATTACAGATATAGACATGATTATTATCCTTTGCCAGTCTTTTAAAAAAATTCATAATATGAATTCTGAAAATTCTCAAGATTTACTGTTTTTGAATTTTTGCATTAATGCGATAATACCTAAAATTAACCAAAGGGAACAGCCTTACCTTGCCCTAAAAGTCACATCATTATCCATGCAGAACTGTGCAGTAACAAAATTACTTAGATGTGGCAAAAGCCAACAAAGACACTGTTAGACCAAGTACTCATGTTGGCTTTTACAATTGCACATGGGTCTTGAAATGTCACAAACAAACATATTCTGATAAGTGGTTAGAGAGGTATGGATTATTTCAGATGGAGAATCATGGTCATCCTTTTATGATGCTGCAAAATGAATCTATAGCTATGTATTTGTTGTATTTCACACTAGTAAACACCATTCAGAATTTAAAACACCAAATGTATTAATGCCTAAAAATCTTATTACTTATTACTTATCTTATTACTCTTATACATCCTTTTTGCTGTTTTCCCTAACAGCTACCTCCTCTGCATTAGTCTTTTCCTCCTTCTTCTTCCACTTCACTCAAACAAAAATGTATATCATCAATCACAAAATTGAAATGCATTGCTGTATGGAACACTCACTAAACAATGATAGACTTGGCGTTTAAAGGGAAAAATTTTGCAAGAATAATAATAAATAAAGTATGTTAAACATCAGCTACTATATACCTTGTTACTCCATTTCTTGAAAGGTACAAGGTGCCATTTACTAAAGACCCGAATGGTCTTAATTAAGCAAAATATTATTTGAATTAAGAGAGGGTGACATGGTATCTAATTTGTACATATACCAGATAATTAAAAAGGAAATTTTAATCATTTTGAAATATGTGTTTATCAAATCATGTAGCCTGGTCTCTGTTAATATCCAAACTGTTCCTAAATCAGCAACTTGAACAAAAACTTAATATTAATTCAGATCTCCATGGAAACCCACAAAACACTAAAACCGATCTTACATACCTAATAAACACGCTTAATTCTCTCCTGCCTTTGCAATAGTCTTTGTAAATAAATAACATTTTCTCCAAAATTATTATTGAATTTCAAAATACAGTCATATTTTCTTCTGTTTACATTCTGAAATGAAGGAGGTAATAAATATTAATGTACAGCTGGGTGTAGACTGTTTCCTTTTCTTATTTACTGTTTACAAGAACAATAAAAAAATGATACTAATTTGTCTCATGCCCTTTGAAAATGAAATAAGTATGATAAAGAAGACTTGTGCTGACAAGAATTAAGTCTTTGTGTTTTTTAAAAGTTGACATTTAAAAAAAATTGTAAATGTAGTGTTGATGTTCAAAATGCTAAACGGCATGCTAAATTAATTACTTTTTTTTATCAAGTTTTAGCTCAAATCGCAAATTATTATTTTGGAGAAAAAAAAATATGAATACATCAAACTTTATTTTATGAGCATGATTATACAGGGAGCCAGGGGTCATATTCCAGCATCATTAGATGAAAAAATATGTGCAGTAAAAATCGCACTCAGCTAGTTAATTCCAGTCAGAGTTAATTTTATGTATTGGAAAGATGTATATATTTTTAAAAAAGTAGTATAGATGAAATTAAAATGTAGAACACATAATGAGAGGAGATCCACTATACACAAATTTAGAGAAACCACAAAGCCACGTAAGTGACAGGGTAAACGTACTGTGGAATCTGTTGTTCTACATCATGTTCAATCCCTCGCAAAAAAGCTAAAAGCTGCACCCGCTTGAATGTTGGTAATAACTGCCGCCAAAAATTCATATCACATTATAAAGAAAAATTCAGACAGTTTTTGTAGATAGTGAGATATATATTTGTATATACTGTTATGAACCCAGACCAGCCTGGCACACTAGTGAAAAACCCGAATGGGCCAGAAATGAACTGGGAAGGACTCGGATAACAAAATACTAAAATTGGCTTGAAATTATGTGGCTGCTAATTTGAGGAACATGGGAACTGAGCAATTAATCCGAGCATATGGGTTGCAATGGAACTTAAAGGCCACACCACCTTGTGCACTATGGCATAGGAAACTGACCTTCTGACCTGTTGTTTTTCCTCTGACAAATTCCGATCAGGATGCTAATCTCTTGAACTGTTACCTTATGGAACAACTAACTGAATATTTTCTTATAATAATGTGTTGAAGTAATATTAAAAATAAGGAAAACAGAAATAATGAAACATTACTTATGTAAAGAAATGTACAGTGTATTTTGATTATGTGTTAGGGATATAAGAAGAAACTGTTTAGCTTAAGAAGGGGAAGTATTACACTATCTCAGAAGGGAAAGTCCAGGGTGAGACACAAATTAATCAAGAAATGGGAGAATCTGGACACTACAGCAAAAAATATTTCTTATATAAACAGATTAATAATAGGGAATCATCTTGAAGACAGAGAGGGAGGACTAAATATGTTAAACTGCTTTATAGATGTCATTTTTTTTTTTTTTTTTTTACATTTTCCATTTAAACTTTTTAATTTCGTATTTTATTCTTGTGCTTTAATAAATACACTTTTTATATTCATTTGGACTAGAATTCCTATATTTTGCTGATCTCATCAGTTCAGGTATCATCCTTAGGTGTTTCATTTAAGGACTAAACAAGGTTAGGGATATAAAACAGAGGTCTGTGAGACAATGACCTATAGAAGGTAACCAAACTTGTTAAATTCTCAACATCAGGTGCTAGGACCAGATATCTGCAAAAGGCCCTAAGGTCAGCCATTGCCTCCACATATCTTACTCCTTAGCCTGGGGAAAGAGAGCTGGATAGCCTGGGTATCCCTCCAGTCCCAGATCTAGACACATTTAAACATATTTTTTGACAAATATAGTAACATTTGTATTAATGATTGCACACAGATACTCAATAAATGGTGGATCTGAGGTATACTCCTCAATTGCTTGAACAGATAAAAATGCATCTTTTCTTGCCACTCACACTGCTGCCACTCCAACACAATGCAAAATGTATTGCTTTTCTGTCTTCTCTTCTTGTTTCAAGTCGTTGGCTTTAAAGATGCATACCTTGTTAGGCTTGAGTGTACAGCACTCTTGACAATATTCTTAAAGGGGTCAGCTCACTTACAGTTTACATCCAAGTCCATACACAAAGATATTACCTTTAAGACACTATTACATCAACATCAAACCAAACTTTCTGTTTCCTATTCTGACGTATGTCATGCTTAAATGCGTTTGAAAGGTTTCCACAAACTTTTAGTCTACCAGCAAAATGTTTATTTTTTCAAAATCCACAACACAAGAAAAATTTCATCTAGTATACCAGTTCAGTCAGCTTATCGCTCACTTCAATTTGGAGGCATTTGGCTCTGTTGGAAAAGTCAACAACTTCTTCAAAGGCAGCAGACATGTCATCACATGGCAACAAACTTAAAAGTAAATAAAATTTAAATGTGTATGGGAATCTATTTGTCTTTTTTAAGTATCAACTAAATTAAATCATTACATTTTTCTCTATAGTGACTGTCCATGATGGAAAGTCAACCAACAAGCTTAACACATTCATCTCTGTTTGCATCTATCTTGCTTGCTTTTGTTGGCACGCTTTTGCACCACATGACCCAATATGCAGTCAGTTTAACTTAATATGCCAGTTTTTGGTATATTTGTGGAAATCTGGACAACATCCACATTGATAAAGCAAAAATACACAACTCTGTAGATGGGAATCTGGGACCCTGAAGTCTGAAAAAAAAAATACAAGTTATAAAAATCTAAGCAATAGATGTTAAACCAGTATGAGTTATCCACACTGCTAAAAATGAGCAACTATTTTGAGAAGGTTGAACTTTTTTTTAAAAAACAATTTTGTCCTTAAAACATCCTTCTTCAAAGTTCTTTTCATGCTGTTAACCAATTTCACCATCTTAAAATTAATCAGTAGATTGTGTTCCTTAGTGGCAAAGATCTTATTTTCATACCAGAAGACTGTTCATTTAAATTCCCCTACCTTTTGCCCCTCATCTGCCAGTCTCCCAAATGCAGTAATTTGGACATAATTGCACAGAGATATCTACATTGCTTTGGTTAAAAAAAATCAACTTGCTTTAAAGTCTTTGAAAAAATTATAATCAAACATAGAATGAATTATAGTTGTTTCAACAGGTTTAATTGAATGTCTTTTTGTTTTTCTGAGTATCAACAATGCTTCTCCAGAATCAGAAAATCACTTACATATTCATGCCAGGCATTCCAGGACCACCTAAAGCATTCAGAGGGGGTCTCATTCCTCCGCCATAACTCTGCAATGATAACCAAGGATCAGACTAACCACAAAAATAAAAAAGAAAACCAAAGAGGAAGGGAAAAGAAAGGAAAGTAAATTAATAATTTTCTCAAATATGATGGGATAACAGGAAACAGGCCATTCTAATTAGCAATGACTCGGTATACAGTGTGCAGACTCAGTGTTACAAGGGATTCAGTCTCAGATTAAACAAATGTAACAGCAATCCTCACACCATTTGATCTTCAACTCACTGTACCCGAGATCTACCCACTTAATAGGAATCTACTGACACTATGGGTTCAGTTTCAAGGTGTCTAATTTCAGTCTAATAAACTGTTCTTCTACTTTTAGTTATCTGGACATAACAATACTCTAGCACAGTTCTACTGATCTTTAGCTTTGGCAAGGCAAGGTAAGGCCCAGCATTACTGTTATGAAGTGGTGTCACCTATGGTATACACTTATGTGTCATATTTCTTTTAACAGTGTGCAAACATTCTAGAAACACACCTTATTCTGCATTTCCATGTTATTTATGGAATTTGGAGATGTGGCATATTTCAAAGCAATTTCAATTCCAATCAACATATTCAAATGGAAAATGGCTTTTTGTCTTTGGCAGGTGGCCATTTTTTACATTATCCCAAGCTGAAATTCATGACACTAGACTAAAGCTGAATTGACAAGTTTTCCTCAAAGTATCTATGAGTTTCCAAAAAAAAAAAAAGTATATTTCATTCTTCAGTAAATAAACAGAATTTGAGGTAAGAACTTTGTTAAACAGTATTACATGGAATTGTTACTTAAAGTAAATAATATGATTCATTTAGAGAAAAGGGGGATATGTCAAGTATCCTCAAATTGTCATAAAAGTGATTCTGCAGCTGACCTGAGATTTAAACAAGAAAAGACTCAGTAACTTGGTATAAATTCAGGTTAGGCTAATCCAATTCAATTACTACCACTAAATCAGAACATGAAAGAAAATCAACTTTAAGTTATTTATTTTAGTTAAGCCCTGCTAATAATATACACATTACATGTACCACTAACTGGTTCAGTCTGGTGTGATACAAATATCATTTAAAATTTGAAGTAAGCTAGTTTGTTCAAACACTAACATATAAGGTTTTGGCCTTGCTGATATAATCTAATTCAACTTCTGTGCCTTTTTTGGGTATGCATTAATGGCATAAACAGTATAAATATCAGAAATAAAGTTAGAGTGCTGCGGTGGGTTGGCACCCTGCCCAGGATTGGTTCCTGCCTTGTGCCCTGTGTTGGCTGGGATTGGCTCCAGCAAACCCCCGTGACCCTGTGTTTGGATTCAGCGGGTTGGAAAATGGATGGATGGATGGAAGTTAGAGTGTCACCTCATCAAATTTTTAAGGACAAGAAACAGATCGGATTTATTACTGTGGGCACAAATAAATTCTTTGTCTGAATTTAATTTATACATTATAAATATAAAACAAGAATAAATTACCTTTGCTGTTAATAGGTTATGGATAAACCAGATTAATAAAGATTGTCACACACGTGCGCATGGGAGGCAGCTAAAGGGCTCGAGGGAAGGAAGTTTTGTGGCATGCCAGGATGTGGCAGAGTGCACTGATTCTTTTTTTCCCTTGCCTGTAGACCATTCCCAGGAGATCTCACCTGGCTCTCATGACGTCACTTCCGGGACAGAGCCAATGGAAGAAGACCTTACCGGTTCCGGCCCCTGTGATGTCACCTCCGGGCTTGAACCAATGGCCGATGATCCTGAGCCAGACCCACACGACCTCACTTCCTGTCTTCCCCTTTAAAAGTCTAACCGTTTCCCCTATGTGTCAGTCTTGTTTTGGACTCTGCATTATGCACAACTGTGTTCTTTATTTGAAGAAACAACTTAGCAGCCAGGATACCATATTATACGGGTGGCTGCCCCAACCCTTTATCAGTGTGATGTCTCATTATTATGGCAAGATATACAGTACATCCGGAAAGTATTCACAGCGCATCACTTTTTCCAGATTTTGTTATGTTACAGCCTTATTCCAAAATGGATTAAATTCATTTTTTCCTCAGAATTCTACACACAACACCCCATAATGACAACGTGAAAAAAGTTTACTTGAGGTTTTTGCAAATTTATTAAAAATAAAAAACCGGAGAAATCACATGTACATAAGTATTCACAGCCTTTGCCATGAAGCTCAAAATTGAGCTCAGGTGCATCCTGTTTCCCCTGATCATCCTTGAGATGTTTCTGCAGCTTAATTGGAGTCCACCTGTGGTAAATTCAGTTGATTGGACATGATTTGGAAAGGCACACACCTGTCTATATAAGGTCCTATCAGACCAGAGATTTTTCTTTCTCATGGTCTGAGAGTCCTTCAGGTGCCTTTTGGCAAACTCCAGGCAGGCTGCCATGTACCTTTTACTAAGGAGTGGCTTCCGTCTGGCCACTCTACCATACAGGCCTGATTGGTGGATTGCTGCAGAGATGGTTGTCCTTCTGGAAGGTTCTCCTCTCTCCACAGAGGACCTCTGGAGCTCTGACAGAGTGACCATCGGGTTCTTGGTCACCTCCCTGACTAAGGCCCTTCTCCCCCGATCGCTCAGTTTAGATGGCCGGCCAGCTCTAGGAAGAGTCCTGGTGGTTTCGAACTTCTTCCACTTACGGATGATGGAGGCCACTGTGCTCATTGGGACCTTCAAAGCAGCAAAAATGTTTCTGTAACCTTGCCCAGATTTGTGCCTCGAGACAATCCTGTCTCGGAGGTCTACAGACAATTCCTTTGACTTCATGCTTGGTTTGTGCTCTGACATGAACTGTCAACTGTGGGACCTTATATAGACAGGTGTGTGCCTTTCCAAATCATGTCCAATCAACTGAATTTACCACAGGTGGACTCCAATTAAGCTGCAGAAACATCTCAAGGATGATCAGGGGAAACAGGATGCACCTGTGCTCAATTTTGAGCTTCATGGCAAAGGCTGTGAATACTTATGTACATGTGCTTTCTCAATTTTTTTATTTTTAATAAATTTGCAAAAACCTCAAGTAAACTTTTTTCATGTTATCATTATGGGATGTTGTGTGTAGAATTCTGAGGAAAAAAATGAATTTAATCCATTTTGGAATAAGGCTGTAACATAACAAAATGTGGAAAAAGTGATGCGCTGTGAATACTTTCCGGATGCACTGTAATAAGCATACAATTTTGTATTAGCCTTTTTTGCTGTTTACAGTAAACATCCATCCATCCATCCATTTAGTGTACTCACTTAATGCAGTTTTTTGGTCAGGGGAAGCTGGAAACTATCTGGACGCAACCAGCACATAGTGAGAACCATAGGACACTCACATACACACTGGGCCAGCTGCAAATCCATGTTTTAGGGATTTGGGAGGAAACCAGGAGTATAACTAAAAATTTGCAAGTAGGCAATGATGTAACCTCTAGACGTATCACAGAGATAATGACTTGGTCAAGCCTCAAACCTAGTCTCTAAGACATGAAGGAGGGGTGCTATTTACCACACTACTGTGTTACCTTTAATTTAACTTTTTTTATTTATTGTTTTGCAGCTTGCATAATAATGAGCATTTATTTGGTAACGACACATTGTTCAATATGGAAAGAAAGCCTGCAGCCTGAAAGTGTAATCATTGACCTCATTAACTAAAGATGTTAATAAGGAGGGATGGATTGTTAATTTAAAAAAATCTAGGTATACATAGTTGAGCAGAAAAAAAAAAAAAAGACTAAACACTATTATAGGTTATCGTTTTTTTTAAATCCATAGACAAAATAGTATTCACATTCTGCCTACATTTAATCTTTTTTCCTTTAGTTCTCTTCTTTGTGAAATATCATAAGCTGGCCCTATTTTATTTTAACAGCTGTACAAAATGTGCATGTGGAATTACAACTGATGATAATCCAAGGATAGGATTTTAAATAATATGTTTGTTAAAAATATGTCTTGATATCTTCAATAAATCTTGCAAAAAGAAAACTTCTGTTCAGTAACCCATGTGGTATGCAAATGACCAGTGTGTACAGCTGAGAAATAACATACAATAATTCTTATAATTAAAATATGTTTTGCAAACCTGTATAAATATACAGTACTTAAAATAGTCTTACACAGTTGCTATATTGCTATATATATTGCTATATATTGCTATATAAAGTATCTATCTATCTATCTATCTATCTATCTATCTATCTATCTATCTATCTATCTATCTATCTATCTATCTATCTATCTATCTATCTATCTATCTATCTATCTATCTATCTATTTCAGCAGGACTTAAAGGATCTGCTGCTAACGTATTGGTGTCAGATACCACAGGACACCTTCAGAGGTCTTGAGGAGTCCATGCCTCAACAGGTGTGTGCTGTTTTTGTGACGTGAAGGGACCTACACAAATTTCAATTTTTGGCAAAAGAAAGACAGCTAAAGCAGTTTGACAGTGGAATAGTTCAAGCGAAATGTTCAAGCTACACATTTGACAACCTGTCCACAATTTTAAACAAGCAGTTCTTTGTGGTATTCAAGAATGCCCTTATCTAATAATCACTATTCACAACTGCACTCTGTGCACATTGAATATTTTGTATTTTAAAAGCAGTTAACAATTGCAATTTATTGATGATTAGCTCTTTTGAAAAACTTAATAAACAGATCAGATTTCTTGGTAATTTGTTAATTCTGGAAAAAAAAATGATTTTATCGCAAGACAACTGACTGGAAGCAATTAAACAGATCGAGTTGTTCTGTCCTGTCACTCAGAATATTTAAATTTTTATTATAACTATATTTGTACGACATTCAGTTTAATTGTGCTTTATTTTTTTCATTATGTTATGATCACTTTTGACTTTTAAAAACTATTTAAACTACTTACAAATTTAGAAGATTTGGTTATAATATTGTCCTTATAATGTATTATGAAATAAAAAGTGATGAGGGCGGAACGGTGACGTAGTGGTAGTGCTGCTGCCTCGCAGTAAGGAGACCTGGGTTCGCTTCCTGGGTCCAAACAGCGTGGAGTTTGCATGTTGTCTGCGTGGGTTTCCTCCGGGTGCTTCAGTTTCCTCCCACAGTCCAAAGACATGCAGGTTAGGTGCATTGGCGATCCTAAATTGTCCCTAGTGTGTGCTTGGTGTGTGTGTGTGTGTGAGTGTGTGCCCTGTGGTGGGCTGGTGTCCTGCCCGGGGTTTTTTTCCTGCCTTTCGGCCTGTGTTGGCTGGGATTGGCTCCAGCAGACCCCTGTGACCCTGTGTTAGGATATAGCGGGTTGGAAAATAAATGACTGACTGAAAAAGTGAGGAATGAAACTGGTCATTGAGCAAGATTCAGCTCTATCCTGCCACCAGCAATTTCTTAGTTTCTTTGTTTTTATGGACATATGTACTTCCCAAAAATAATAATAATAATAATAATAGAAAGTGAACAGAGCATCTTGAAATTTAAGGAAATATTTTAATTTAAAACTGTATATTCAGTGAATTAACAAAATTTATAAGCAGATTCCAATAAAATAATTTAGATTTTTCTAACATCAGATTGTACTCCATTTTAACTCCTAAATTAATGCTGCAGAAAGTCTTGGGCATTACTTTATGCCCATGTAAATATTAATAGTTAAAATGAAAACATGTAAAATAAACATAACTATTAAACTATCAAAGCATCTTAAGGTATTATGATGTTTTACCATATTTTTCAAAACACATTTTTATAACCTTGGCAAGTGTAAAAGTTGCAATCCTTAAATTCCTGGTTGTAAACTGAAGATGCTCTAACTGTGTAGAGACAAACATTACTTTTCTTGTAAAATAATGCTGAATACTTCCATTTATAACACAATTTCCCAAAGGCACAATCCTAATCCTAATAATAATCCTATGCATATGATAACAACAGTGTTCCTTTGGCCTAATTTACCATGTATATTATCTTTCAGCTATTAAACTTTACAATATATATTTAGTGATGCCAGAATTCGTTCTAGTTACCTAAGACAAAGAACTCTTTTGTATACTGCAGTTTTATGTTATGTAAATTTTTCTAAAGTGTCTACCACTAGGTTTTAAATTTCTATTTACAAGTGACAAGAACATTAATTGCTAGTCTGAACTGGACCTTTATTGAATCAAAGTAAAATAAATTTGACATATCAAGAAGCTAAAATACAATTAAATTAAAATAAGATACTGGTTAACAGTGGAATTAGTGGCATACTTATCATTAAATATACTTATAAAAATATTATTTATTACATTAAAATGACATACCTGTGGTCCAAGAGGAACCATGCCTCGAGGAGGTGTCATTCTTTGCATTGGTCCACCCATGTTAGGATGCCCTGCATCAATCAAAAGGTATATAAAGATTGTCAATAAGGACCATTATATTTTTTGAAAATATTTTTTTTTTATTTTTCTCACCTGCAAAAACATTTGTTTTATTGGAGAAAACAACATAGTAAATGATACACTGTAGGCTTTTAAAATATAAAACCTGCTGGATGCATTATAACAATAATGTATTACAACAATGACTTGGGTGCTGAAGTGTTAGTTAAGAATTTAATTTCATTCTTTCCCCTTATAAAATCTAACTATAATCTAATGTTAAGGTGATATTCTAGAATATTATTATCCACTAAAATGTTTTTAACTGAAAAGTTGGCTGCATTAGAAATCATGGTAATGCTGTTTTCATCTTGGTGTGAATTTTATAATTTAAAAAGTTTTTTAATAAAGAGCTTTCATACCAACTTCAGCAAGCAATTATAAATTACCTAAATTATCTATTGTGAAATTTCAAAAGCACTGTGGATACATTTACGTGGCTGTAAATAACTGCTCTAATAAAACAAAATATCATTTACATTAGATCTTGCTAAGGATAAAATAATTTATCATTGGTTGAATAAAAACAGTACTATTAAGTAATCAACAAACCTAAATACAGTATATGCAATCAATTACAAATTTACAATATATACAGTACATAACAAAACTGAGTACATCCCTGGATCAATGAAATGTTATATAAATACAAATCAAGTACGTTTAATACATATTATTGGTTTATAGCTAAAGGGTAAGACAAATGAAGTCAATTAATTTGAAAAATGTAAATGTTTGCCTTTATAGACATGTTTTCATAACAGTTTACAATTAAAAATGTTATTTTGTGCACAAATATTAACAGTTTAACAAGGTCCATATTTAAGGGCTAACTGCAAAAAAGCAAGTATACTGTTCACTAGTGAGATACCATTCTTTTATTATTTTTTTAATATTTAGTATGTCTGCCTTTATTTTGATTCTCCAAGGCATGGATGATACAAGGTCTTGCACAAATCTGAGGAGAGATTTTCTGCCATTTT
This sequence comes from Erpetoichthys calabaricus, assembly GCF_900747795.2. Lineage (NCBI taxonomy): Eukaryota > Metazoa > Chordata > Cladistia > Polypteriformes > Polypteridae > Erpetoichthys > Erpetoichthys calabaricus. Next base: position 67,815,514 of record NC_041400.2, on the reverse strand, counting down.
TCACAGATGATTCTTTTTAGCTACTCTTTGCTGGAAGGGTTTTGTTAATCTACCATCCACTTTAAAGCAACACAGAGGTATTTGATTGGGTTCAAGTCAGGGTGCATACTTGGTCTGATCCTAGGTTTCACTTTTTTCTTTTTTAAAAACTCTTACACGATTCTTTGGAGTATGTTTGATCAATGGCATGCTGGAAAATTCCTCTTCAGCTTCTTGAGACTTGCATTCATGGTGCCTTTATAAATGTCATCTTCCCTACACCTTTAGCGCTCATGCAGCCCCACAACAGCTCACTCCCTCCGTGTTTCATAGTTGGCACAACACAGTCACTGTGCTAGTCTCAGCCAGGTCCAATCTAAGGATGCAATATCCCATATGATCCAAAACAAAATTAATTTTCCTTTCATCAGATCAAAGACTGTTGCTAATATTAATCAATCTTCTTTTCATTTTCTTTAGAAATGTTTTATTTTACAGTTTTGTGTGATTGGTTTTCTTCTTTAATGTCATGCATAGAGGTCGACTTCATGCAATGTAGTTCACACTGTTTTAGCAGACACTGAAACACAAATTTTAATAGATAATTCTTGTTTCAATTCAGAAGCACTTTCTTGTCTGTTTTTCAATGAGAGGTTGCGTAAATACAGAATTGTCTGTTCCTGTACTTCCTAACCATGACTACACTGTGTTTTGGCTTACTTTATGTTCAGTAGCCTACTGATGCTTTTGTAACCTCGACTTTATTTTTGAAGTCACAATCTTCAAGTCAGGCAATTCTTTTCCATGTCAAGCCATGTTTCATCAGACACATCTTAGGCCAAAAAAGAAAGCTGTGGTGTTCTCAGATTATTTTATAACCTTCTTTCAAGCAATTGGCCTTTATTGGAAATCATAGATGTAATCATTTTTGGTGTGGTGCTCACAGGTGTACTCACTTTTGTTGCATTTTTTCCTTACAACATTCATTTCCAAACTAGTCTATCTACATTGTTATTGTGCTTGTTTTAAAATATAAATAAGATCAAATACCCTACACTGTAACTGAAAAAATAATGCAACTATTGAAAGATGATACAATTTTAAATCACTTAACATGTTAGTGATATTGACTGGGGTGCACTCAGTTTTACTATATACTGTATATACAGTAATAGATATTAAATTACAAAATTGTTGTATTGAATAACTGACATGAGACGACTTTCTATGAAATTAATTTAAAAAAAATACAATTTCTCTCTTTTCCATCTTAGACCCATATTTGTTGCAGTCCTAAATGATAGTAATGGCCAAATGTAAACAATTTCATGTCAGCTTAGCAAAAGGATAAGCTTACACGCTTTAGATAGTCTTGTTTTCTCTTAAAATGGTCTAAATGTTTTCCTTGGCTATCTTGTGTTAAACCACAAAGCAGAGTATTACCTAAAGATTGAACTGTCCATTTGCTGCAGAAAAAAAAAACCAAATATAGGCCATTGAAGTGGAAAATCAAACAAAATGATCTAATACCTTGTTGCCTTGTTGGATCTATCCCACTTGACAATAAAGCTTGGTTTCCTGGGACACCACCAAGTGCCTAAACACCAGATAAATGAGTTAGCAACATCAAAACAACGCATAAAACCTTCTAGACACAGAACTATTAAATACTACATAGTATATTATTATACAGTATGTACATGATACATAATGAACTGAAAAATCTATTTTTTCTTATTACATAGCTATACCTTTACAAAGTAAAATTAGAAATGTAAAGCATGCATTTCTTACTTTGTAATAGTACAAGGCATAAATAAACAGAACGTTCAAAAGCAATAGTTCTCTAAGTATAAACAGGTAAGACATACTGGGGGTCAGATGTAAGCACACGTGAAAGCAAAATTTTGGGTACTATTATTTTTGGTTTACAGAGTACTTTTATTATAGCAGGTAGTGGTCCACTTCAGTCAACCCTAAAAAAGGCAAAGTTTGAATGATGCTGAGACTATTACATAGTAATAAAAAAAACTTCAACATGGCCAGATCTCAATACTAGCATCATTGAGTTTCACTTAAACAAAATCAAAAAACATTTGACAAAATTGAATAGTACATTATTAACATTTATTTATTTATTTATTTATTTATTTATTTAAGTAAAGGCACCACAATAATGTAAATTTGATAGCCAGTCCTATTGAATAATAACACATTTCTCCTTAAACACTCCTCTCATACTAAATATATTTAATACAGCATATATTCATAATCATTGCATTATATAGCCTTTTCACAGATGAAATAAGGGGGATTTTTAAACAAGCCAACATACAAAACATATCTGGTCTGGATGTAGTAATCAATTAGCTAAAGTATTCTCAAAAAACATATATATATATAAGTAACAGTAACTATGGCAATATACTGTTAATGTATATTAATATAGTCACTATCTGGCATTGGTATTGTACAAACACATGACAAAACACCTTAGGATCCTAGCTGGCAAACCCAAAGGCAGACACGCGGTTAGGTGGGAGTCCTCCTGGCCATGTCCAGCCACTCGGTTTCTCAGCAATGAGGATTCTGCACGTCAGATTGTCCTCAGGGAACTGCGCCACATGGCCATAGTGCCGTAACTGATGCTCCTTCACAGTGAAGGTAACGTGCCTCATTTGGGACTCCATGAGCAATCACTCATTTGACACAAAGTAAAAGCAGTTGTACCCAAGCATTCTCCAAAGAGACACAGTACTGAAGGAGTCCAGTCTTCATTTCAGGTCAAAGGAAAGCATCCATGTCTCGCAACCATATAGCAAAACAGGAAGCATCAGGACTCTAATGACTTGGACCTTCGACCTCTTACAAAGATACCGAAAGCACCATAAAACCCTTTCCAGCCACTCTTATGACTCTAACCTTAAATTCAGGAACTATTACAATTATTTTGCCTTTAACACTAGAATTACCAGAGTCTACGAAAAAACTCGTAGATCCGGCCCACCTTAAAACCGTTCTCACCTCTCTTTTGTCTTCTAAATGTGCCGATTAAGACGAGCCAGCAAGCAGCCGGCTATTCCATCCCCCACCGTCGCAGAACGTTCACTAAGTTTTCCCAGCTCATGCCTTTTTTGATTGTCTGGGAGTGACTGAACTGCTAGAGTTTTAGAGTGGAAATAATAGATCATTATTTGGAACACACACATTTCATGTGTGTTCCGTTTCTACAGTAATCTGTGTAAACACATTTTTAAAACAGAAACATTTTTCATATTTTAGTAGTAAATGACAAAATGTAGGCATAAACTATATAATATATGAAGCCTTAAGTCCAAAGATCAAGTAAACACTTTCATAAAAGGTTAAAGAAAAATCAACAGTTTCCTTAGAGTAATGGTAAGATTTGCTGACTTGTAATCAAACGTCCCTGGTGTAATCAAGAGTCCCCGGTTCGATCCCAACTTCCTCCTGTATTTGCTGTTTTCAGTAATGAGCTGCTGTTATTGTTAATATTATACAGTACACACATACACTTGGTTTGCGTCTGTAACACATGGTGTACATTTATAGGACTTGTAAAAGTTTCTGTTTTTTTTTTCACATTTATTCTCTCTAAATCACGATCATGATACATACTAAGTCGCGGATAGTTGACACAGACTGCTCAGCCAATCAGCGCGCAGCAGGCCTGTTGCACCTTACAGATCTGAGTTCGATTCCCCGCTGGAAAGAAAGTGTTATTTTTTTTTTTTTTTAACCATATAAAGTGGTATGCACTGTCAGTCAGTCAGATCGTTGTAGTTTCATGTGGGACGCTCCTTTTAAAATATTATTTTTAACAATTGAGACTGCAATTAACATGAACAAGTGTCTTTATAACTGTTATTATATAATATATATAAAAACAGCTAAGGGTATAGATAAATAGCTATAGCGCACCTTTATTTGTTCCAAATAAATAACATGCGAGCTGATTTATTTACTTATCTTTCTACAGCATAAAGTCACACGTGAACTGCAGAGCTTCCTCTGTTTGATCGTCAAGAGCATGCTCACAAATTACACGTGTAATGCCACGAAAAATACCTGCTGACACTTTAGTACGCGAGCAACGGTACGAGAATGCAGTTAGACTTTTTTGGGGCACATACTCCACGCTAGTGTTTAGATCTGGACGGTGTAGCGTTGGTGAGCTCTGTAAGCCGTGCTGTTTCTTTGAAGGACAGGTGTGGGGAGGCCTTCTGTTTTCTCCGATCTGAGTTCACCTCTGTTATTGCGCGTCTTTATTTGAAAACAGCAGTGTTAGATCGGGGCGAGCGTCAACACTAACTTTGACAAGCACTATAAATCTACAGCGGTTGTTACAGACGTAAATCAAATGTATGTTTTTATTGTATAATATTAACAATAACAGCAGCTCTCTACTCAAAACGGTAAACTTGAGAAACTGCTAGCATTGAACCGAGAAGCTCTTGATTGGGAGTCAGCAGTTGTGTGTGGGAACTGTTAACATTTGAATCTGATGATTGTATATAAGACCGTGTCAGAACTTGTGTGCGAACGAGACTGGGAAAACTGTGGACATGGATGTGAGTGGTGTGTGTGACTGAGAATGACTGGTGTGAAGCCTGAAGTCCAAATATCAAATAAACACTTTCACAAGTACAAGTATAACAGAACAATTGCGCTTTTATTCAAGAATATAACTAAAGAAAAAAGAAAGCAGGTTGCGGTAAGTAGTTGATGCGACAGCTTGCGTGGTGCAATGCTAAGAACTGCTGACTCCCAATCAAGAGCTTCTGGGTTCGATGCTGGCAGTTTCTCAAGTTTGCCGTTTTGAGTAGAGAGCTGCTATTATTGTTAATATTATACAATAAAAACATTCATTTGATTTACGTCTGTAACAACCACTGTAAATTTATAGTGCTTGTCAAATTTAGCGTTCACGCTCGCCCCGATCTGACACTGCTGTTTTCAAATAAAGACGCGCTATAACAGAGGTGAACTCAGATCGGAGAAAACAGAAGCCATCCCCGCAAGAAACGTCCCCTCACATATAAGAACAACGCAGCTGCACCAGGCGTAAAGGCGAAAGTCCGGCGTCATCCTGCCAATTACCTGTCCTTCAAAGAAACAGCACGGCTTACAGAGCTCGCCAACGCTACACCGTCCAGATCTAAACACTAGTAAAACTAAAAAAAAGACGCTAACTTTGACAAGTACTATACATTTACAGTGGCTGTTACAGACGCAAATCAAATGTATGCTTTTATTGTATAATATTAACAATAAGAACAGCTTACTACTCAAAACGTTTATTTTGGAAGACATTAAGACTCGAACTCAGAACCTTATGAGTTGGAGTCGGCAGCTCTAACCAGTATACTACCCAAGAAGGCAGGACAGCAAGTAGCACTAACCTGGTTTCTTTTTCTTCGGTTAAAGCCTTAGAAAAAAGCACATTTGTTCTGTTATACTTTTATCTTTTGTGAAAGTGTATAAAGATATTTGGAATTCAGGCTTCACACATTATACACTTCATGCCTACATTTTGTCAATTATTACTAAAACATGAAAAACGTTTCTGTTTTAACGATGTGTTTACTGTGCATAGATCGTTGTAGACACGGAACACACATGAAATGCAAGTGTTCCAAATAACGATATAGTATTTATAAAAGGTGTCATTTTGCATGACTTCTCACTCTATACAGCTCTAAACAACTGACAAGTAGGTAAGCAGACTTGAGCTGAGAAAACTGTGTGCTGGTGGGGGGATGTGATAGCAGACTGCTTGCTGTTGGCTGCTTATCAACACATTTAAAGGACAAAAGACGCTGACGGAGAAGTGCAAAGTGTTTTAAGGTGGGACAGATCTACAAGTTTTTTCGTAGGCTCTGGTAATTCTAGTGTTAAGACTCTGGTGCAACTTTTGATACAAATAGCCACAGAATTCTGTTGGAAAGCCTGGATAACATAGCTGGACTTTTAAACACTTTGTAACAGTTGTCACATGTGTCTGGTGTCATTGTCTGGCTGTACCTTTTCATCATTACAGTAAAGTATCTATACAGGCATTAGAATCCTATGGTTCAACTAGAAAGGAGCACCTGACTCGGAAGACCAATAAAAACTAATAGAGGAGGGGCTGGCCATACCTAAAAAGGTGAAGATGCAGTAGTAAAGGAGAGGGGAGAAGAGAGGCAAGGAACAGCAGCAGACAGAAAGTTGTGAATATTACAGAGAAAGTTATGCTGCCCACAGAAGGAAGCAGGTGAACCTGGTGTGTTCATTAATGGAAGGCAAGATGACTTAGCAACAGAGGATCCTTTTACCATTTTTTAGAGAACATGGGAGAGGGCCAGACATACTTGTCTAAGGAGGAGGTGTGAGATAGATATTTCACAGTATTGAGGTATGGCTTGGCATGACCCTCCCAATAACAGACATTTAAAAACAAAAAAAAAAAAAAAAACAGCATTTCTACTGATGGACATTCAAAAGATGTTATTTTTCGCTCTTAGTTAATCCTTTATAATTGTTATGAGTATATTCATGTTTTATTAGTGTAGTATTTTGTATTATAATCCATCAATGTGGGGGGTGTATTGCAAAATGGGATTTATGTAAATGGATGATTTATTAGTTTGTAGTAACAATTTTATGTCACTCTTACATTCTGCTTCTGTTGGTGTGTCCTGTACTTGTTGTGTAAATAGTAGGGAAGTAATTCACGCGCAACATTATTTTTTCTTTTTGCTACTGCTATAGGTAGTGAAATACGAGAATTTTTAACCTTATGTTTTATACAGAATGAAAGAAAAATGTTTGACATAATAGACAGTTAATGGTGACTACCGTATATACTCACGTATAAGTCGGGTCTTGAAACCTGAAAAATCGATCATAAAATCAGGCCCCAACTTATACACCCGTTCAAAACTGTGAAACTTAATTATTTTAATTTTTTTTTTACATCTTCGTGCCTCCTCCAATCTCGCATCAGTTCCTCAGACGCCTCAAATTTTGTTGCTGCAGTGCAGTTACCAATTTCTTTTGCTACAACGACGTTTAATTTAAAACCAGCTTCATATTTTCTTCTGATCAAATGCTCCATCATAGATAAGGGATGCTCTTACAGTAAAGGTGTATGAGGGTATGAGATACAAAAAACACAAATCAGTTCAAACGTTGGTTCAGAATAGTTTGGGTATTACCGTGTGGTCACGTAGGCACAATAGAGAGAAAGAGAGATAGAGTTTAGGAGCACGCACTGATACAGCGCATTGCTGACCCACATAGAAAAAAAAAGCAGTGTGCTCTGTGGTCACTCTCTCAGGTGGACGTTACAATATCATAATCCCTTGTACCAATAGTGTGAGTTTTCCGCATTCGATTTATACGACCGACATTATAAAATACCAGAAATTATACTGTAAAATCAAGACCCAACTTATCCACGAGTATATACGGTAGTTCTATCCAACAACAAAAAATGTAAATACATTCCACGGAAAAAAAAAAAACTTAATTCTTTTGTAATTTTTGTTACATAATCTACATGTCTGTTATCTGTGGTAAAAATGTGCAAAGTGTGTGCATTTTTTGTTCAGTAATACTAACAACAAAACTATATTGAATATCAACAGGGCATATGTCATTCCCACAATACAATGCTTTTCGATTGAAGATGAGGCACATGACCAATGGATAGAGAGACAAAGGTGGATGTTCAATTGAAACTTTATTTTTGGAGTATTACTTTAATGGTTTACTTTTCACTTATCAAATCATTTTCAAAATATTCTGTAGGACAAAGTGGACATTGGCAATTTTGATTGGTTTTTAGTGATATATAAGGCATGTTAAGATAGCAGATTTAACTGGGATGCAGAAATTTAGCTGCACACCCCCTTCCTTGCATTCCAGAGTAAATGGCTGAACTGCATCTCGACCATTATCAGACCTGTACTTCATCTGTTATCAAAGGCATAAAGTTGAGCTAACACCTTTGCAGAGGCTCTTTCAGACAAAAAAGTGCCCAAATGGACATTGATCTTAGGTTTGTAGCTGAAAACTGAACTCGGGCTATATGTGTTGAACAAAAAACTGGAAGTGACTTTGATCTAATTACCTGAGGTTGTACCTTCTTTCAAAAACTATCTGCACTCATCACTTGTTACTCTCTGAAACTTAAAAGCTGCAAAACTGTCTTTAGGGACCATTCCAGCAGCTCCGTGTATGACTTTATCTTTCTACCTTTTTCTCTATTTTACTGTTCATTCCTACCACTTTCTTTTATGTGGACTCATTCCCTGGACACTTTTTACTACTTGGACATGGATTTTTACACACTGAGACTCGTTTATTCAAGTAGTCAACTTCAAGCGCTAAAAACAAATGCCCACGCCGGTGTGGTTCCCTATTTACATGATGAGGTAAGAAGACGGTATCGTGGCAGCAGAGCCGGCGCTAAGATAAAAGCCAAGCGTCTAATGAGAAAGTGGCGCTACAAACCTTCGGTGCCTTCTGTGATCCTGGGAAATGTGAACTCACTACCAAATAAGATTGATGAACTGGCAGCACTGGTGAAAAATGTCAGGACCTACAGAGAATGCAGTTTGTTGTGTTTTTGTGAAACGTGGCTATCAACTAACATCCCAGATGCTAACGTGGAGCTACCCGGGTTTAGCACAGTTAGAGCGGAAAGCAGATCATAACCTGGTTCTGCTTCAGCCTCACTACAAACCAAGAGTGAGGGAGCTACTTACAACCACATGCTCATTCAGGAAGTGGTCCCCTGAGGCAGAGCAGGCTCTGAGAGACTGCTTTGGAACTACGGACTGGGATATCCTGCAGGGATCACATAGTGAGAACATTGAGGAGGTTGTTGACTGCACTACTGACTACATCAACTTCTGTATGGACATTGTAGTTCAAGTAAGAACAGTACGCTGCTATGCTAACAACAAGCCATGGATTACAAATGACATCAAGGGCCTTTTGAACCAGAAGAAAAGGGCTTTTAAAGGCGGTGATCAGCATGAGCTCAAGTGCGTGCAGAAGGAACTCCGAGTCCAGCTCAGGGCGGCAAAGGAGCAGTACAGGAGAAAGCTGGAGCAGAAGTTGCAGAATAACAGCATGAAGGAAGTGTGGGATGGGATGAAGATCATCACTGGCTACAGCTCGAAGCGGGGTGCCACCATCGAGAGAGACGTGGAGAGAGCAAACCAGATGAACAACTTCTTTAGCAGGTTTGACCATCCTAACCCACTCTCACCTCAGAGTACTGCACCCTCCACCCATCCTTCTGCTGATACCAGCATAGGAGGGAGTTTCCCCCCACCCACAATTACAGCAGCCCAGGTAAGCAGAGAGCTGAGGAGACTTCGTGCCAGCAAAGCAGCGGGTCCAGATGGAGTATCGCCATGACTGCTGAAGGTCTGTGCGTTGGAGCTGGGGAGTCCTCTACAGCACATCTTCAACCTGAGCCTGGAACAAGGGAGAGTCCCGAGGCTTTGGAAAACATCTTGCATCACCCCAGTCCCAAAGGTATCACATCCTTGTGAGCTGAATGACTTCCGGCCTGTCGCTCTGACGTCGCATGTGATGAAGACCATGGAGCGGCTGCTGCTTCACCGCCTGAGGCCACAGGTCCGCCACGCACTTGACCATCTGCAGTTCGCATACCAGGAGAAGGTGGGAGCTGAGGATGCCATCATCTATATGCTACACTGATCCCTCTCACACTTGGACAGAGGTAGTGGTACTGTAAGAATTATGTTTCTGGACGTCTCTAGCACCTTCAACACCATCCAGCCTCGGCTCCTTAGGGACAAGCTGACAGAGATGGGAGTAGATTCATACCTGGTGGCATGGATCGTGGACTATCTTAAAGACAGACCTCAGTATGTGCGTCTTGGGAACTGCAGGTCTGACATTGTGGTCAGTAACACAGGAGTGCCGCAGGGGACTGTACTTTCTCCAGTTCTGTTCAGCCTATATACATTGGACGTCCAATACAACTTGGAGTCCTGCCACGTGCAAAAGTTCGCTGACGACTTCTGCATCAGGAGTGGGCAGGAGGAGGAGTATAGGAACCTAATCAAGGACTTTGTTAAATGGTGCGACTCAAACCACCTACAACTGAACACCAGCGAAACCAAGGAGCTGGTGGTGGATTTTAGGAGGACCAGGCCCCTCATGGACCCCGTGATCATCAGAGGTGACTGTGTGCAGAGGGTGCAGACCTATAAATACCTGGGAGTACAGCTGGATGATAAATTGGACTGGACTGCCAATATTGATGCTCTGTGTAAGAAAGGACAGAGCTGACTATACTTCCTTAGAAGGCTGGCATCCTTCAACATCAGCAATAAGATGCTGTAGATGTTCTATCAGACGGTTGTGGTGAGCACCCTCTTGTACGCTGTGGTGTGCTGGGGAGGCAGCATAAAAAAGAAGGACGCCTCATGCCTGGACAAACTGGCGAGGAAAGCAGGCTCTATTGTAGGCACAGAGCTGGACAGTGTGACATCCGTGGCAGAGCGATGGGCACTGAGCAGGCTCCTGTCAATCATGGAGAATCCACTGCATCCACTAAACAGTATCATCTCCAGACAGTGGAGCAGCTTCAGCGACAGACTTCTGTCACTGTCCTGCTCCACTAACAGACTGAGGAGATCATTCCTCCCCCCACACTATGCGACTCTTCAATTCCACCCGGGGGGGGGGGGGGGGAAACGTAAACATTATACAAAGATATTGTCTGTCTGTTATACCTGCATTGTTATCACTCTTTAATTTATTATTGTTCCTTATCAGTATGCTGCTGCTGGAGTATGTGAATTTCCCGTTGGGATTAATAAAGTATCTATCTATCTATCTATCTATGAAAGCAGACAGTCCACTATTTTTGGGTTAGCTGAAAGCCGATAAGTTGCTCTCTCTTTGAGGGAGTGTAAAGCTAACAATCTGTAATATTTGTAAAATATATAAGCTGTGTACTAATAAGCTGCGTACTCTCTGTGGAGCAAACAGCTCACAGACTTTCTTTGGCCTGGACGATGCTCTCCATAGAGCCTTGGAGCTGGATGTCCTGAACTCTAAGATGCAAAATGCCAAGCCAAGCTCTGTGCCAATAATTGAGCCCTGTCTGAGAACACAGAAAAAGAAGATGCAGATGAGACAACAATTAACTTAACAGCAAGTTGAGAAATGTAGCATCACAGCACACCACAGGACCACATAGCAAACATAAAGAGTGCACTCCAACACAAAAATGTCCTCCACTTGAACATGGAGCAACAACAGAAACAACTCCACAAAACATTGAATAACATCATTAAAGACGGAATCATAAAACTGTTTATCTGGGCCAAGAAAATTTAAACTCCAAATAGTTTGCAAATGGCCATAGTCTTCTGTTTTATATGTTTGTCTATCTCGTCTGTCTTGTGTCCTGTCTTCTATGTCAATATATAGTATATACAGTTATCATGCTTCTATAATCCTTGTATTTATCAAAAAAGTGTACAGTAATCCCTCGCTACTTCGCGGTTCACTTTTCGCGGATTTACGACTTCGCGGGTTTTTAAATACAAGTGATTGCCCGCCTATCGCGGAAGTTATGTTCCAGACCCATCAGCAACAGGAGAAAATCCGCGATATAGAAAGACCATATAAATAAACATTTTTATAGTTTAAGCCTTAAAATACCCATCCCACATGCTTTAAACACTTGTAAATTTATAAAACACACTTTGTTAACACATATGATATGTGGATGTCGGGCTAAGGATATGAGTAACATCTCACTATTATAAAACATTTTAACTTCACGCAAGACAAGACAGTGAGACAGGAAAATAGGTGATGTACACCTAAAAGCCTGATTGTACAGGCTTTTAAATTATTGACACGCAGAGCGACAAGCAGCACAAAGCCAGCACAAAGTCCACTTCTCCTTAGTGTTCATTCAGCTCCCCACCCCCTTGACAATGCGAAGTGGCAGGAGCGTACTGCGCTTCCGGGGAGGGGGGGTTTGAGCGAAGGTGCGTTCAGCTCTCACACACCCACACACACTCCTCCTCCTTCCAAACGGGCAGAGCGACAAGCAGGCATTTTGGCAGAAGCAGCACAAAGTCCATTTCTGCTCAGCGTGAGTTCAGCTGCCCCCCCTTCACAAAGCGAGTGCAGACACATTGACGTATGATCGCTGCGTGCATTGTGCAGTGTTGGTCTGAGGTGTTTAATAATGTAGAAAGTGTTTAAGAGCATAGGAAGTGTTTATAAGAGTGTGGGAAAGGTTAACAAGAGAGCGAGAAAGGTTTATAAGAGTGTGGGAAGGGTTTATAAAGCCTTAAAATATGTATAAATAATAAAATAAATATAGGTCGCTACTTCGCAGATTTTCACCTATCGCGGGGGGCTCTGGAACGTAACCCCCGCGATAGGTGAGGGATTACTGTATTATTCTGTTTCTTAAAATGAATGTGCTTCAATTACCTTGATAATAAGTTTAACGGCCAGAGACTCTCCCCCTACACAGAAAGGAAAGGAAAACCTTACCAAATTATTTAAATAGTTAACCTGCATTGCCAAAGGCAAAATTTATAATTAACTAATTCAGTAATCTATTAATCTTTTTCCTATAGTACAACCTCACTCTTAGTTGGTAGTAGGTTAGTTGTAGTTGGTTAGTGTAACATAGTGCCTATAAAGTTTGACTGCAGTTACTAATTGTTCTGTCTGTATATTGTGACTTGGGGGTCTGAAATAAAGAGCCAGTCATTAAGATAGTCTTTAGCAGATAAAATAGCTACACACTGCAGAGATGAAAAATGCAAGCTCACACTACACTTACAGTTGAATGTTCCAGCTAAAAATATTTAATCCCTCCATGCCAGCCTAATAAGCTAACAAGCTATTTTATAAATTAAATGTTAGGCATCACTCTCTGTAATAATTAAAAATCTTCATACATACATGCACAGTGTTAGTCTCTTCACCACAAAATCTTTGTACAGTATATATTGCTAATCACAGACAACAGCTTCTCCTTAGCTGTCTTAGTAACAAAAGCACATAAAGAATTGCCAGTTCCAACTACTGAAGACGGTTTTAGTTCAAGTTAACCCTTTTTCACAAGACAAAACTTTCGGTGCCTGTTGTGATGTGACTATACCATATATCACTTTTACCAAAATATTTTACATAGTAATTTCCCTAAAGCTTTTTGCCTATAAATCATCCAAGGATAATATAATCTGGGCATTGTTTGACATTCAGCTATTAAAATCATTTAATTCATGTTTAAAAATGAATAAGCTAATATATGGGTAGGCTACACACCAGGGTTGTTACTCATGCTAAGCTGCTCTCTGAACTAGGCTTCAAAGTAGCTCTTAAGTCCCTTCCCAGTTAAGCTTAGAGCCAATTTGAACATGCTCTTTTGGACAGATAAAAGACGTATAAATTCAAATATTCCGGAGTTTATAACATGATCAATGATGGGCATGATCTTAACATACCAAGAAAAAATTTATGTGCTGGAAGAAGTTGTATCTTCAGCTTCAGGGCAAGCAATAACAATAATAAATATTTGCTTGTTTGTGTAAGACGATGCTCAAACAACCCCAGCATTATAATAAAAACTGAAGACGTCCTTTCTTTAGTGTAGTGTACTTGAGTTTTAGTTACTTTTGGCTGTTCATATCACATTATATAAATTGTAATATTTGTGATTGGCTGATATTATCCTTCCTGTTCTATTTTATGTTCTCCTGACCAAATTACCTAACCTGAATTTGGAGAATCAGGAGCCAGCATGCATGTGAGATACCACCATCACTAATGACTTAACTAGAATTATAATCCACCGAAGTTATTGATATTACCCAATAAATGAACACACTATACAATGTGCATGGAAAGGCTGGGTAACTGGTAGACATAAAAAAAAAGAATATGACTTGGGTTTTACTACCAACTGAAGGCTAAAAATATTTATAAAATATTTATTTTCCCTGGAAGTGATATGGAAAGAGGCTTCCTTTCCACTGTTGGTGGCAGGCCTTTGCTTAATACATATAGCTATCACTGCACACTAACTGCTACTATTCAGAGTTACGAATCTAAGAAAAACATGCTCTCTAGTGTTCAGAGAAATATTGCAGTTTTTTCATCAAGGCCATTTCTTTTCAGACTTGTGCTGGTGCCCCTGAGCTCTTTTAGTGCTCATAGTGCACACTGTACCACTTTGATTGTAACTGGCAAATGCAGGACACGGTCACTGCCAATGTGATTTTCTTTTTTTTCCTTGAGGATTCCTACAAGACTTAACCCTTCTCTGTTTCACTCTGGGGGTGATGTTTTTACAGAAATTAAGCACTTCCTCATACTGTGATAAAAAGAAAACTCTAAGATGAGAGGCAATAATTTGTCATGATCTAATCAAATCAAACCCTAGCTACTGAAATTGTAGCCCCGGTATATTTGGTGTGGAGACCCACCTAGATTCACACACCATACCTAAAAGCACTTTCTTTGTTTGCCATGTTGTCTCTCTCTCTCTAATAACACTGCCCACTTCCTCCTATCACAGATTAATGTGCCCTTTGAAGTAATTCAACTTTAAACTTTTTCTTGGATCAATGATGACTAACACTTCAGTCTCAGGGATAGATATTCTTTGGCTACAAAATCTCAGGATTAGCCTCCACCCCTGAGTTGGAAGAGTCCTGGAGAGATCTAAAGATTAAATTTGATTAAAACGTAACAACTGAATATAACTAGAAAGAACCCCAAGCACATTGAAGAGAAAACTTCAAAATTAAATAATAATAATAATTAATAATAAAAAACCTGGACTAGATTACTATGACAAGGGTGCTGTGCAACATGACATATTTTTGTCTCTCTAGCATGACAAAGTATTTAGTCACCAACAAAAAGAGTTACATAACAACTTTATTATATTTCAAATATTACACAGAGAAACATTTTTTATTTATGAACCAGTATAGGTATAATCTTCCAGGTACTTGTCAATTTTTAAATATATATTTCTAATACTTTGTCACACAGGAAAACAGTTGAGTGTAGTAGGCAGGGGTCTGCGGTCAGTAAATATCACACAGGAATTAACTAAACTCACTTTCTCCATATCATTTCGGGGGACTGTCTGCACATTATTTTTGTGGCACACCTGCTCATCTAGCATTTCTAAAGCCTGCACAAAAGAGAAATAAATTGACTTCTCTTGGTTGAGACTGCTTCTTCACAAATTTTTGGGAGATACATGGATAATAGGAGATGTTACCTCAGGCAGGGTCATAATGAGGGACAGGAAAAGGTCAGAACAAAAAAGGATAGCAATAAGCAGTGAAAAAAACACAAGGGTGAATGAAATGAGAAGTCAGGGGCAGAAGAAAATCAAAACTGATATAAAACCTAACACTAGGCCTATTTGGAGATGCACTAACGCTCTATAAAATATTCTTTGAAGGAATTTATCTACCAAGGAATGACATGCTACATTACAGAGCCTTCGTATTGAAAGTAAAACATCTGCATATGTGCCACTCACAATCAAAAGTCATGAATTGTGTGTTGCATTAAAAAAAGATGGTAACAACCAAAAAAAAAATGAAACATGGTTCTTACAAACAGGTAAATGTTATAAAACTGTATTGAATAACCAAACGCTTTCATTTTAGGAATCCATTTCCAAATCAGATTAGAACTGCTATCCACAACAGAGATGAGAAGTGAGGGTATGTCTTTAAATGACATATTCTTACTTGATTTGTCACCAATAAGAGAGGATTAGAATTATAGACTGTAGTTGCTTCCTAACACTTACTCTATGATTATTAAGAAATTCTCATTTACTGCATTCAAATGCTGCAAACATGTCACTCACTCTCTGAAAACTACTGCCTACCTGACCACAGACATGAATAATACAGGAAATCTAATGCATGCATACCATTCTTTCTGCAGATGCACAGAACAAATGCAGCCCAGGGACTGCGTTAATAAACTACATAAAAGCATGATTGTGCTACTAACCAGAGCATTTAGTTGCTATGTTTGTATTGTGCACCATGGGATAATATGTTTTACCTTGAAATAAGAGATCTTAAACCATGAGTAAAAAAGTGGCATTTTGACTGAAATGTAAGTTAAAGGGACAAAGTATTAAAAAACTGGGTTTGAAGTGGGGTCCTCAAAATATGGAACAAGGGCTCGTCTTTTGGCTTATAATAAGGCATGCAGGAGTTGTGACCAGTTTGGGTATGAGAGAACTACTGAAAGACGACATTCCCATAATGCAGTTAACTGCTAAAGGTATGAGACCTTATGTTTGTTCTACAAATCAGTGTGCAGAAAGTTACTGCTGAACTTGATGACCGGCATCTATATAAAATGAGAATGGAATTATAACTCTTATTACTGTGGATGGCAAATACCTCGTATACACAGTACATCATTTTTGGATACTTGTTCCAGAATATTTCTTCCCTTATGTTTCAACATTGTTTTGTGTTGTTGCATTAGTTTTTCCTTACTATATTTGTAATCATTTTATGGTGTATTGTAAGTGAAATTGTTTCTCTATTATAAAAAAAAATCTTGGAAGGAGACGAGACATGATATTCTCAGAGAGACACTTTCACGTCCTTCGAGACGAGACTTTGTGCCAAGAGATTTAACCACGCCCGGGGCCAGAAATAAAAAGCAATGAGTAGATGACAAAGTAGAAAGTTGTAAAGAATTCAAAAACGTTGGCATGGTACACATGCAGAGCAGGTTAGAGATAATGAAAGTATGAAAATTCGAAAGTCTCAAAAAAATGATAGTAAAGATCGCATTAGCACAAACAAACAGAAATTATTACTCAGTGAAATAATGGAACAGTGAAAAGAGATTGAATATATTGTTCGGATTTAAATTTTAAGTCAGAGACTTGTAGATCGTCTAATTTGTGTTGCCATCAGGGAAAAGTAGTGTTTCTTCAAAATGAAGAGGCGTATCCGTAAGAATTAAAAGATTTGTTGTTTGGTGAAAGTGAAATCCCGCGAGAGAAAATTTCAAGCCATGCAAGACAAGAGCTTATGCAAAGAGATTTGGAAAAGTCCTGCCCACATAACCACGTATATGGTTCAATCATTTCTCATTTTTGTGAATGCTATTGTCAGACACATTTCTTGTAGAGAGAAAGAAACGATATTTACTCACGGGCAGTTATACGTTGCATTGTCATGATGTAATTCCAAACATGGAATCAAAATTCAATGCAATATTGACGAAAAGGTAAAAGCAAAAAGAGATTGAATATATGGAAATAGGTGATATGACAGAAGTATGTAGATATTGTTTGGCTTTAAACTTTAAGTCAGAGACTTGTAGATCGTCTAATTCATGTTGCCATCAGGGAAAAGTAGTGTTTCTTCCCAATGAAGAGGCCTATCTGACAGAATTAAAAGTTCTGTTGTTTGGTGAAAGTGAAATCCACATATGCGTGTGGCAGAGACGCAAAGTTGCTGGTGTATAGTACAGGCGGGTGGGCTGGAGAGCGAAACGAGCAGGTGGCAAAGCCCCCTAGTGTTTAATAAGAATAAATTGAAATATTTTTTTCTTTTTTAAGTGAGATTAACTACACCTGTCTATTAAGCAATATTGTACACCAGTGAAAATAAGGATCATTTTCTTCTTCATTGAAATGACTGTAAAGTAGCCTTTCAAACCATCACTTTAAAAAATAACAATAATAAAACATTAGAACTTGACGTAAAGCAACAATCTAAAAAGGAGTCTGTACACTGCAAATGCTTGAACACAAAATGGCAACCACCAATGGCAAAACACCATCACACTTTGGCATATATATGGATAGCCTGTGGCATAACAAAACAAGGTTTATGGCAATAAATGAAATCATAAATATGCATTACCCACAAGTACCAAAAAATAATGACAAAGAAAGGGATCAAGTAAAACAAAAAAAAACAGCAAGAAACAGTACAAAATACAATCAAACATTTTAAATCAAAAGAAAATGAATGCAAAAGGACAATTATTCTAGAGGTCTGTTAAGAAAGACCATGATTTTGACATTCAGGAGGCCAATAGTAAAGAGGGGCATGCTTGGCAGGTATTATAACTAGGTTTGTTTCTTGAATGTTATGTTTGGATTTTGGATATAATTTTTAATGAAAATGTCTTGTGTGCATACACATGTGCTTTTAAAGTGGATTAATCAAGGACGTTGTATTTAAATTGGCCTAGACCATGTATTTAAATTTTTCCCTATGACACAATTACAATTCTCTCACACAATTAGCTGGTGATCAAACAAGTGAACTTTACTCAGTTTCAGTTTTGTTATACTAAGGTGCTACCATGGAGCTCAATACATTTCCAAAAACAAAGATTAAGCTGTCTAAATGCTATGAAAATTCACTTAATAAAAAGGATTTTCCAAGGCTGAATTACTTTCACAAAGCAGTGAAAGACTACTTTTCTTTGAATATTTTAAACCCAGACCACAAAAGGGATCTTTGAGATCAGTGTAGATTTTTTTGTGAATTTCAGCATGTTATCTTTTGTTTTTTATCTTCCAATACAAAATATGAAAAATGTGTACAACATGTAGGGGATTATAAGTGGAAGAATACATTTTGCTGAATTTAATTCATTTGGATGATAAACGTTTTTCCATTTTTGTTCTGATTTCAGTTTAACTACTAACAATTATTTGACTAAACCAGAAACAAAATTATTATTTAAAGTTCTAACAGAATTACATAATTTGAAATTTTCCCAAATCAGACTGTGGTCATTTGTTTGTTCAGTACATTTTTAGCAACCAAAAAAAAAAAATTACACAACCAAAACTTTGATTATCATGGAATTGTTCGCATCACTCACCCTTTCAGCAATACAAAGTTGAAATATAGCAACCAAAATAAAATATCTACATTTATTTTTATACATTATTTTTTAAAATAAAGAATGATTTTCTGTGAATAAGCAAAACAAATTTAAGCATGTTTTCATGCCATAGTCTCCAAATGAGTCTGAGTAAGAATAAAGACTGTACCTGATTGGGTATTCTGAGAGGTGGCCGAGGGCCTCCCGGGTATCGAGGCGACATGAACGGCTGTGGAAAATAAATGAAGAGAAACTCAATTAAGAACAGCATGATTAGCTCTAAAGGCAATCCAGATAAAGTGTCTGTGACCTGTAAGTAAAATGTCAAGCCATCTGCACAAGAACTGAATTAAACTGATGCATAAAGGAAACGTTTAACTTGTTGTCACCAGAACTCGGGAATCTGAAAAAGAAAAAAGAATTCAGCTTTTTTGGGTGGGGTCATCATACTAAATTGACCACCAAGAGCAACATAATGTCATGTATGTACTGTATATAAGTAACCCTTTCTTAAATGTAAATGAAGCATAATGTAGACAGCTTCTTTTAAAACCTCTTATAATCCAGTACATTGACCCCATATTTACCTAACTCCATGGATGATTGTTATCACTTCAAATTATTCTCATGGCTTTTTCTGTCTCTCATTTATTAAAGTCAAAAATATACCATGTAACAGGGCATTAACTACATTTGAGAAATTTTAAACTAAATGTGGTTTATATATTAGATTTGATTAATTTACTTAAGTTATTTATTATTATTATTATTAATTAAATGAAGATTATGATGATATGAAAGTGCAAAAAAAAGTGATCTAGCTGCTATTCTAGATGTGTTATTTACATTCTTTGGCACCTATGCTTGCTCATTTGCTATTGGCACCTATGCTTGCAAAACTATTAAGAAATAATGGTGGGGTAGCTGAGAGTGAAGAAAAAATAATGAGGTTTTGTAACTACCTGACTTTATCTATATATATAGTTTCTCAGAAAGTAAACTACAAAAGGTACTGTATTGCTGAATTTTGAAGTAAACAATCAAATTAAACATAATGGTGAAAAATGCAAGAAACAGACAAGTACTGAGACAGTTGCTAGGATAACAAAAAACATTAACTGCATAAAGGCACAGCTTCAGAAACACTGAAAGACCTGTCTTGAGTAATCAACATTACTGTTATTACCAGTTTTCATATATGCTGAACTAGCAATGGTAAAAAAGCAAAATTCCATGTTAAATAATTAATAATATTACTATTGTACTGAAAATTGTTGTTTATTTCAGTTGTCACGTGGAACACAATCATTTGAACATGAGGAAGATTCTGGGCATAATGATAATGACATTGATCCCTACACCTTTGTTAAGGCAGTTTCTGTGTACTTTTCTATTATTTGGGCACAAGTCCACTTTGCTTTTACCAATACAAAAATATATGTAATTTGTAATTAAGTAAAAAAGAAATCATGAAGTTATGTTGCATTATACTCAATGTGTCAATTTCAAAATCAGGACACAAACAAATAATCAAATTATATTTTTTCAAGGAATAACTTAACAAATGAAACTGGAATTAAGTTGACAATAATTTATAAACCACTAGAATTAATCAAACAACAAAAACAAACACATCATCAGATGATAGTTCATAATAACAAAAGGAAGCCTAAACAATGTATACATAGAAAAGAACTGGGAGGTAAAGAAAAATAATGAGTGGAATTGTTAAGAATGGAATAGCTGAAAAGCTAAATAGAAGGTTGTTACCACAATGTCATAACAATCTATACAACAAAACTAAAATGAAAGTCAAAAATAAAGTCAAAAAGTCATGGATCACAACATCAAAAGAAGAACAAAGCAACTGTTCAGAAATATCCCAATCTGAAGGCAACCAGAAATCTCTACCAATTTAAAGCTGAAATTTTTAAATCAGTGACTGTTTATATAATTCAACTACATGCCCTGCTGAGACTGTAGAATGTGTGAAAGTCCACAGCTAGTTTTTATGAGCTAGAGGGTCACTTGGCCTGTTACAATTTGTATTGAAATGTATTTAGTAAATTAAGATGAGTAATCACACAAAGAGAGAGAGAGAGAGAGAGAGAGAGAGAGAAGGTTTAGGGTGAGGCTTTGCTGCTCTTCTTATTTGGAGATTTCCAATACCACTGTCTGAACACTGCATTCAGAACAAGCCATGAAGGTTAGCTGTAATAGTATCAAATGCCAAGGATGAGGAAGAATTAGTCTCTGCTCTTTACTAAAGAGTAAAATGTTATAATTTCTTTTGCAGTACAACTGTATCAATATTATCACAATTTAGTACTTTTAGTTTTATTTTATTTAGTATTTTTAGTCAAAAAATCAGGATAGATATATGTTGCTGCATAATTTGACACTGAAGTTGAACAACGGAAATGCTGTCATTTTATTTATACCATGGGTACCTTATTTTTCATTGTAAGTGAGACCATGTTCATATTGCAACTTATTTCAGTGTTAAGACCAAGCAACTATTGATCCCTTGCAGATCAACATTTTGTTGCAACTAATAATGTCTCTGAAGGCATCAGTCAGGCTCAGGCTAGAAAACTGCCAAAACATTGTTCACTTTGTTTACTCTTTAATCAGTTGTGTCAAGGGAGTGCCTGCATGTTCTGGAAATAGAAGGGACAATAATGAGTCACACACTTAATAAAGATGAAATTAAAGAAGAGGGATTGTTAGGTACTGATAATTACGTCACCTTCATTACATTTACTCTGCTTAAGTCACACTTTCTATGTAGACCAAATAGTTACCATTATAGCGCTAAGGTAATTTTTAAAACCTGTGCCTCTCTCAAATTCAACTTCAAAGACATTTCCTAGTCCTGGGCCTGTTTTGCTCCTAAACCTTTACTTTGTTTGTGAATAATGATTTTCATGGTTTTTTTTTTTTATTATTTCTGTTAGTGGTCTCGCACAGACTCTAGTTTAACTCCATGCCACTTTTCCCCCCAGAGTTGTCCATTTTCTGTATCAGATCCACAAAATAAAGAATCACTTCACAGATGGCTATGGCTGTTTAAGCATTTGCAAAACTACATACTGCTTAAGGTGTTGATATGTCAAAGACCTTCGGAGCACTGGACAGTTCTCTGTGGTTTTACATGCTGGATGTACAATTAAATCTAAACTGGAAAAAAAGGTACCACAAAGCACACATGGAAGAAAATGAATTTTTAGGTGAAAAGCACTTTGAACAAATGAGACATGGAAATATTTTTATACATTCATATTGCAGTTGCATATATTTTAAATCATTTTAAATGAAGTGTGAAGTTATTTAGGTTTGCTTTTCATTTTCAGAATTCACTTTTCTAATGTTTTGGGGAATTCTACTCCCTCGTAAATGTTACTTTTTTCAGAGGTTGACACTGTATGTAGGCAGGGCAACTCTCATTATTGCTGTTTCAGTTCTACCTAAAAAGTAAAAAATGACAGGAATAGTGTAAGTCTTTGTTTTACCTTTGTCCGATAAAGGACTAGTCTGTCAGAGGGCAGATTTTTTTTTGTTAGAAGAGAGCAAAATGGGTATATGAATTTAACATTTTTTTTCTTTCCCTGAAGATTTTCTTTTGTCATACAATTTTATAATCACTGTATGTGGGTAACATTAAATTAGTAGAGATCAAGGCTCCTCAAATCCCAGCTCTGCATCATCACTGAGAAATTGCACTTTGTCTCATCGTTCCCAGTTGCTAGGATATTGAACTGTGATGGCATAATTAGAACAGATCTTTAGTGTACAGGCAGGAGCAAAAAAAAAAAAAAAACACTCAAAGCAACTTCTTAAAGCAATATACATCATTTTATGCATTTGCATAGTGATTCAGTCCAATTCAGAGTTACAAGGGGCTGGCATCTATTTGGGCAATATTCGGAACATGGCTGGTGCTAGGGACAATCACACACTGACAGACAATATGCTCATTCATACAAGGATAATTTAGAGTCACCAAGTATCCAACCAAACATATTCAACATGTGTAAGTAAATAAAGAACCGCAATCACACAGGGAAAACATGCAAACTCTATATGGACATTAACCTAGCATTCTTAAAATAGGTCACCAAAAATTCAGGGTGAGGGTAAATGTGGGGCTCATCTGAATAACTAGGTTAACAGTTTTTTTTGTTTTTTTATACATATATACAGTGATACCTTGACTTACGAGTGTCCCAACTAACAAGTTTTTTGAGATACGAGCAGACTCTTGGCCGATTTTTTGCTTTGAGTTGAGCGCTAAAATTTGGGTTACGAGCCAGCTTCAGATACCCCACCCCACCGCTAGTTCGTGCAGCTCGCCACAGTGAACGCCGCAACATCCCGTGTCTCAATCATTCACTTTAAGCAGTTAGCTTGCAGTGGAAGCTTCAGTGTTGTGCTTGCATTTGTGCTTGCAGTTATTTTGCAAAACTTCATTTTTCCAACTATGGGTCTGAAGAAAGTGAGTGTGAAGGACAGTGCAGAGAAGAAGAAGAAGCGGATGATGTGCATTGAATTAAAGGAAGAAATTATAGAAAACCATGAACAAGGTGTGCGTGTAGTCGATTTGGCAAAGCAGTACAAGCGTAGCACTTCTATAATCTGCACCATACTGAAGCAGGAGTCGATAAAGGCTATAACGCCAGCCAAAGGGTGTTAAAATCATTTCTAATCAGCGGACATCTATCCATGAAAATATGGGTAAGCTGCTGATTGTGTGGTTGACGGAGAAGCAGCTCGCAGGAGATACCGTGACAGAGGCTATAATCTGCGAGAAGACACGAGCGATTTACGCTGATTTGCAGCAGCAGACCCCAGGCACTTTGACAGACTTGGCATCGGGCAAGCCGTTTAAAGCCAGTCAGGGCTGGTTCGAGAATTTTAAAAAGTGGACCGGCATTCACTCCGTTGTCAGGCATGGTGAGGAGCGAGCGCGGATATGAAGGCAGCTGAGGATTACCTCAAAACTTTTGCAGGAATAATAGTGGCTGAAGGATACATCCCCCAGCAAGCCTGGACATGGATGAAGGTGACATCAATGAGCTCATCGAGGAGCACTCTGAGGAACTGACAACGGAGGAGCTAAAGGACCTACAGATGCAGCAGCACATGGAGGTTTTGCAGGAAATAAGTGACGCAGAGGAGGCGGAGGAAGTTATCTCTACAAGTGAGATAAAAGAAATGTTGGGAATGTGGGAGAAACTTTCAGACTTTATTCAAAAGAAACACCCAGAAAAAGTTTCAACTTTTTCGACGGCGCTATTTAATGACACTTGCATGACGCATTTTAGAAACATTTTGAAAGGGAGGATGACCTCATTGGACAGGTTTTTTTTCGAAAACCCCTGCAGATGAAAGTGAGGAAGGTGCGGCAAAAAGGGCAAAAATCAATGAATAACATTCAGTTATTCAGTTCAGTCTTTCTCTACCACCTCCGTCAGCATCTTCAACTCGTTTGATCTCCAAGGTAAATGCTGTACATTATACTGTACTGTACTTAATAAAACCAGTTTATTGCAGTACATTCTATTGTATTGTGTTTTTATACAATATTCGTTATTTATAAGTACATTTTTCTTATTTAAAAACATGTAACAAAAAAATTACAGTATTTTTTGGGGGTCCGGAACAGATTAATGGCATTTCAATTCATTCAATTAGGAAAATTGATTTGAGATAAGAGCATTTTGATTTACGAGCTCGGTCACGGAACGAATTAAACTCGTATCTCAAGGTATCACTGTATTTTGTACATCAGCACTGTGAGTTTTATAATGGTTGATGTGGGACACATGTAAAGAGAGTGTTGAACTCCTACTACAACACCAATAAAATAAATACAAAAAAATAAACCTATGTAAAGTTATGCATGCCCATGCTAAAATAAGACTACTTTATTTTGGTTAGTTTGCATTGCTTAATGAAGTGAAACTATCCAGTTATTGTAGTTCTGAAGGTGGGAACACTATGGCACAAACTCATATTTCACATCGAATGTGAGTTATCTAGATAGGAACTGCAAATTCACTTTGGAGCAGGACTGCATTGGCACACTTGACTAATAGGAAGCTGTTTTCCTTCTCATTCAACAGAAGCATTGGACAATATTTACTTTTCAAAGCTTTTTAAAATATTTTAAATAAAACAAAGATCTATTTATTATCTAACAAGCAAACTTCACAAGAATGTACATTGCTAAATAAACAGACTTTGAAGCTCCTCTGTGGAAATTTTGCCATTATATTCATTTAAACCTACGGGAATGTGTGCATTATGGAAAATACTTTGTTACAGTTAAATGTTCATTCATGCAAGATACACAATAAGTCAAAAAGTATCTGCAATAATATATTATAAGATGTAGTAGGAGTTGCACATACATCTGGGAGCTTTGTTTGTCTAAGTCGCTGTGAGAAAAGTTCAAAGTGGTCTGGTTAAATACAGTATTAGCATGTTTTACTATTGTTACTATGGTTTCTTCCATTTCCACATATACATAAAAACAGCACTGGGCTGCTTTTTTTTTTTTTTGTGGGCTGAGACTGCGTCAAGAGTACAGATCCATAATTGATTTCCAATACAGAATGAATACATTCCGACTCTGCAAAAGGAATAGATTGAAAACAACAAGAATGCTCACAAGTGTAACTGATGAAAAACAACTAGATTGTCCATCCTCGGCCACTAATGTTGACAATAGTAAATGTGCTTGTGACATCGTTCTGGGAAATAATCATGTGGCCATTTCATTAAATGTGTTACTGACCTAGAAGACTGTTGAAAACTGATGCTAAAGTAAGCTCTTGTTTCTTTTCTTATACATATACACTTATTGATTCAACCTTGAATTTCTTTTAAAATGTTTTATTAACAAATACTTTGTACTCTAAATAAGAAAAAAGGAAATAAACAACTAAATTCGGATCAACAATGAAAGCATTATTATTAATGTAAATTTGAAGGAATGAGCTGATGCAGGTTTATGCAATCCTCTGGGATTCCAACTCTTAAATTTTGCGCTCTCCAACTGTATCACATAGTACAAAATCAACAGCAAAACCAAAAGATTCAATTTGAGTGGTCCAAAATGTTAACAGCTAAAGGTGGATCAGGTGGATCAAGAACAAACAGTAAAATTAATACCTTTTAAAGAAGGTACAGTATTTAAAAACAACGTGTTCTTTGTATAGTATTACACTGCATCACATACAGTATATACCATGCAGTACTTCCACAATGAAAAAGTCCACCCCACTTCTTGACCCTGGAATATGAAATCCTCTTTGCAGAAAAACACCAATTATTTAATATCTAAAATTATTTATAATACAAAAATAACAAATAATAATAGAAAAAGATTTACCTTCAAATTAAAAATCAGAACCCCACTGTGATTTAAGCAAATAGAATAAAAAAAATGGCATCATCATGATATCATTTTCTATTCAGAGTAGAAATTACAGATTTGTTAAAATAAGTCATAGAAAAAAGTTGCCAAATTACATTACCACCACAGATATAAAAATATATAAATAAGGAAAGAAACAAATAAAAAATATTAATACTGCATTTACAAAAATCCAAAAACAAATAAAAATGCAGTGTCAAAGCCCCAAAAACCCATATAAAAATACTAAGCATAGGGAACAAAACACAAACTCCTTATTGACAAACTAGCAATCATTTACCGCGCTCTCCCATCCTGTGATTGTGCTTTTACAAATTATTGTCTCTGTATTACTAATATGATATTTCACATTATTATGTAATGCTATCTTATTTTAAATAGAGGCACTCTTTCATTACTGTGGCAACACTTATGTCATCAATGAGGCACATGGTCAGGCACCTGTTCAGGAGAGTCATTATGGTCATGATGCTATTGTGTGGAAATTATTAAAGAAGGCACTATGCATTCTTGGGAATCCACATTTTTGGATAAAATTTAGATCATGATTATATCATGGTCAGCAAATTCAGCTTTGCTGGAATCTTTACACCTTTAATTACCTTTCATTTTTAAATATCTTGATTTTAAAGACTTGTTCAGGTTTTAATATCAGATTTCCAAGTCTTTCTGGCCTTCTGACCCTTTTTTTTTTCTTTTGAATTTAAAATCTCCATCTTTTTGTTTTTGGGGGGGTCTTTTACCATTCATCTTTCCTGTCAGGCTATCATACCAATAGGAAAAAACATACATGCCAGCCTAAAATAAACCAACTCCTGAAGAGAAAAATGACTAGAACTGTAAAATGCAAAAAGAAGAAATAGATTTGAGTAAACAAGTGGAAGCTATTAGAAGAGTTCTTCACAAGAGAAATATGTAAATTTAGAAAAAGCTCTTTTGGCCCCTGATCATTTGTCTGTGCCAAGTTTATGTGTGATAATTAGTCATTAAATACAGAAATCAACACTATAATTTGCACCACTGCATCACAAACAAGAGTCATTGGCGTACAGCCAATTTAGAGTTTCCTATCATATGAACTTGAGCATCTCTGGGATATATGATAACACTGGAGTACCTGAAAAAAATCCAAGTGGATATGTGAAGAATGTGCAAATTCTGTACAGACAGTGGTCAAACAAGCATTTCAACCTAGAATTCTAAGGTCAAGAGGTGACTCCCAGAACTTATGAGGACCACCTATGAGGACAACCAGGTCAGGCAATTTCTGATTTCCAACCTAATATCTGATTATAAATTAATCCAAAAGTACTGTGAGATTTGGCTCTGTATTTTTCATGAATATTTAATGTTATTGGATATATGTCATAAGCATTCATTTCTATGTATGCACCTGCACTTATAACCACAATATAATTTGTGCTCTTCAAGAATTAAAATGGTTGCAAGTAATTGTTGCACTTTTCCATTCAATATTCATTTCAATGTGTTTTTCTGTGTACAGAAAACAGCTGTCTCATTTACATAATTTGAGTATTGTACAGCTGTTACAATATAAAGTACAATTTATCCAGCAATTGTTTGGAACTGTAGCTACAAATGGCTTATTCTTTTATTATTTATTTTAACTGGTACAAGTTGCATTCTGTTCTTATTTCTATTTTAATGTGTAGCCACATAATGTTTTTTCTCTACTTATGAAACTCTGCTTAATTCTTTCTATTAAAGTGGGACTCTTTGTTATCATGGCATCTAAAGTGGCATGGATGGAAAAAAGTTTCCAAAACATACTTGTTTTAAAGAAGATTTTTGATACTATGATGTTGAAATGAATTCTTCCTGGCAATGGTACAACATTAAACTTCTGCTTTTCTTAAAATCCCTTAAGCTTTTACAGCATTATACAACTATTTGTAATACTTCTGTTTCACTACCTTCCTCTACTAATGTAAACCTTTTATAGCACACAAATGTATCCCACTTTATAAGTGTTACCAGGTGTTTGGATTTATATTAATTTACTCATAATTAAAGTAAACTAAAACCCACTAGAATCTAAATGATTTACTGTGCTTTTAACAGTGTAATGAATGTAAACATTATATATTTTTTAAAATGGTTACTGAATGTAAATTGTTTTTACACTAAATAAAGGCCCATTCTTATCAGTACAAATCTATTATATATTTTTCAGTTTTGCAGTTGCTGCCACAAATCTGAATCTTTATATTTAATCATGAAATATCAAGCAGATCGCTAGGTTAGCCTGCAAATTAATCTGTTCCTCCTCAGTATGGTCCAGTTCTACATAAATAGAATAGGTTGACACAATCCCATCACCAAAATACAAAGAGTTCCTTTTTGTGCTTGGGCTCACACATTGTAAGCAACTAATTCCAAAAAGTAAATATACAGAGTGAGAACATATATGAATCAGCCGATGCTACAGCAAAAGTTTTTATTTCTACATAGTCTGTCAATTCTAAATAATACAACCACAAAAAAAGTTGTGGATTGACATGCAATGTCTACATTTCACAATGTGAAAACTGGAAATGTGACTACATTTTAATGTGATAATGTATAGGACAAAACTAAGCGAAAGCTTTATTTACAAACAACAATGTTGGCACACAAAGTGGTCTACTGTATTAATAAGACTTGTAAAATGGATTCTGCTATTAAATGAACTTATTTAGTACACAGGGAGATTTATTTCAGCATACTTTTTGGGTGCATTACAGAAATAAAATGGTGCATATTATGATGAGCATAGATATGAAATTGTGCATCAAATTTAAAATTTATTTTACCACTTGTTAGAGATTACCAGAATCCAGTCACACCTCACTATGTTATACACTAAAACATTGGGCTATGGCATACTGTATCTTCATCACCTTTCATTTGATTAATTTCCCACTTCAATCTGTTTCTGCAAAGAAGTATTACCTGATTTTTAGTAATTTAAAATGCTACTTTCAGAAATGCATTGACACCACTATTAAATCAGCATCACTCTAAATGGCATTAGTTTAACTATGCTGAGCCTGCATTTATAAACATTCTCCTGTATCCATTTGGGAAACTTTTTTTCCCCCTGACATTCTGATCCATGCTAAAGAAGCTCTTTTTCTCTGATACAAGATATCAAGATATCTTATAAATAAATCACACTTTTCCTCTGCATATCCAGTGTTTACACATTGATGAAAAGTCCATTTTAGTTCTTTATTGTGTCCTGCATTTTTATATGTGCCCTTCTTCATTGTAATGGTTATTTTTTGTAAATCATTTGTACATCATAAAACAGAGTTTACAAAAAACAAAAGGTAGGGTCACTTGCTGAATAATTCTAAAATTATAACTCTATGTGACAATAAGACTCACGCAGGCCTCCAGGTCATTAATGCACTTGATTCTCCTTATTAGTTTGCTCAAGTTCAGCCTGACATAGTTGCATGCATTATGATGGTGACAGCAGCTTGATGTCGCACAGATATGAAAACCTATCAGGTTGTAGTAATGCACCTTTAGCCATACAATTTGGTTGCTCTTTTTTGCATTTCAAAATGTGACTTTACAGCAGCAATTGCATACAGCAGAAGAGGAAATTCACAATACATTTTTAACATATCGTTCAGAAACCTGGTAGTTTTGCTTTTTTTGTAATTCTAGTGTAGAAGCATTGAGCCCAAGGCAGAAAGCTGTCCTTGACAGTATGTCAATGTCCACTGCAAGGCTCACTCATGCACACAACTGTACTAAGCCAATTCAGAATTTTCAAGTAAGTTACAATGCTCATCAGTAGGAATGTAGGAGGACAACTGGCACATCTAGGGAAGAAGAAATGTAGACGTAGAGAGAAGGTGCACAATCCATACAGACAACTCTGCCACATGCTGGATTCAGACCAAGGATACTACAGTTATGGCACAGTAGTGTTATCCATTGTGCAGTATGTTGTTAGTTCACATAAATAACAGATGGGTGGCACCTTGGTACAGCTACTGACCTCCTAAAAAATTCAGGTTTGCAGACACCACTCAACTAACTTTGTGTGTGCATACTCAGAAACAAGCTGGTTTTCTTACAGGAGAATATTTGTGCTTGCTTTGACAGAACAGCAATATTCACTACAAAATGAAACTGTTAAGTAATAAAAGTGGCTGTTGTACTCTCTGTATTAGTAGAAAGGGCAGTGATTTAAAGTAAGAAAACAGAGGATGAACAATAGTCAAAAAACAGACAAAGTCAAGAAAGTCAAAAAATCAAAGCATCAAAGCTTAAAGAAAACCCTAACTCCTAGTCAAGTAGATTCTAAATAAGAACCTAAATTCAAAAAGTCAAACAACAAAGAAAATGTGAGATAAATATTTAGGATATTCACAATCTTGGACAAACAGGAAATGCACAAAAGTTTGACCTGGTGATGCAATGAATATGCCTTGCAATGGCATAAAAGCAATAAACACATGATCACAAAATGGTGACACACTTCAAAAACAAAACAACACTGCAGGAGAATGCATTCAATTTTTAATGTAGTTAAAAATAACTTAGAATGGAATAAAAATGTTAAATATGAACTCCTAAGGGTTTTATAACTCTAATTTATATACAAATCTTTTATTTAACCATGTGTCTGTGTGGGTTTCCAGTGGGTGCTTGAGATTCCTCCCACTGTCTAAAGACATGCAACACAATGCTGCATTGGCCTTAGTGTGTGTCTGGTGTGTGTGTGTGTGTGTTTTCCCTGTGATGGTCCGGAACCCTGTCCAGGGTTTGTTCCTGCCTTGTGCCCTGTGCAGCACCCCCGTGACTCTGGTCTGGATTAAGTGGGTTAGAAAATGATACTGACTTTGATTTAAAGCCTAAAATATTTTCACTAAACTATAATTTGAAAGTAAAACAGTGGATTTAAAATCATAGTATACAAATAACTATTTACAGCCATTTTTTTTTATTAAGTACTTAATAAGATAAGGTGTGGTGGTGGATTGACTTACACAATTGCTTTACAGCTCCAGGATCTTGGGTTGAAACCCGGACCAATACAGAATTTATATGTTATGCCAACATTCACATGGGCTTTCTCAATGTATTCTAGTTTTCTCCTACAGTATATCTCAAAGATGTACATGTTATGCTGAATAGAAAATGATCACAAAGGTAAACTATATGCTATTATACCATATAGCAAATGTCAAGTTTAAAGTTATAACTGCTTCCTACCCAGTGATGCTGAAATTGGCTCCAGCCCTCCAGACCCTAAATTGTTTTAGGGAGGTTAAAAAAGTAGGAAAATGGATAAAACAGATTATTAATCATTTAGGAGAAAAAAATCATTTTCAAATAAACGTATTAATTATTAAAGAATAAAAAGTGTAATTATTTATTAAAATTATGCATAGTATTCTGTAAATGTTCAACAGTCATCTGTTCTTCTCAAGGGAATTCCTCCTAAGAAATTTTACCAACAGCATATTCTTTCGACAACTTCTGAATTCAAATACTGTAGTATGAAAATGGAATTTAAAGCATTGTTCTTTTGGAAGTAAATGATTCTATTGTACATGCACATTTACAAATTTTACTAACTACAGCATTTTAGAGGTGTCTGCACTTGTTAAAATGAAATTTTTTATTTGTGTCATACTGTATCATTTCTGAAAAAAACTGAACATTGAAATAAACACGCTGGATTTTCTGATCACAGTGAGCTTTTCAGAAATATCCTGGATAGCATTAAAATTCTAGTGTACTATGTTCAGATCAATCCCTTGACATCAGTGAGTCAGTGAAAAATCCATATCAAACAGTACAAGAAAACAACATTCTTCATAAGCCCAAAATTTACACTTCTATTGGAATTTCACTGTGACAGCCTTGATATAGTGCAGCTTTCATTTTCAAATGTGACAAGCCAGCTTTTGTCTGTGAAACGCTGTCAACAGCGAAAGGAACAAAAATGTATACACTAAAGAGATTTCAAAGACGACATGCAAAAAGGTTTTCTTTAAAGATCTGATGAACGCTGAACAGATAAACTGCAGTTTGCTGCAAGGTTAACAATGTAATTTTGGTTGAGCTGTACATCAAGTACCATCATAGCCAGAAACGCAGAACAAAGCAAGTGAAGCATTTGGAGTTTCTGGCTCAGTGTGTATAAACCAGTTAAACAGTACTGTTATCCTCTGGCAGCAACCTTACATTCATTTTTAATTAACTATGTACACTATACTATATATAAAAATAATAATTGATCAAAAAATAATAAAAATAAATATAAAAATAAACTGCATATTTAGAGCATTTCAAAAACATATTTCAGCAGACATATTTTTATTTCCTAATGTGTCTGACAAAGTCTTGCAAATTGTTTTATTCTGGCATACACCAAAGCAAGAAAAATTATTAAATGGTTTGTACTGTAATGTTATTCGCATTGTAAAGTGGTACTGTGCAAAGCAGCCATTTAAAATGATGAAAGTCCAAATGAAGGAAGGAAATGTTTGTATTTAAGTAATTTCTTCCATTTCTCTCTTTAAAAAGTACCAAATAAAAATATTCCTGTAACAAATACTGAATTATTGACCCACTGAGAACCAGTTCATTTGACAACTAAGAAATGTTGCTTCTTCTGCCAGGAAGTATTACTGTCATCCTACAATTAGCACCAAGAATGAAGATTACTCTACAAAACATGTTTTCACATGGACTTGGGCTACAAACCCTTAAACAAGTAAACAGTATCACATTGAATTCACATAATTTAGATTTGAAAAAGCTAGTTAAATACCAAATTCTAGAAACAACACTGAGATCTGATCTGAGCACTAGAGAACTGGAAAATGAAAGATGCCACAAGATGAGTCTTTCAGGAAAAAAAAAATCAAACTAAATCTCCACTCATATAATTGTGTCTACTTTTATACCAGACACAGAATCTGGCTGTCACATATCAGAAGTTTGTACCATGCGGAGAAGCATGGATATGGTATGAACACATACAGGTGCAGAGATCAAGTCTGCTAAGCAGGTATTGACTGCTACTTGTTTATACATATTGTCTCAGTTTGTCCACCACCTGAAGATAAACAAATGGGAAGTATGGGAAAAGACCAAGGGCAAAGGATGGGAATCCCAGATGAGAAAGACAAGAAGTGTACTGAAGATCAGCCTCCCCACTGAGGTAAAACCTGAACACTGGATAGAGACAGTATGTTCCATCTGTTCTTGGGCTGTGAAAGGAATGTTCTCTGATAGATGAATAAAGTTATCACCATAACACTTTGAGTCCCAATTTGATAACTAGGAATTAGTAATTGAAGGGCCCATAAAGACTTATTTTGGGCACAAAACATACCATGGAGAAACCAAAGAATCTGTGTTAATCTGGACAAGCCTAGATATTGCTAGCCTGGTCTCAAAAATCAATCAATCAATCTATCTACTGTATCTATGCTATTTACAAAGAAAAAAGACACTAACCTCTAAAGCTGGTCCCCATATGGTGTGTGAGTGTTCTTCACAACACTTACACAGGCTTAGAAATGTAATCAGGTTAAAAGAAATCAGACCAAACACTTTTCTCATGGAAGCTGCATACCATTAAATGAAGCACATACAGTATATGCAGATGTCCACATGCTAGTCCGTTTAGAATTTATTGACTATACTTTTAAATGCTTGACATCTTTTGACAAGCTCAGCAATGAATGAAAAGAGGAAGACAAAAGTTCTTTCAATGACAGCTGTAAAAAGCATGTACTGTAGTTCCACCACTGACACTAACTGTAATACCCTCAAAGATATTTTTCAGACAACCTTTCACTGTTTAGTGGAAATCTTGTTTAAAAAGGGGTGTTTGAAATGCTGACCCAAACTATATTTGTGTTATCAAAATGCAGCCATAGAATTTAATTGGTAACCATAATGAGAAGACACAAATCAAAATACCATCCTGCAACCAAGCACACCAGAATTTTTATTTTGAACTAAGCATATTAATGTAGTGAAGTACTGTACTGATGTGGTGGAAATACTGTATACGCTTAAGACGTCAAGAAAAACAAGCCCTGAGCATTTAGAGCAATATGGCTAACCAGGAAATTATCTTAAGTTTTTTTCAAAAACAATAACAGTTCTATCCTTTAAGCCATCAGAAAAAAAGAAATTTCTGAAATGTATTCTAATAAATTTTAGCACAGTGTGACCAATTCACATTTGATATTATATCAGCACACGAGGCTGTAAGTGCCCCTTTCTCCATTAAATGCTTTCATTGTATTTCTGATGGCAAGCTCATGGTAATTTATAAATATTTTATCGTTTACAAGGAAATAAAAAAACCTACTTGATGGGAAAAAAAGAGAGCCTGACCCACTTGTGCTCTTCAGAATTTGCACTCTCCAATGCAATTTTAATGCCAGAAATCAGGGACTGAAGGTCAATTCTTTTGTACCATTTTGCGGTTATAGTGATTTGTATGTTCTTTGCAATGCTCCATTTTTAGATTTCCATTCACATCTTTAGAAAATGACAGTAAAAGAACTGGACAATTGGAATCTGTTAACTTGCTGATGTTTGTTTGCAGCCACAGACATACCTTTTCCTGCCAGCAGATAACAGCATTTTAACTCTTCTGTTAGACACAAACAATATATTAGTCTTATACGGCATATGAGTTTGACAATGACCACAGAGCTTTTATCATACCTTTCTAGCAGTGGAATTTGCTTTAATCTTTAACAACTATATAGCAAAGCTTCCAGCTGTTAAGGTTAAAATGTAAAATATTAAACTAAATTATATACTATTTACCTTTTGACATATCACAAACAGTTATTATCAGAATAAAAGAAACATTTTCAAATACCACAAATATATGTAACTTTTTTTTAGTGGTTCAAGAGTATGGCTATGTGGTTATAGTTACATAAGATTAGTCTTGCCTTATTAGTTACTTAAGCAACTCTGTGGTATGAAATTGAATTTTAACCCATTCAAATTGTTAAAATTAAATAGGATTTTCATTAAGAGGACATATTCAACTAAAACTCTGCAACCTATTCATTTTAATGTCCAAGATCCAGAGGTAAAGCAAATAGTAATGTGGGATTTACTAAGATTGCTTGGATGTTCAATGATATTTCACCACAGGCAGTCCCACTGCATATTGAAAACGAACACTGAGTGAGAAGCTGAACTGTTAAATTATTTTTGGCACTCAATGTGTAATGAGTGCTTTGAACATGATGTATTTATTTTGTGATGAACTATATGCTTTAACTTTAACTAGATCAATGCAGATTTAACTGATGATTGCTGTTTGCAACAGTACTTTCTGTAGAACATGAATCTTGTATGAGTATGTAACAGGGTTTCAGTATTTATGAAATTGCAACCTTGTAAAGCTTGTTTGCAGAAAATCACTCTTAACTGTTGCTTAAGACAGAAAGTGAATTTAAATGCCACCCACCACAAGGAAGAGGGGCGCATAAAGTGCAGAGTACAATCAAAGCCAAAAAAGGAAGAACTCAGGTGAATGTTTCTAGTATAAAATTCAGATCAGGTTTGTGCATTGTCTGTGAATGTGTGGGAGCTCCCCTTGATGCAGAAGATCATTTAAGGAGAAAAGTGTTTGAGTTACTTCTATCTGGCAAACATAAATAGGATCCTGTAATCGTTTTATTTTATTCAACATTGTTGAAGCCAGCATTGGTTTAATTTTCCATAATGTTTGTGAAATAGCAGGGAATGTATCATTTTGCAGGTGCTATACAGAATAATGTATAATTCTTTCCTAAATGAAAATATGTGTTTGTTCTGTAGGTTTGTTCTGTTACAGTTGTTTTTACTGGTATTTGAGGGCAACTTGGTTGATGGAGGTGCTTCTATTAACACTAGAATTACCAGAGCCTACGAAAAAACTCGTAGATCCGTCCCACCTTAAATCGTTTCACACTTCTCCATCAGCGTCTTTTGTCCTGTAAATGTCTTGATAAGCAGCAAGCAGCCTACTATCACATCTCCCACCGCCGCACAGTTTTCTCAGCTCAAATCTGTTTATCTGCGTGTCAGTTGCTTGGAGTTGTATAGAGTGAGAAGTCAAGAAAAATGACACCTTTTATAAATACTATATCGTTATTTGGAACACAGGCATTTCATGTGCATTCCGTGTCTACAACGATCTATGTAAATACATCGTTAAAACAGAAACGTTTTTCATGTTTTAGTAATAATTGACAAAATGTAGACATGAAGTTTATAATGTGTGAAGCCTGAAGTCCAAATATCAAAGAAACACTTTCACAAAAGGTACAAATATAATAGAACAAGGGCGCTTCTATTCAAAAATATAGCTGCAGAAAACGCACTATAGCTCGAATGTTATTTATTTGGATCACATAAAGACGCGCTATAGCTCAAATGTTATTTCTTTGGTTCACATAAAGACGCGCTATAGCTCGAATGTTATTTATTTGGATCACATAAAGACACGCTATAGCTCGAATGTTATTTATTTGGAACACATAAAGACGCGCTATAGCTCGCATGCTATTTATTTTGCCAACGCTACACCTTCCATATCTAAACACTAGCATGGTGTATGTGCCCAAAAACTGCATTCTCGTACCATTGCTCGCATACTAAAGTGTCAGCAGGTATTTTTAGTGACATTACACGTGTAATTTGTGAGCATGCCCTTGACGATCAAACAGAGGAAGCCTCTGCAGTTCACTTGTGACTTTATGCTGTAGATCTGGCTCTTACATACAAAGAACGGTGCATGTGCCCAAAACATTAACATTTATATGTTACTTACATAAAAGCCAGATCTAATGTTATTTACCTATTTACCTTGAGTTATTTACTTACATGACAAGGGTTCTACATCGGATCAAAAATGTACTTTTGCCATCGCTGTACTTTGTATATGTACATGGTACGCTCTGCACTTGTGACTTTATGCTGTAGGAAGTAAGTAAATAAATAAAGGTAAATCAGATGTTATTTACCTTGAGTTGTTTACTTACATGACGACGGTTCTACATCGGATCTGGCTTTTATGTAAGTAACATCCATCCATCCATCCATTTTCCAACCCGCTGAATCAGAACACAGGGTCACGGGGGTCTGCTGGAGCCAATCCCAGCCAACACACGGCACAAGGCAGGAAACAATCCTGGGCAGGGTGCCAACCCACCGCAGGAAGTAACATATAAATGTTAATGTTTTGGGCACATGCACCGTCCTTTGTATGTAAGAGCCAGATCTGTCACGAGTGCAGAACTTCCCATGTACATATACAAAGTGCAGCAATGGCAAAAGTGCATTCTTGATCCGATGTACAATTGTCGGCATGAGTTGAGTGTACCTCTATTATAGCGCGTTTATGTGAAAACAGCAGTGTCAAATGTGTTGGGGGAGGGGGGGAGTTGGGAACGTGAACGCGGCTGAGAGAATAACAGAATAGAAAAAAACAATGCTATCCTTTACAAGTATCATAAATTACACCGGCTGTTACAGACTCAAATCAAATGTATGTTTTTATTCTAAAATAGTAAGAACATGAGCAGCTCAGTTCTCAAAACGGACTTGCCTGGGATCGAACCTGTGAAGCTTTGGCTTCAAGTCAGCAGCTGATATCGTTGCACCACCGAAGCTGTCGTAACAATTGCGTGTCAATGTCGCAGGTAAATGCGGGTTGTTTTTCTGCAGTTATATTTTTGAATAAAAGCGCATTTGTTCTGTTATATTTGTACCTTTTGTGAAAGTGTTTCTTTGATATTTGGAATTCAGGCTTTACACATTATATACTTCATGTCTACATTTTGTCAATTATTACTAAAACATGAAAAATGTTTCTGTTTTAACAATGTGTTTACATAGATCGTTGTAGACACGGAACGCACATGAAATACATGTGTTCCAAATAACAATATAGTATTTATAAAAGGTGTCATTTTGCTTGACTTCTCACTCTATACAGCTCCAAGCAACTGACATGCAGGTAAACAGATTTGAGCTGAGAAAACTGTGCGGCGGTGGGGGATGTGATAGTAGGCTGCTTTCTGCTTATCAACACTTTTACAGGACAAAAGACGCTGATGGAGAAGTGTGAAGCGATTTAAGGTGGGACGGATCTATGAGTTTTTTCGTAGGCTCTGGTAATTCTAGTGTTAAGGGATATTGAATCAAGACTAAAAGAATAAGAAATTGAAAGATTCAAAAGTTTCAAGGGAAACAATTGCAATTTCAGGTAAAAAATACTAAATGCTAATTAAATGCGGGAGGCCGGATTTGCACTAAAGATAGTAAAATATAATTGGTTTCCAAGATGACCATCGGATGTTAATCTGGTGTCTGTTAGGAAAGGTGATGTATTTACAACTTGTAAAGCAGACAGGTCTTATTTCTTTTTAAATACAAAAAAGAACAGAGTGTCACATGTTTATTTGAAGGAAAGTACAATGCTATAGCCAACTGTAGATTGGTTGGGCCGATTACCACTAAGGATAGAAAATAACAGCAAGCTAGCTAAAAATCATGAAGTTGCACTTGGATATCTGTTAGCAAAAGTAATATTGTATATTTATGGTTATTTAAAAATGAAGGCATTACCTTTAAAAGTGTTTTAGACAGAAAAATGAATAATTTATCCAGGGTGTAATATCACAGCACAAAGGCATTCAAAGTATTTCTTACACTGCAATTGCTGAGAAATATGGTCCTGGGAACAACCACTGTTTGAGAAAGTGAACGTAGCAGTCCAGTCAAGGCTCTCCTTTTATTAATTTAAGCTTGTATTTGGTAGAAAACATCACATTCGGACAGATATTACAGGCACATATTTATTATTCTCGTCTTTTTCTATCTTTCATCTTTAAGAGGATAGTTAGTCATTCCTACATAGGATTCCTGTGAATATGACATACTTGGTGAGAATGTTCAGGGATGTCTGATGAATATTGATTGATATTTGAACCTGCCTGTAGCCTCCTCTCAAGTCAGCTAGTGCTAAGATGCTGCTGTGGCAGCAGCCTGTCCTGCCAGAAAGAGAACCTCAAGGGGATATGAACATTAATAGAAAACTGACATACAGAATCCCCATGTAGGATTTAGGGCCTTTCCCTACAATTGTTGATACTGAAATTCTTGCTATGCTCACAATGAAAAGTGTATATGTTTTTTTTTCATGGCATTATGGTCATGATTGCTTTTATTATTATTTTTTTTTTTGTGCTTCCCTGAAGTGATTGGGACAATTTATGTATTCTTTGTGGTGTTTTGGCATCCAAGAAATAGAATTTTGGTGTTTATTTAGAGATTTAAGAAACAGCATCTTTGTAAAGTTTATTTTTTTAACATTATGCTTCAATGCCATTTTGTTTTTCTTTTGGGTGCTGCCATTTACTGGAAGTAACATTGATAGTTTCCATGACGTTGAGTTCCGGAATTGCAGCATATGATGTCATCTGTGAGACCATAAAGAGATTGGCCTATGCATTACATTAGTGAGACTGGATAAAAACTGTTTTATTTGACTATTGCTTCTTTGGTGAATTTCTGGTTAAAAGACTTACTTTCCGACTTCTTGAGTTTGATTCTTATGTAGCCACTAGATTCAAATGACGCAGAGGCTTATCGACTAGTTAACAATCCCAGCATGGGTTGTGGTTTACATATTTCTCCTGGTTCTTTACATAAAGATTTTTACTCTGTCCTGAGACGGAACAATTAACTCCATGACCCAAAACAAAGGGAAAGCGAAGTAATCAGACTTATAAGGTTCTAGAGTACTGTCTCACTTTTTCTGTTGTTCAGTAAGCAAGCTTGTTACTGCCATTTAGTGTGTTGCTCAGTCCTTCCCTCTCAGTGAGCAAAAATGAGTCTTATGTCTACTTTCTGAATTAGGGATTGATCAGAAGAAATGCAGATATTCTTATGATCCAGTAATACCAAGACTGTGAGCCTTTGCAAAGTGTTTTGATGGCCAAGGTAGTTTGTCAAACTTACATACATGCATTTTGTAGGCCGGCAGAAGAATTATGCCAGGCTGACCTACACATTCTATTTGGTTTGTGCTGCTACAGTGAACCCTGAGCCATCAATTTTGGGATTAACTCAAACCTGGAAGGCAAGGAACTCAAAGGTACACCTTGCTTCTCACTCCTGACAGCAATTTTCATTTACAAAATATCTAGGCATCTGTTTGAGGATGGCTCTATTGTTTTAATGACTGCAATTTGTGGATTAGGCCACAACGCAGTGTGAAGTAGCTTGGGTGAGAATCAGCATTACCAAACCTGAGCCATCTCTGCAGAAGGGTAAAGCAATCATTGAGTAGAAAGCCACTGCACTAGGCAAAAGAGTATACTTCAGTGTATATTTTATGTCAAATTTAATGTCAAAAGGTTTTTAAGTGACTAGAAGTGTGGCACCAATACTGCAAACCCTGAACCAGATAGTAATTTGAAACAAGGACAAAGAAGTAATTTCATTAATCAGTCTTTTTGGTCTATTTTGCCATCTTCACCCATGCCTATGTTCATTACTCATGCACTGATCTAAAATAATGCAGGTACAAAGCACTGAAATTATGTTGCTCCACAAAACTGTAAAACTTACTCACAGTGTTAGAAGGAAAAGCTTACTAGGAGACACTGGAGTAGAAACACTACTGCTCCTGATGAAAACGAGTTCAGGTGAAGTGAATTGAATATTTAATAGCTGGTCATGGTTGACTTTTAAATACAGTTAAAATACAATTTAAAAATATACAATTTGAAGAAAGTAAAAGGCAACATTTTATAGCACTTTTTTCAGCTGCTTCATACAAGTTGCCATTTGCCATTCATCTACTGTAGGTACAGTTTTCTGCATGACAGAAGTATATCTTAATGTCTGTGTACTCACTGTAGGCTGTATGCACACAATCCCTATGACAATGCAGCAAATTAAAATAAAAAACATTTGAAAATTAATTGTTTTAGTCATGTTTGTTATGCCTTTTCCAATTGCAACACTCAAGTCTGGTCCCTCCCGCACGAAGAAATGTTATTTCTCCAGTAGAAGCAATAAGTTTAATGGGTAGGATGAACTTAACAGTTGATAAGTTTTGGTACTTACTTTCAGAGCTTTGCATGGACAAGCTCCTGAGTACCTAACCAGTCTGCTCCATCTGGGCAACAGGGCCTTCTAGTTGTCCCCCGCACTCGGTTAAAAATCTGTGGGGATTGTGCCTTTCAGTCCATGGCACCAAGACTATGGAATAGCCTGCCTTGTGGTCTGCATGCAGCAGAGTCTGTTGATCCTTTTAAAAAATAACTGAAAACATCCTAAAGTGGAGGAGTTCAAGTATCTTGGGGTCTTGTTCACGAGTGAGGGAAGAATGGAGCGTGAGATTGACAGGCGGATCGGTGCGGCGTCCGCAGTGATGCGGGCTCTGCATCGGTCTGTCGTGGTGAAAAAGGAGCTGAGCCGTAAGGCAAAGCTCTCAATTTACCAGTCGATCTACGTTCCTACCCTCACCTATGGTCATGAGCTATGGGTAGTGACCGAAAGAACGAGATCGCGAATACAAGCGGCTGAAATGAGTTTCCTCCGCAGGGTGTCTGGGCTCTCCCTTAAAGATAGGGTGAGAAGCTCAGTCATCCGGGAGGGGCTCAGAGTAGAGCCGCTGCTCCTCCGCATCGAGAGGAGTCAGAAGAGGAGGCTCGGGCATCTGATCAGGATGCCTCCTGGACGCCTCCCTGGTGAGGTGTTCCGGGCACGTCCAACCGGGAGGAGGCCCCAGGACACGCTGGAGGGTCTATGTCTCCCGGCTGACCTGGGAATGCCTTGGGATTCTCCCAGAAGAGCTAGAAGAAGTGGCCGGGGAGAGGGAAGTCTGGGTATCTCTGCTCAAGCTGCTGCCCCCGCGACCCGACCTCGGATAAGCGGAAGAGGATGGATGGAAGGATGGATGAAAACATTTATTTTTAAATAAGCTTTTAATCAGTGCTGAATAGTTCTAGTTTGTTTATTTATTATTTTTATTGGTTTTGTTTATGTTTTGTTTTAACTGTTGTATTTGTACTGTATTTGTTGTTCAGCGCTCTGTGACCTTTAGTCTGTGAAGGGCGCTATATAAATAAACCACTATTACTACTACTACTACTACTACTACTACTACAACAAAGTTTGCCTCTTTGTTTGTTTTTTCTCTTGGAACACTCATGGTCCAAAAAATATATATAGTTTTTTTTTAATGCATATGCAAACTCTATTCTTTGGGAGATCTTGCACCTGATATACCTAGAAAGGCAAGAGGAAAAGGAGTGATTTCTATGATAATTGTATTTATGACTATTTATGTACATGAGCAGGGCTTTATATAATATGATTTATGTTTTTACTCTCAGATCTTATAAATAAATGCTATGGTCCCTATGCCATATACAATAATTTTATTAGCATTGTATAAATAAGGCAAAGAGTGCTTAAACAATTTGTTTTTTCTGCTTATATTAAATTAAAGCTGAATATAATAAAAGATAAAGAACACCTTCTTGACTATAATATCCCAAAGTCAATTCTAGATTGTTTCACATGCTAGGAATAAAGTGACTCTGATTCCCATTCATGACCTGACAAAAACAGCGATATGCCAAGTCTAATAGTGGTTACCACTAGATATGCAAAATAACAGGTTAACAACTGTAGAATAAAATGTACACTAACTGCTGAATGTTGGAGGTGCACTTGAACAAAGGGGTTACCAAGGATTTTTTATTACTTTTTTTTTGAGGCTGTTCTGTTCTGCTACCTTTATATACAGTATAATATGCTACCATGGCTGTTTGTTTGTCTGTCCAGGATTTTAAATCACGTGTAGCTTGCAAACCATTTAACCTATTGACCTGAAATTTGGTACACATATACTACGTGACATCTACTATCCGCTTTTGGGGTGATGATTGACATCCAATTTTATTCCTCTTTTTATTTTTATTTTATTGCAGAATCTACTCTCAGCAGTGGCCAGCAGGGCGGCCATGTGGCACATGTGTACGGGTGCTGTTCTTATCCCTACCGCCTTCACTGTCACTTCCCCTATCTCTTCATATCTTAAATCATCCTTGAGGCAGATTGAAGACTTAAGTGCCAGTTTAAGTGAAAAATTACAGAAAACGTACTAAGTAATTGCAACATAAACATTGACTTAATCAGTTTTAACGCAAAAAGATGCTGATGAAACAAGAGAAGAAGTGGGCCGCTAGGGTGGAGAAAAGAAGAGTTGCTCAGGAAGCAGCAAGCATATCAACCTCTGAGCCAATGAATGCTAAATGTACAGAGAAAGAGTATGAAAACCATGAAATCACGTCATCGTGCAGTACGCCATTACTGGTAAGAACAATAATTGACTTAGTGGTAGAATTCTGTGAATCACAATGCTCATAGCTTTAATGATTTTTAGGCTCACATACACAAACTACAGAGGTCAGAAGAGCTGTTTTTTTTTAGGCCACTCTTTGGGAAGAGTTATATTAGAAGATGATACATATGACCAGCAGCACAACAATACTTTTTCTTGACCAGCTATAAGATACTTTGCATGCTCTTATACACTGGCCAACGAGTATTCAATTTTAGCATGTTTATTTGTTTGTAATGTTTGTATTATTTTATGTCTCCTAAT
The DNA here is from genome assembly GCF_900747795.2 of Erpetoichthys calabaricus. Lineage (NCBI taxonomy): Eukaryota > Metazoa > Chordata > Cladistia > Polypteriformes > Polypteridae > Erpetoichthys > Erpetoichthys calabaricus. Next base: position 67,771,463 of record NC_041400.2, on the reverse strand, counting down.
ATATTGTTTGTAATAATTAAATTGTTCAGTGTATGCACCGACTGAATGTGCTCTACTATATGTTGTGAAATGTTGCCAACTAAAAGTGAACAAATTTTTACTTGTGGACAGTCACATTCTAAGTACTGTATAAATAAGAGTTTTTCATTAACTAAGATGGATACGTTCATTCAATTTAAAACATTACTAGAAAGAATCAGAACATGGAAATCATGATACCCATGCAAAAGGGACGTTTTGCTCATCTCTCACATCTTGCACACTCATGATATCTCGTTTAGTAGAGTCCTTATTGAATTCTTGACCTCATACTGCAAGAAATGATTTGCTTGTCAATTAATAGTGGATTATGAAGCAAAAAAGTTTTCAATGTGGATATATGGAATTTTGTATTGAATGTCTGATCTTGTCTCACTACCCACCCCAACCCACTGAAATCCATGGACGCAGCAAAGTGGTAGTCTGAGGTTATTACCTGACCGTGAGGGCCCATCATGGGATTGCTGGGATTGTGGGGTGGAGGCTGTGCGTGTGGTGAAGGCTGTGAACCGGGAGGTCCCTATGGAGAAAAGGAAATTCATAGGTTACAACATAGCAAAGTAAAAGAGATCCGCACTCCACATGTGCTCAAGGCTGGGGATTAAAGTGTTTTGCTCAGTGATACTGTACTCAAATAGTTTTATCTAGGCATTTTTTTTTTCCTTCCTAGTGGTATTTCTGTTAGCCATATATTTAAATCAGTGATCCAAGTTCAATGTACTCCACTCGTGTGAAGACCAAACGCAGTGCATGTTTGCAGAGTTTAAGTTGTTGAGTGATTAATAAAAGAACTTTATACTGTTGAGACACTTGTCAGAATATCAATTAATTTTTATATTGGTTTGACTTCCCAGAATAACTAGTAACGTTTTACAAAATCATTTTTAAAAAAAGACAACATATGGTTAAGCTATTTAAAATATAGGACAGAAAACTTACCTTGGAAAACAAAATGTATCGCCTATTCACCAGCATTAACAATGTTATGCTAATGAACCAATCAACACACTCAGAATAGATTAAAGTCATAAGTGGAATGTAACGGTTCTCCAGACTACTGTTTGATAAGTGTCAAACTCTATTACACAGAGTGATCATTTTAACTTCTATCAATTTTTATATAGTACACTAGTGAGACTACATCTGGAGTATCATGTACAGTATGGATAGCCATGCTAAAAAAAACTAAATAGCAGTACTTGAAACTGTACAGAGGTACATCCAGGCACAACCCAGGGCTTAAGGACATGTCATATTTTGACATCTTCAAAAAATTAAACATGTTTAGTCTGAAGCATAATAGATTGCGTGGGGACCTAATCTAGGTCTTCAAAATCCTCAAAGGTATTTTGATAAAGCAAATCCATCAGAATTATCCAGTTTAAGGGTGAATCACATACTCAACGACATCAGTGGGAATTAAGGGGAAGTGCACTTAAGACTGAAGCTAGGAAGCACTTCTTTATGAAGAGTTGTGGGAATATCTGGAAAAAACAACCGAAATATGCAGTTGAAACAGACTCCTTGACAACCTTTTAGAAGTATCTAAATGAGATATTGGGACAACTTATTGTAATTATTAGCTAAATAGACGAGCTTGATGGACTGAACGATCTACTCTAGTTTGTCATATCTGTTGGTTTTATGTACTGTAGCATCTTCCCACTGTTGAAATTCAGGTAGACAAATTTGTACACTGCAATTTGCAGAACAACTGCAATATATGATACCAGTTATTAGCGCTGTCCAAAATTCAATGGTGAGTGTAAGCTTATTGATTGTGGCTACTTGAGTTTTCAGCTGTTTTGGGTAAAATGTTTTTCGATATGGCTGGTAACACAGCCTGTAAATGAAGTGTGGTACCCTAGCTCAAAATATTTGATTAAGAGAAAGCTGAAAGCCTTTGATTGATTGGTATGCATTGATTGGTAACATGTATTGTTCTATTATTGGACCTATTTCAGCACAGTATTACAGAGTTGGCTATGAAATTCGTCAATCTTTCACTCAAAATGCTTCCAAACTACATTCAAGTAGCTAATATTAAACTTAATACAAGTCTGCCTTTGGTGATGTCTTACACAAAACCAATTAGGCAAATGATGAATAGTTATACATCAAAACAAATCTGTGCTGAGTGGACAGTTAGTATAGAAGCAGCAATATTATATTTTCTACAGTATATTCAAGAATAATCCTGACAGTTGCTCAAATTGCCTGCATAAAATTTTATATGCTATAGCTTTAGTATGTTCTTTACAAGAACAGAACTTCCTGAGATACACTTCAAAATGGTATTTTAACAATGTCCACTTTTTAACAATGAGAACCTGGTCAAACTTGGAGCTGCTGTCCGAGTTTATCTACATAAGTAACAATGATGCACTCACAACATACCTCTGTCAAACCTGCTAATCCAATTCATGGAACTCAGAGCATATCAAGGCAATATCAGACACATGTCTAGAATTATATGTGGATGAGGCTTCAGTCCAAAGCAAGGTACATACAAGCGCACACAAAAAAAACTGGACTGATTCAAAACTTCCAATTAACACACAAGAATGCAGAGGGAAAGCAAAATACACAGTGGAAAACCAGCACAAATACTAAGCAAACAATGACTGGGTATCAGTTTCATATCCAAAACCCCAGATCCATATGAGGTAGGAACACTAACTGCCCCAAGGTTCTTTTATATTTTTAACAAAATGTTAATTTGGTATTCTTAGTGCATTCTTTGTATATGCACACTGAAAAGTGTATAGCAGAAACACTGAGAGACAAAATGCATTTGGGTACTGAATAAAATGACACCAAAAATAAAGACGCTAGGCAAGGAGATAGGGAGCTCCAGGAGATCCACTCTAATTTAGCACATCTCACACTCAATACTCAAAAAAAAGATGCCCAGCAGCTTCTTAAAGGTCAGGTTGTTAACAAAGAACAAGACAGAAGCAGAGTCCTGGAAAGGAACAACTAAGATAATAATGTGCACTGAAATGTACAGAGATGGAAGGTTAAACTGGTATGACACCAAAAATAAGTACTAGTCATGGATATAGTAATGTGTATCCTATCTTGTGACATCTGGAGCAAGGCACTAATCAACACATCATGGGAGGACAACCCATACAGTGTACATAAATACATACACTCCCACTGTCACAAAAGCCAAGTCACTTCAGAAACACAAATTAACTTACCATGTACCTCTTTAGGAAACAGAGAAAACTGTGCATGAAAGAACTATTTAGGATGGGAATCCAGTTTTCACTACAACTGTAAAAGTAGGCATCTTTTTACAAAGTTGCTACTTGTGAAAACTGAATGAATAATTTGCCATCATTCAAAGTATAATCAAACAAAATCAAACTGTTTTATTTAGTACAGTTAGCCTAATTACGAAGCAACATTAAAGTATGGTTGGTAGAAAAGCAATTCTAAAAATATTAACTATATGATTTGAATAAATGAGAAGCCACTGTTCATTTTTGGAAGATTGACGCTTCCCTTGATAGTTCAAGCAGTCTGTTTTAACATATGCAAGTTTGGTTTTTTATTTAAACTATGAGAAACATGTGAGGTATGAGTTGAAATAAGAATGAATTTTTTGCTTAGTATTGTAAATTTATAATAAACCACTTTTGAGAAAAACCTAGACACTTCCCAATGACTGGAAAAACAATATTTACCATCTTATGGTTATTAAGAACTCAACAAATTAACTGAGGCAAAAGATTAAAAATACAATTTACAGCAGACATGGTACATCATGCCCTTGCCATCAACTACACAGGTTGTTTTACTTGAGGGTTCTTTAAAACATTATATAAGTAAGTTATAAGTATAGCAGCTAACACAGCCGAATGTTTTTAAGCAGCAAATGCATCTTTACTGTAAAGTGTTGACATAATGATGTGTAAATGAAATGTTGATGCATATGCTGTACAACTGACTTAATTTTGAACTATGCCTGCCAAGCAAACAATGATGAAAATATAAACAGAGTGAATGCAAAGAGATTTCCCAGACTCTGCTTAAATTAGTTGTTTAGCTTTAAAGTGTTTATGTATGCAATTATTCTACAATTTGGTAACCTACTGTTATTATATTCTAGTAGTATTTTTATATATTCATATATGTGTGCTATACAAGAATACAATGTAATGAATTGAAAAAAAGACACTGGAGAAGTATTTTATTAATGCGATATCTCAACAAAATCCAAAACTATAAAAAATTACAATATGCTCTAAACTACATGTACAGCAAAATACTGAAAATTATTACTGTATATCAAAAAGATTCAGTAAATTGTGTAGGGATTTTTTAGTAGGCAGATACCCTCACAATTCAAAGTTTTTTTACTTCTTACTTAAAGTAGGAAGTAAATTCATTATTATTAAGATTATTTTAATCTTGGCAGTTATAAAGCTGTCTAGATTTTTAAGCAATGTGCAAAATACCAGTGCCCTGGTAGTGTGATCGCTGAAAATAAATTTTAAAAACACATTATGGTACTACAAGTCACTTGGTACCTATTACTGCATTTGTGAAAATGTATGCTCAAATACCAATGACCCAAAGAAAGTCAATAGTTGGGTGTTCCCTTCAATTTTAGCACATTTTAACACTGAAATGTTGTGTTTCTGACCAAATAAGCGACAATGCTGGTCTGTGGCAGGGCGACTTTAATGATGTTTTATTCAACCGTTCTGAAAAAAACAAGAAAACATTTTCTCTGATTATCAATATTGGCTTTAATTTAAACTGAAGTGAAAACAAGGCTCTATAAAAAGAATTATTACCCAAAGGTTTCATTACTGCTGAAGTGAGCATTTAGTGGTGATGCAGCGAGTGATTTGGTAGCCTCTGTTCTTCCACACAGAAGTGCACACATGCAACGGATAGTGGCTGCACTGTGTGATATTGATCAGAAGTAAAAGACATTGTGGCTTTTGTTTGCGATTATCCTATTTAAGATGTGTGTATAGCTAACTATATATTCAACAACATCAGAATAAGATTTCCATGTTCAACCAAAAACAGAACACTAATGGGACCACAGACAGATACAGTGGTGTGAAAAACTATTTGCCCCCTTCCTGATTTCTTATTCTTTTGCATGTTTGTCACACAAAATGTTTCTGATCATCAAACACATTTAACCATTAGTCAAATATAACACAAGTAAACACAAAATGCAGTTTTTAAATGATGGTTTTTATTATTTAGGGAGAAAAAAAATCCAAACCTACATGGCCCTGTGTGAAAAAGTAATTGCCCCCTTGTTAAAAAATAACCTAACTGTGGTGTATCACACCTGAGTTCAATTTCCGTAGCCACCCCCAGGCCTGATTACTGCCACACCTGTTTCAATCAAGAAATCACTTAAATAGGAGCTGCCTGACACAGAGAAGTAGACCAAAAGCACCTCAAAAGCTAGACATCATGCCAAGATCCAAAGAAATTCAGGAACAAATGAGAACAGAAGTAATTGAGATCTATCAGTCTGGTAAAGGTTATAAAGCCATTTCTAAAGCTTTGGTACTCCAGCGAACCACAGTGAGAGCCATTATCCACAAATGGCAAAAACATGGGACAGTGGTGAACCTTCCCAGGAGTGGCCGGCCGACCAAAATTACCCCAAGAGCGCAGAGACGACTCATCCGAGAGGTCACAAAAGACCCCAGGACAATGTCTAAAGAACTGCAGGCCTCACTTGCCTCAATTAAGGTCAGTGTTCACGACTCCACCATAAGAAAGAGACTGGGCAAAAACGGCCTGCATGGCAGATTTCCAAGACGCAAACCACTGTTAAGCAAAAAGAACATTAGGGCTCGTCTCAATTTTGCTAAGAAACATCTCAATGATTGCCAAGACTTTTGGGAAAATACCTTGTGGACTGATGAGACAAAAGTTGAACTTTTTGGAAGGCAAATGTCCCGTTACATCTGGCGTAAAAGGAACACAGCATTTCAGAAAAAGAACATCATACCAACAGTAAAATATGGTGGTGGTAGTGTGATGGTCTGGGGTTGTTTTGCTGCTTCAGGACCTGGAAGGCTTGCTGTGATAGATGGAACCATGAATTCTACTGTCTACCAAAAAATCCTGAAGGAGAATGTCCGGCCATCTGTTCGTCAACTCAAGCTGAAGCGATCTTGGGTGCTGCAACAGGACAATGACCCAAAACACACCAGCAAATCCACCTCTGAATGGCTGAAGAAAAACAAAATGAAGACTTTGGAGTGGCCTAGTCAAAGTCCTGACCTGAATCCAATTGAGATGCTATGGCATGACCTTAAAAAGGCGGTTCATGCTAGAAAATCCTCAAATAAAGCTGAATTACAACAATTTTGCAAAGATGAGTGGGCCAAAATTCCTCCAGAGCGCTGTAAAAGACTCATTGCAAGTTATCGCAAACGCTTGATTGCAGTTATTGCTGCTAAGGGTGGCCCAACCAGTTATTAGGTTCAGGGGGCAATTACTTTTTCACACAGGGCCATGTAGGTTTGGATTTTTTTTTCTCCCTAAATAATAAAAAACACCATTTACAAACTGCATTTTGTGTTTACTTGTGTTATATTTGACTAATGGTTAAATGTGTTTGATGATCAGAAACATTTTGTGTGACAAACATGCAAAAGAATAAGAAATCAGGAAAGGGGCAAATAGTTTTTCACACCACTGTAGATAAATAGACGAGAAAGACAAGATAAAAAAAGAAAAACCTGGCAGTTACAGCCTCATATGCATGCCTATTTCTGTTGGTATAATTTAAGTCTATATATCGATGCACATTGATGACAAATATGAAACATGACAAAATTAAAATGATCTTTAAATTTGAAATGACTGCCACCAGCATGGTGTTACGTGCTGAATGCATATTTGAGCCATAAATTTACCTTGGAACATGCAATATCCATGTCCAGAAAACTTTGTCAGATAAAAAGTACTTTCTTCATAGTATGTAGATTTTCTAAAAATATAGTCACAAAGCACTGTAATACAGTGGATTAAAATTAAAAATACTGAAGGGAACTTTAAAAATAAACTAACAAAAGTCTGTCTGATCCTCCAAGTGTTCAATGCACTAGGAGAGATCTACACAAGCTGTTCCATCTTAGATTTAGGCATGGCTAAAAAAGTGGCCTCAGCAGATGCAATATTACGAGCATGTGTATGCACTGACTAATAAGATTCAAGTGTCCTTTAGTGTTTTATACGTTAGGAGAGCAATTTTAAATCTTTTTGGATTTCCATGCAAACTCGTATTGTATAATCACAAACCTTACCCCATCACGAATTTAGTAGAAAACGTTCTGAGCATATTAAAGATTACAGAGAGTCTTATTAATGAAGTTTTACAGAGGGGCTTAGCAATAATAAGTTCAATTAGAAAAGTATAAAACTGTCTACAGCAACAAAGGACAAAAAAAAACATGCAATAAAAGATAAAGTTGTACTTGCTTCATGCCAATTAACAGATTTATCATTTCAAAAAGACATCACTATTTTTCAAAAATAAATGAAATTCACATTACAAAATACATGCCTATCATGTGACAAAAGGAAAATAATACCTGTATGATGGCAGTTTAATGTATTTTTTGCATTTGAAACATGTCAATTGTACAGAAGTATTTTTTGAAACATGTTTGTGGCGACCTACATTTCTCAAGAATTAATATTTTGCTGGGCAGCATGGTGGCACAAAACTTAGTGGTGTTGCTTCACAGAGTCATCCACCAAGGTCTGAATCCTGACCATGTTCAGTGTGCATGTTGTGTCCATGTGTTACCCTGGTATTTCTCCCTTTTTCCAAGAATTTACAATTTAGGTTACATAGCGACCCAAATGAAACCAAATGTGAGGGGGACTATTAGCAAGCCCTGTGACAGACTGGCGGCCTGTTCAGAGCTGTTTTCTGCCTAGCACCAAGTGCTGCTCACACAGACTCTGGAATCCCATACCCTGACCTGGTTTGAGAAGGTTGTTTATTTAAAAAACTGCCCACAATCATAAGCATAAATGATAATGGCTCACTTACAACAGTGACTAGTGTTCAGTTGGAGAATAATCAGTAATAAAAGATATATGTGCAAGTTATATCAATCAAAAAGGATTTAATAACGAGAAGATTTAACAGTTAAACATCAACAATACCTGCTAGTCCAATATTTCATACTGTAAATCTATAGTAAATGTGAGGTGGGCCTATACATGTTGTGGCTCCACAAAGAGATTTTTCTTTTAGTATTCAGATAATGAAAGTTTGGATTAATATACAAGATACAAGATAATAAATTGATTGAACAGATTTGATAGAAATCAGACTGCCAGGTAAAATTAAGTAGATTCATTAAATCAAAGGAATAAAAAAATAACACTGGGACCTTATATAATGCTAAAATATTAAGTGAGGTGGTAGCCAATATGTATACTCCAGGGAGAGCCAGAAAGCAGATAAAACACATTCAAAAATGCATTGCGAAAAAAGTCATTTTCAGTTGGATCAACAACACTTTTTTAGCAAAGGGATTAGAATGGGCATATAAAATGTAGACAGTTTCTAATCATCACATAGTAAGTGCACATATTTGTTTTGCAATGTTTGCTCATCTTATTCTTTAGTAAAAGTATATTCATTATTCTATTAAAACCATACTGGAGGGATCTTATTCTTTAAAGTGTACAGCATGTACTCAAAAAATACAATAAAAGCATTTTATTAATAGGAGAAGATGCATAGAAATTATCAGTGTCAGTCCTTAAAATGTGCATCATAACCATTGACCTTCATAACCATTAATAAAATCAAGTTCAAAAACTGAAGAAAAATGTGCAAATATAATAAAAGTGTAAGAAATCATGCAGTGTATATTCACTCATTTTCCACCACTTCTCTGACTGGGTCGGAGAGACAATATTCTTAGCAGTGAGGCTCATACTGTATGTCCCTTACATCAGACACACTAGCCAACTCATACTGGGGGATCCCATAACATTCCCATGGCATCTAAGAGATATAATCCTCCCAGCGACCCGTGAGTCTTTCCCAGGGTCTAATCCCAGTTGGTAGTTCCCATAAAACTTCCACTGGGAGGTGTCTAGGAAGTATGTGTATCAGATGCCCAAACCACCTCTTCTCTAAGCCTATCCTGGATGTCTGTGCTTCTCAACCTATCTCTAAGCAAGAGCGCAGATATCCCATAATATTCCAATGGCATCTAAGAGATATAATCCTCCCAATGTCTAATCCCAGATGGTCATGCCTGTAAAATTTCTGCTGGGAGGCATCTGGGAGGTATGCCCAAACCACCTCTATTCTGATCCTATCCTGGATGTCTGTGCTTCTCATCCAATCTATAAGCAAGAGCCCAGATATCCTGTGGAGAAAGATAATTTTGGTTGCTTGTACCCATGATACAGTTCTTAGGGCCATTACCCAAACCTCGTAACCATAGGTGAGGGCTGGGACATAGATTGACTGCTTCTCGCTCAGCTCCTTCTTCATCATTATGGATCAATATAGTGATCCATGTGTCAATCTCAACATCCTTTCCTGAGGTACTTAAACTCTTCTACTTGAGGCAGTAACTCACCTCCTGCTCTGAGAGGACAGTCCACTTTTTTCCGACTGAGGATCATATTCTCAGATTTGGAGGTCCTGATTCTCATCCTTGCCACTTCACACTTGGTCACAAACCAACTTAATGTGTGCTGGAGTTTACAGCCAGATGAAGCCAATAAAAAAAGCAGTGACACGATTCCAAGATCACCAAACTAGACACCATTATCTTCCTGGCTGCACCTTGATATCCTGTCCATGGAAATCACAAACTGTACAGGAGAAAAAGCACAGCCCCTGGTGGAGTCCCACAACCAATGAGAACAGTACTGATGTTTTCAGAGTATGTGGGCGCAGTTCTCACTTTGATAATACAGGGACCAAATAGCACTTATTATAGTTCCCGGAATCCCACCTAGTATAGAATCCCTTGAGGAACATGGTCAGACACCTTCTTTAAGTCCACAAAACACATTTAGACTGACTGGGTGAAGTTTCATGGTCCCTCCAGGATTGTGATGGTCCACTGTTCCAAGGCCTGGATGAAACTCACATTGATCCCTCTGGATCAGAGGTTCCATGACTGGGCAACATCTCCTTTCTAGTACCCTGGCTGAAGAGTGAGCCCCTGACAGTTGTCCAGTCCCCTTTTTAAAAATAAAGACCGCAGCCATGATTTGTCAATCTGGAGGCACGGCTCCTAATAACCTTGCAACACTGAAAAGGAACATCAATCATGACAGCCCAATAATGTCCAGAGTCTTCTGCATTTCTGGGTATTGTCACTGAGGAGTTGCTACATTACCTCAGTTATCTCCCACCGAGAAATGGGCATGACCCCCCCACCCCCCATCAGCTTCTGGCTCTGCCTCCTCCAAAAGGGGGTGCCTATCAGGTTCAAGAGCTCTTCAAACTGTTCCTTTCAGCTCCACACTCCATCATCATTTCAGACCAGAATTTCTACACCCTTGCTGAGAACAGCCTGGGTGAAGCTCTGTCTTCTTCTTCTGATTCCCCTGATGGTTTGCCACAAACTCTGAGCCTGACTGATAGTCGCTTTCCATGGTCTTTCTAAACTCCTCCCACACCAGGGCTTTTGCTTCCCTGGCCACCAAGGCAGCAGCTTTTTTGGCCTTTTGGTACCCCTCTGCTGTTTTGGAAGTTTCTCCAGCTAACTACACAAAAATGCTAATAATATAACAATCTGAATTAGTGCAAACTGAAACTAGTCTGTTTTCTCAGACTCAGTAGTGCCATGCAGTTTACAATTTTAAAATGCTAGGCAGTCTCGCTTTTTAAAAACATCAAATCAATTTAAGCTATATTTTCTTAATTAGCATGTCAAGGCTTACATTTGTTATTTAAAAGTAGTAAAATTTACAAGTGATCCAAGCTCTTTAAGTCTCTAAGTAAAACAAAAACAGATTTCAAATTATTTTGAAACCTGTTGCTGAGTGGAGAAGTAGTCTCCTCTTGTTTACCTGTTATTCTGTAACTTAATAACAGCAAACTGGAAAGACAGACAGACCGTCTGTCCCTATTTGAAAAATGACAAATGTGCATACCCTTTCAGCTGCTGACTCTGACAGCTGTCTTTCAGAAAGTAACTGTAGTGCTAGAGTACAGTTGGCACGTCAGTAAAGTATTGCAACGACTCAGAGCGTTACATCAGCCGGGGATGGAATTAGCACCGAGTCAGCAGCAGTATAAGCTGGCACACCATTATTCAAATGAGCAACTTCAGAGCCAGCCACAGGGGAGCCTATACAAAGGGAAAGTCTGCTACAGTCACACATTCTAGTGTGGCCAAAGGATGCTTCCAGAAGAGCAGCAAAATGCTCTGCCATTTGTTCTGCTTCTCCTTGCCACAACATTTTATAACATATTTGGAACATCACTTACCCTGTTGTCAACTCAAACACATTTCTGACAGGTTTTCCCAAGGCCCCAACCCTCTCTTTCTCTTCTTTTTCTCTCTCCCCCTATATATATTCTTGCATCACAGACTTAAACTCTAATAGAGCAGATGGTTTCAGGTTACATCCTGCACAGCATTAAATTATACAATATAGAGATTTTTAGATGTGCTGTGATAAATTCTAAAATGTTAGTATATATTTCTCTGGCAAGATGACATTCATTTTTTCTTGCTTCATCTACAGAATCTGTGTTTTAAATTAGTATTATATTTAGCTGCTTTTCAAAGACAGTGTATTTTTAACATAGGCACAAGTTCTGAGTATAGACTTTTTTTTTGCTTGGAACACATCCACATTTACTCTAATCATACATTAGAAAGGGGTAGTGATGAGACATTAATCTTCTAAAAAGGCCTCAGGAGAGCTATACATGATGGCCAACAGTATGTTGAAGATGCATTCAATGTAGCAGAAGACTGAAACTTCAGAGCAAGCACACATCTGTCCTGTTTTACAGCATCAACCAGCAGGCTAATGATCATTTAGAATAACAGGACTAAATCATTAAGAATTAGGGACTCATTTAAATAATTAGGGGAATTCCTACGAGAGTTTGGCACTGGAGTATTATTAGAAATGGAAAAAAAACAGAACTAGAAGAAAAACCTGAAAATACAGTTTTTTATCCTTGTCAACATAGCAATGAATAAGCAAATATTTGGACAAATCATCTTTGATGCTGAGTAAAAAGATTTAATTAAGATTGTTTAAACTGTTAAGTATAGTTTTGTGCTTGACAGGATATCTCAGTACAAATAAAGACTAAGCAATATTTGGTTAAGATTCCCCCCACGAGACTCAAGGTAAATAAGCACAATTTACTTCCATATTACTATTCAAAATCTTTAATTTTGTTGTCAACAGGATGAAGCATTTCAAACTAATGAACATGTTACAACTAAGAGATGTAAACCATATTAAAAAATCCCCAAAATGAATCATATTCTTTATAAACTAGAATTAAAACCTGCTATACCTTAATATACTATGGTACATTTGGCACTTTCCTTTATCTTGTTTTTTTGTAGACAAGGTTGTAAAAGTAAGACACATAGGGTGGGACAGAAAGCAACCTACTGTAACTTGAAAGCATAGTTATTTCCTCGCACATCCTACATTTAACCCAAATTAAAACTCAAATTATAAATGGCAAAACAAATTTAAGGTTTCAAAATAATCATAAATACCCACTGTCACAGATGGCTGGGGTTCTGACCCGGCTGGGATAGCTAGAAGGACCGGAAGGTGACCATTATGTCTTCCGGGTCATGAGGGGGCAACTGCCCTGGAGCAGGAGAGGACCACGGGAGAGGAGGAGAGACCTTCCAACTCGTTGGGACCCAGGGGGCGCTGTAAGCCTCGTGGAACCTGAAAATATTTACTTCCGCCACACTCGGCAAGATGGCGGAAGAACCTGCCAGGGACGCCCGGAGAGCTTCCGGTGCAAAGGACAGCACTTCCGCCACACCAGGAAGTGCTGCTGGAAGGACGTCATCAGATACCTGGAGAACATCCGGGCAGGAATAAAAGGGTCCGCCTTTCCTCTCTTTATGGGAGCTTCGTCCTGCTCCCACTCCCGACTCAAGCTCCCCATTTGTAGGAAGGCGGCCCCTTTTATTCCTGCCCGGATGTGCTCCAGTGTGTCTGATGATGTCCTTCCGGCAGTTTATAAATGCCAATACTTTCAAGATCCAAGTCTTCTTAGAATTTCAAGTAAAGAACTACACACCTCAGTATGTGCGTCTTGGGAACTGCACGTCTGACATTGTGGTCAGCAACACAGGAGCACCACAAGGGACTGTACTTTCTCCGATCCTGTTCAGCCTATATACATCGGACTTCCAACACACCTCGGAGTCCTGCCACATGCAAAAGTTCGCTGATGACACTGCTATCGTGGGCTGCATCAGGAGTGGGCAGGAGGAGGAGTATAGGGACCTAATCAATGACTTTGTTAAATGGTGCGACTCAAACCACCTACACCTGAACACCAGCAAAACCAAGGAGCTGGTGGTGGATTTTAGGAGGCCCAGACCCCTCATGGACCCCGTGATCATCAGAGGTGACTGTGTGCAGAGGGTGCAGACCTTTAAATACCTGGGAGTGCAGCTGGATGATAAATTAGACTGGACTGCCAATACTGATGCTCTGTGTAAGAAAGGACAGAGCCGGCTATACTTCCTTAGAAGGCTGGCGTCCTTCAACATCTGCAATAAGATGCTGCAGATGTTCTATCAGACGGTTGTGGTGAGCGCCCTCTTCTACGTGGTGGTGTGCTGGGGAGGCAGCATTAAGAAGAAAGACGCCTCAAGCCTGGACAAACTGGTGAAGAAGGCAGGCTCTATTGTTGGCATGGAGCTAGACAGTTTGACATCTGTGGCAGAGCGACGGGCGCTCAGCAGGCTCCTATCAATTATGGAAAATCCACTGCATCCACTAAACAGTGTCATCTCTAGACAGAGGAGCAGCTTCAGCGACAGACTGCTGTCACTGTCCTGCTCCACTGACAGACTGAGAAAATCGTTCCTCCCCCAAACTATGCGATTCTTCAATTCCACCTAGGGGGGTAAACGTTAACATTACATAAAGTTATTGTCTGTTTTTTTACCTGCATTATTATCAATCTTTAATTTAATATTGTTTTTTGTATCAGTAAGGTGCTGCTGGAGTATGTGAATTTCCCCTTGGGATTAATAAAGTATCTATCTATCTATCTATCTATCTATCTATCTATCTATCTATCTATCTATCTATCTATCTATCTATCTATCTATCTATCTATCTATCTATCTATCTATCTATCTATCTATCTATCTATCTATCTATCTATCTAATGTTTTGTATAAATTATAAATCATGTCACTGTGAAATTTTAAGTTAGCTTTTTTTCTTCTTCTTCATTTTTGCCTGTAATAATTAAAACAGGAGAACTACAGATTTTTAAAAACATTTTATTATTAATGTTTGTATAAATGCATATAATATTATCTCATATTCTATTTTGTAACATTGAGAATGCACTCTGAATTTGTCTTCTGAGAAGAAACTTAGATAAAAATAAACTCAACTGAAATGAATAAGAAGGTTTTCCAAAGCATACCACACTGCAAGCATTGCAGCACTGCATGGCTTTACTGGCATGTCAGGAATAAAATCAGTTTCTCCTAAAAATAAATAAATAAATAAATTTAATAACACTCTGTTACTGAAAGATATTTTTATTACATGCAGTCCATATAAAAATTACTGTCATGGAAATTATGCATACAACTCAAATTACATAGATAATAATGAAAAGAAAATAACTACAAAACAGCATTCCCGAGCATGCCAGAGATCTGATTATTGAAAAGTAGTAGTAAGGTGATGGAAAGAAATACATTTCAAAAACATTTAACATCCATCAATGCTCAAAGCACTCCACTATACAGAAATACAGTAAATAACCACCAGCACAATGCTTAGATCTGGCCGTCCTTCTAAATGTATTTTGCATGACAACATATTTTAGTGCTGGTGAAGTTACTGCAAGAATATCAACTTGAACTTGATATAAAGTTTTTATTCATGAATGGTAACAAAGAAGCCTTGCGTGAAAAAAATACACCTGACCTTGCCTAGGATAAGGAAGAGAGGTTTATGATCAGTGATGTTACAATGATAACTAAGAATGGTTCCAAGGCCATTTAAAACTACTGTCATTTGGAATTGGCTAAAACATTAGGCTGCAGCACACAGAGCTGTGTTTTTAAGATTATTTGTTCAAACAATATATATGTTTGAACAGCAGCTGATCACAATCATCTGCTGGAAACTGAGTACCAAACAACAATTTCCTCAGCACATAACTGACATTTGAACCAGCTAATGAACAGGAACATATTTCATAATTCCTTTTTAAAAAATTAATTTTAATGTTATTCTTGTACTATTCAGTCTACTCTTAATCAGCTTTAGAACTGAAAGAGAACAAGCCTTTAGATCGAAGTCAGGAATCAACCCCAAACATAAATAATGTAAGCATTCAAAAAAGAAAGAAAGAAAGAAAAAATAAATAAGACAATCACACCTTTGTAGAAGTTAGCAACAGCACCAGCATAACATGTAATTCTGTAAAACAGCAGGACATTAGCACATCTGTGGCTACTATAACCACTGGCGACTTGGAGGAGCCGTTTCAAAAAAGATATCAGTTTTATTTAATTTTTTGCCACTGCACAAATTAGTTCTGCTACTTGAATGACATGCTGAGTACAGATGTAAGTGTCTGTACTGCAATGATAGAAAGGCTGAGAGGTGCAAGGATGAAATTTGGAGTTCTGTGCGGCAATTCTGACTTCTAGTGAAGTCTGTCTATGGCATTAAATAGTAACATTTTTGAAAATTGTGAGCTCTACTGTATTGGAGTGATCTATGGCCTATGAAAGTGAAACATGAAGCAAACCCTGGAAGAACAGAGATGAGAGTGACCATGTGGATTTGTGGAGTGTGAGCAAGACTTGGTGTGGAGGTGACAGCTGTTGTGCTAAGGAAAAACAAACTAAGGTGGTTTCGATATATGGATTAAATAACAGAGAATGATTGGGTGAAGCGGTGCACCAAGATGGATGTAGCAAGAATGAGTCCCAGAGGGAGGCTAAAGAAGAAGAAATTAGGAAGTGGAGACAGATAAAATGAAAAGAATGAGTCTCAAACCAAAGGATGCTCTGGACTGTGGAGAGTGGAAGAAAAAGATGTGGAGGGAAACCAGTTAACCTTGATAAACCTATGAAAAACAGTCAAACTGGTACAAGGTAATTTTCCATAATAATGGCAGCATTTGCTGTTGACACACCCACCACATGATGAAACAGCTCGGGATCCTGATTGACAACCCCCCAGGCAGACACACACTCCAGCCCCACCCACCTGAAATGACCATCTATCTGCTGCAGCCAGGTGTTACATGGGCGTCCCCTTGGCCTGGTCCAGCCACTCGGGTCCTCAACAATGAGGATCCTGCAAGCCGGATCACCCTGAGGTAATCACACCACATGACCATAGTGCCATAACTGATGCTCCCTCACAACGTAGGTAATGTGCCTCATTCGAGACTCCATGAGCAACCACTCATTCAACACAAAGTCAAACCAGCAGTACCCAAGGATTTTCAGAAGAGACACAGTATCAAAGGAGTCCAGTCTTCGTCTCAGGTCACTGGATAGCGTCAATGTCTCACAACCACAGAGCAAGACAGGAAGCACCAGGACCTTTGTCCTTTGCATAGACATCGGGAGTGCCACACAACCCTTTCCAGTGACCTCATGACCCCCCCACCCCCATGCTCTCCCAGTCCATCTACTGACTTCATAGGAAGAGTCACCAGAGACATAAATATCACTCCCAAGGTAAGTAAAGACTTGTAAGGTGAACTAATATGAAAACAAACTAATCAACTACTAATGATTTTTTTTTAAACATGCATTTTTCATTTTAAATGATCTTGTAGTATAGCTAACCTTTTATTGCTGAATTCTTTTTCAGAATAATTAATTTAAAATGCAAAAGTATTATTTGGCAGGGTATTTCCATTTGAAAATGTCAGCTTTATGCATGATATGATACATATTCTTATAAAACATAAGCTTTGTTATCAGTATAAAAAGTAATAGTATTACCATTTCTACATTAAGACATATCTGCTCCTCCTATAAAGACTACAAAACCTCCCTTATAGGTTATTATAGGTATTTGGTGGAAAATCTCATAATATTATGAAACTTAAGTTGAACTTCTTGTCCTAAATACTAAGTGGTAAAGCAATTACAGTACAACCATCCCCACAGTAAAGTTCAGTGATGGTTTGTGATGCTTTTAGCAGCAAGGAAGTGAAAACCTTCGAGATTTATAGTAAGATAAATGGCATAAGTATGGAAATACCAGTGAAACATGGTGCTCCTCTGTCAGAAAAATGAAACTGAGACTCATGCTCATGTTTTAACAAGACAATAATTCAAAGAAGGTAACACTGCAGGGGTGTAAAGTAAAGGAAAAATAAGTCTTGAATTTCAGGGTAAGACTAGTGACCTAAGCCCAATTAAAGACCTGTGCAAGACCTCAAAATTGCTGTTTATTACTGTTCTCCAACTTACTCAACACAGCAACAGCAATTTTGGAAAGTAGGAAAGGGAGATACTGGTTCAGCACAATGTGAAAAACAATTACTGTTAGTTAGAACTGTCTGAGGGCGGCACGGTGGCGCAGTGGGTAGCGCTGCTGCCTCGCAGTTGGGAGACCTGGGGACCTGGGTTCACTTCCTGGGTCCTCCCTGCGTGGAGTTTGCATGTTCTCCCCATGTCTGAGTGGGTTTCCTCCGGGCGCTCCGGTTTCCTCCCACAGTCCAAAGACATGCAGGTTAGGTGGATTGGCGATTCTAAATTGACCCTAGTGTGTGCTTGGTGTGTGGGTGTGTTTGTGTGTGTCCTGCGGTGGGTTGGCACCCTGCCCGGGATTGGGTCCTGCCTTGTGCCCTGTGTTGGCTGGGATTGGCTCCAGCAGACCCCCTGACCCTGTGTTCGGATTCAGCGGGTTGGAAAATGGATGGATGGATAGAACTGTCTGAAGTCATTCAGAAAAATAATGATCTAGATGACGAACACTTAAAAATAATGACATTTAAAGTGTTCTTTTTTCCCATTCTTGTTACTTTACTGTTTATTTTCGTATTCTGAAAGCCTCTGTGAAGAAGACTGCGTGGTTTACAAATAACCTTTTCTTGACTAAAAGCATCACATTTCCAGGCTCTTGAGCACTAGGGATTACCGCATCTCATAGAGAATCTTCATATGATGGTGGAACATTTATTTAATAAGCACTGGTGCTGTAAATTAATATGGCACAATGCATCTTACAATTGGATATTGGGAAAGATCTCTACGAAATTAAACTTCTGATTCACCAGTTTTTAGTGTGTGATGATAATGGTATCTAAGGGAATTTTCTATGCAACCGGAAAAAAAAAGTAACAACATACGTATATAAAACATGTAAAATACTTCAGAGTAGCAGTTCAAAATATGTTTACTTTTGGGTTTTTATTCTTTTGTACATCTGTTCTTATTCCACAGCGAATATATGTCAGAATATCTAATACAGGCTGTTATTTGTGTTATGATTAATGTTGTGAACTTTGTGACCTCTCACTCTGGAAGGCAACCTACAGTATGTAAAATATGCAAGACAAGCTCCTCTTTTTTTCTTTTTCACCAAAAAAAAGCAACAAGAAATAGTGTGGGAGAGTAGACCTCAACAACATAATTTTAAAATAATACATTTGTCTATTTTTCTGGTGTTAGAAAGGTCATCCACTATGTTCAGAAGTGAAAAACAGTAAATCCACTTACCGTAGTTCGCAGGTCTGGAGCACAAAGACACTAAAAGTATGCATCATAATTAAGAATATTTTCTGTAACCGAGTACACACACACATTCTCCATTGCTACAAAGTGAAAGCATTAGATTTTTTTTGCTTTTCTTTTATTTCAGAAAGAATAACACCAGTGAGGACATCATTCTACTAAACTGGGACAGTTACAGAATTCTATCCATTTCCCTTTTCAAGGTTTGCTTTTCACTCAGATTTCTACTCAACACTTTTCATTACATCATTTATCAAAACACCAATTTCTCTTTTAAGTTATTTTAATTCCTTAGTAGTTAAAGCAGTTTTCAATCAGAGTAAAAAAGACATATGATACTATGCTGGCACCATGGCTTGTCAGACATTTCAAATTAGACCCTATTTTAATATTAGTATTTTCTAAATTCTACGCATATCTTTATATAGACATTGTAGTTGTATTTGTTATAACATACGCAACAAACAGAATATCATTTTGGCATATGTTTATTAGCATATTGTTGTTTCCACAACATTCCTTCTTACCCAAGTGATAGCACCATTCGCTGGCTCTCATTTTAGCTATTTGCTTGCATATACCACTTTTATTTTTATTCCTTAAATTACAACACTTTAAGATAATATGGTTACTTGGCTAGAAAGGCATGTCAACACTCAATAGAGGCAAGAATATACAATAAAGAAATGCAAGCAGATAAAAAATGTAATTAGGAAGTTCACAGAAATATAGCCTAGTTTTCATCATTCAGTTCTAATATTCAGAATAATGTAAATAATAGCAAAACACCACTTGTGCTTTTCCTCATACTGCTTATATAGCTGATCAACACTGCCAACCCCACTGGACCTTAAATGAAGCCTTAGAGGCTTTTCTACTAGTAAAACAGCAAAGTCTGCATAATTTATAATGCCTCAGGCTTGAAATTTTCTTCAGTGATGCTGAACTCGGCAACTGCTACTCTGTTTTTATTTAGAAGCAGATGAATAAAAGAGAGGGTTTCTGGTAATGTGCAAAGTAAGAAATCAACAAGATCCAATCAAGGAAATGCAGGTATACATTTTGTTTAAAATACATATTTTAGCATATTTCGTAAAATATACATTTTGTTAACTTTCTTATGTGATGCAAAACAAAAATATACTGTATATTATCCACTAAAGGATTCCATCCATGAAAGACAGTCACTATAGCTAGAAACAGCAAAGTCAAAAACCTGGTCTAGTTTTGTGTTTCAGATGTGTTTTGTTTTATGGCTTTTTTGTCATTTTTGCTTTTGAAGTATTTTTAATGCATTTTTTGTAATTTTTAATTTTTGTTAATATTGTTTTGTTTAAATATTACTAGGTGTTTATGTATTTTACATATATGCCTCATGAGTTTGTTCCTTGTTTTCTGGGGGTGTTACCCCAAGATTTGGGCCCACCTTGACATCACCTCTGCCTTTACATTTTAGCCAACAGTTAAGGTCCTGAGAAAATCCTTGTCATAAGATTATTCTTATTTTTAGGCAACACTTTAGTTTAGGTCCTGCAAAATGCATCCATTACTCATTTATTCTTAATTAACAAGACCTTAGCAAGGACGTCTTTGGGTCTTCATAGCACAAAGTTTCAGTAAAATGTTTATTTATCTCTGCAATGTGACCTACTAACAAAACTTCACTTTGCAGTGGTCTGAGATGTCTGTAATGAGACATATACTAAATATATAACATCAAGAGAAATGAGACAAGTGAATCCTTCATATTAACAAGTTATTTTACCAACATTTCAATGTGCCATACTGCATAGGGATGAATAACTTATCTACTGATGTTTTACAAGTGTTATGAAGACCAAAAGAAGTCTTTGTTAAGGTCTTGTTACATCAGAGTAAAGGTGTAATAAATGCATTTTTGCAATACTTAAACTAAAGTGCTACCCATTTTTACAATTTCCTGGTTTATTGTTATTTTGTTTTGGTTTTTGGTTTCTAAGTACTAGATTTGTGGATGAATTTTGTTAGCTTTGGTTTTACATCACTTCCCATTTCACATTGCCCTTGCCATTTTGTCCTTTTGTTTATTTAATAAACTCTTTGAATTTAAATATCAAACTTTAGTTTTTGTCCTTCAAGACAGAAGGTTTTACAAATTTCTCCTCTCTTGAATGGCATTTTTGTGCATTTAAAATATTTTTGGAGTTTTAAAGCCAGAGCCTAATTTGGGATCTGTGCAGGCTATAAAACCTGCCTTTTGAGCTTGGGGCCTGACTGTTCAGGGTTAAGCCTGTTACTAGGCTTTTGTTGTTTTTGAGGTCAAGCAGGCTACAGCTCACATTATCAAACTGGGCACATTGTAATGCATATGGGGTATTTTTATAGTGAGAATTTATTAATATATAAATAGCTTAACAAAATATTCACAAAAATAAATATAATTTTATATGCCACATTTTTAAAACATGTAGTAGTTGCTTACTGTCTAACACAAGGTTTCATGCTCTCAGGACATTTTCATTTGGTAAAAGCTGTATCAGTGGTAAGATGCAAGCAATGTGGTAAAACCAACACAGTCCACAAGCACTCATTACAAACTGCTTGACAAATGAACCTGACAAGAATTCAGAAAGATACAGTACATTTGTTTAACATTTATGTTAATTTTATGAACTTCCAAAGTATAATGGCAATGTAATTTCTGTTGAAACTTTAACATATTTCTCTGAATAAAAGAATTCAAGCTGTTAGATGAATAATTAGAAATAAAGATCAAATTGAACATATGACACAAGTAAACAATTATAATTTACTCTTGCCTTTAACACTCATATCCCTCATGATCTCTAGTCATGGTGCTGTTTGTTGGTCTTTACTTTCACCCTCAGCTCTGCTGTTTCACTTCCATTGTGCCTTGTCTTGGTGTCCTTACTTTGCTTTCACTGTGGATATGCTCTTCACTTTGTTTACATGGTTATGTCTAGAATCTGTATTTATTTATCTAATATATAAAGCAGAGTCTATGTATGTTTGTTTGTCCGCCATACAAATCTGCACCGGGCGTCTGATCGCCATCAAACTGGGCATGGGGCTGCTTTGTGAACAGGAGGAGGTCATGGGGTATGTTTGGTTGGGAAAAATGTCCTTGGTCAAGTGCAGGACACCTTTTGACCGACACAACGTTCGCAAAAAGTCCCCGTAATATTCATCGACAAGATGGCCGCACATTGCAACTGATGTTAACGGCGGCACCATCTAGAGGCACGTTTGGTCTCTGTGTATTCCTCTTTACCAATATTTCTTTAAATTGCCAAGACATTGCAGAAGTGTCCAAGTATGAGAAAGCTGACTGCTTTCATCGCATGAAGTGGAACTGCCGTATGGATGTAAAACGTGAACGACCCAGTGCGTGTGACTGGCTTTCCATATTTGTGGTGCTATTTGCTCGCTTTCCGACTGAAAGTAAGATTTCAGTCTCGGTCTTTCTGACTGACTGGTGCTATTTGTATGCTTTCCGGCGTATTGTAAATAACGTACATTCATCTCACTCTGGTGCTTATTCCATACGTAATACCATACGACACATTATAATTGTCCTGCTTTTCGCTAATATACCCATGCCAACAAAAAATAGACATAGCATTAGAGAGTCCACTTCCGCTGCCACAAAACAGTCTATTTCAAGGCCATCTCAAACATCGCGCAAGACATCAAGATGTTTTCATACCAAGAATTCCGACGTTAACGGTGTTGCAATCTAGTGGCACGTTTGGTCTCTGTGTATCCCTCTTTACCAATGTTTCCTTACATTGCCAAGACATTGCAGAAGTGTCCAAGTATGAGAAGGCCGACTGCTTTCATCGCGTGAAGGGGAACTGCCGTATGGATGTAAAACGTGAATGACCCAGTGCATGTGACTGGCTTTGCGTATTTCTGGTGCTATTTGCTCACTTTCCGAAGTATTGCAAATAACATACATTCATCTCACTCTGGTACTTATTCCGTATGTAATACCATGTAACACATTATAATTGTCCTGCTTTTCGCTAATATACCCATGCCACCAAAAAAAACATGGTATTAGAATATACTGTATCCAAAGCCTCTAAAATAAACACTTATATTACCTATTACAATAAAATGTCAATCAGAAAAATGTTTGTTCGATTTCTATGTTCTGTTTCTTTCATTTGGGAAATTCACCAGTTATAGATTCCCAGGCAACACCGGGTACTCCTGCTAGTTTTGCTTATAAAGACAGACTTGATCAGTAAGTGTGGCTTCAGGCCTAGTCGTGAAACTTACCTCCATGCTACCTTGGCCATGTAATCATTTACTTTATTAAATTATATTATCCAGTATGTTTTAAGATACACCTCTTCTTTCATTCCTCACCTCATGTGCACTGCTTCATTTCCATACTGGTGACTCTTTATCCATATTAAGTAATTTTGCTCACTCTAACTAACCATTTTACCCCCAACCTACTTGTTAACTATTACTCAGTTAATTTCACAACTCCACAGGTAAAGGAGAAATTTCAAAATATATATAAAAAATCCACTTAAACCCAGACTCCCTAAAACAGCAATGAATTTAACATTAAGGGTACATTTACCTTTAATGTGAGGTAGATATAGACTAACACAATTTAATATTGTAAGCATTTGGCACTAACCACATATTTTGTTTTTTGTCATTTTTACTATCCTGTTGGAAAACAGATGTTAGACCCTCATATTTTAATTGCTCTTTTTGGAATTATTCAAATAGAACACCCAAAGATTGTCATAGTAATATTAGCCAGTTCGCTTTGATTACCTACACAAACTGTGTACTACTAAACTTGCAGGGGCAAATATCACATAACACTGAAAAATATTAAGTATGTATTTAAATGGGATTAGCACAGATATTTTAACAAAATACAGAAATATTCTTTTTCCTTTTATTTTTTTTTAAATGCAGCAATAATTCCATGATTTATACAATATCCAAAAGTATGTTTTTCCATATTTTTCAATATTCTTTCATTACCTAGCTCTTTCTCCACATATAACATACAACAAAAAGCAGAACAGAAAGGCTGCCTTACTCCTTATTACACTTTCTAACATCATTTAACAAGAAGGGGAAGGGAGTACTGCCTCCCAGCTGAAGAAGACTGCTTTAAAATTCCCCAAACCCCGCCCCTCCTTCCCCTTGACCCAACTGTCTCTGAGGACTTTAAACATTTTTTACTTGTCTGTATGGCCTTTTCCCAGGCACTCTATATATCCTCCCATATCCTAAAGACAGGTCTATTATATTAACTGTCAATTTAACATTGACCCAGTTTGAGTGTGGGTGTTTTTGTGAGAGCATGACCTGGAATGAGAAGGCACACTTGCCCAGTGCTGGTTTCTTCCCAGTGCTCCATGCAAACTTATAAATAAATGGCTTAAGCAAATTCAGAAATAGATGATTGGATGGAAAGGAGAGGACTGGAAATAATAAAATTAAAGAAAAAAAAATGTATGTCTTATTAATGATATAAAATGCAATAAAAGTTACTAGCCAACCCGCGGAGTAGCATATGCCGCATAATCACGCTGCTTCTTTAATGATTTTTAAGCACAGGGAGAAAAATGAACATTTGCAAAATTAGTAATTTTATTCGTAATTGCAAGCCCCGGTCTCCAGCACGAATGGGGTTCAACGGCTTACCCACGTCTCTCGGCGCCGAGTAGACACACGTTGATCCATTCAGTGTAGCGCGCGTGCAGTACGGGACATCCAAGGGCATCACAGACCTGTTAATGCTCAATCTGACGCATAATTATTTATTGATGGCTAAACACTTCTGGAAAGACACAGTTGTCTAAAAGGGGTGGGTTTGAGGATTGAAGTCCTCGTTACAAAATGTGCAATTGAAGGTGAGAGTGGAATGAGTTTGTAAGTGTTTCTTGAGAGCGCGAGTTGTTTTGAAGCATTGCTGGCAATGTTCACATTGCATCATTCGCTTAGTGTTGTGTTTTTTTAAATGTGCGTTCAGATATCTCTGCAATCGGGAAGCTTTTGGAACAAAAGGTGCATTGAAAGTCCTGTGTGGAATGCGTTTGTTCAGGGGAGTGTGTCTTTAAATGTTTTTCTTGAAGAGGAGAGTGGACAGGTGACGTCACATTAGTGTGGCGAGCAAGTGGGTGAGCACCCTGTGTGTACATACCAACAGCATCAAAAGATGTCACCAGAAGGTTATCACGTGTGTATTTGAGAGGCATGAGAACCTTGTAATGCCCATGATCCAAAGGACCGCTAAAGAGCAGGGATATGGAGAGACGTTGGGCCAGATTGCAAACTCGAGGAGAGGCATGAGGACGTTCTTGGAAGTAAATGGTGATAGTAGCTGGAAGCATTTGGGACATTGCCACAATTTCTGCCTCGCCACCATAGACTCCGGACGTATTCATGTAGTCAGCATATTGTTGAGCAGACTGTATAACAATGCTTCTGTGACTAACAACAACGGACACCACGTCGCCGAAGTTATCCCAATGTTGGCAAACAAAGCCAACAGCCATGTTGCGAAGTTTGAGAGCAACAGTTTCGTCAATGACATTTTTCCAGAAAAACCCGACTGATAGAAACAAACAGTTACCTGATGCAGGAATTTGTATAACATTGAAAGAAGTGTTGTTTCCATGAAATACATTTGAAGTGGTAGCCATGGAGGGCAAATGAACAGTCAACGTGGCTCACAGCTGGATGTGGACTGTAGCACAGACCAAAGCAAGTGAGTATGTGTTTGGTGAGCTGTTGGGGGCAGGCACATGAGTAAGCCGTGCCTTGAGAGCGAGGGTGGATGTGGGAGGACGTTTCGAGTTGGCGGGCGGTGCTCTGAGGTGCATTCCCTATCACGTGGGAGGAGGGTTAGAGTTTGTGGGTGGGGCTTCGTTGTTCCTTTCCCATGGTTTTCGATGGTGGACGTGGTCGTGTGTTGTAACCGAAAAGAATAATGAAAAGTCAACGTGGCTCAGAGGTGCATGTGGACTGTAGCACAGACGAAAGCGACTCACGGGGTGGTTGGTGAGTTGTTGCGTCCGGGCACATGAGCAGGCAGTGGGAATGCCTGGAGAGTGAGGGTGGACACGGGCCGGGGAATAAGGAGTGTTGGTGGGCGGGGAAACGTTTTCCGTGTTCCTGCAGGACCATCTAAGAAGACGCATGTTTGTTGCGGATGCGAATTGCTGTATGTAGCGTGTAAAAGTTTGTGATGGTGCACGTGGTCGTGCGTCGTAACCGAAAAGTCAATGTGGCTCAGAGATGCATGTGGAGTGTAGCACAGATGAACATGAATGACGCCGTGTTTTGTGAGTCGTCGCGTCCGAGTTGGTGGGCATGGCTCCGTCCTGCGTGCTCCATGGGTGTCTTACTCGCTGGCGGCTTAGTGAATTATATATATAGATTTAAAATATATATGATACAATAAGACCCAATGGTTATCAAAACTCTACAAATGATAAAATGATGTGGAAAATGACCATGGGAGAAAAACAATTCTCATCATACTCGTACTGCATAATCAACATGTCTGCTTTGAAATCGTATGCTCAAAACACACACATTTTTTGCTAAAATATCATTAAACCAGTACACAACATAAACAGGAAAAGACTTCCCAAAACAATATGATTTGAATTGAAGATCGGCCTTTCCACATCATTCATTGGTCAAAATTCCTGTATTATTATACAAGAACATTTTTTGTCTGTTTTTTTTCTCAACCATCACTACAAACTACGTGGGTTAAGTAACTGATGGTTAAAAAAAAAAGATAATTTTGGGTGAAGCAATCCTTCAAACAAAAGGAATAACAATGTTAATAGTAATGATGATCAAACAACATAGAGGTAACTTTACTCTGAGTTTTAAGATAGAATTCTCGGGACAACAAAATCACTGAACACCAAGGTCAAATAGCTACTTTATGTCCTTTTAATCTACAGTAGGATATATGGTCTGACTTCTCTCCAAGGGCTATTTAAGAAAATGCATAAATCTTAATCTCCCTGTGCCAGTTATATCAAACAAATGCCATCAGGAGTCTTCTGTGTTAATTTTTCAAAATGGCAAAATGTCCTAAAACATTGGCTTTAAAATAAATATTTACAAACATTAAAATAAATGATAGTTTAAAGTAATAAAAATAAATGGTAACCTGTAATTTGCAACACTATTAAATTACAAGGAAGTCACTCAACTTTCAGAAAAGAGCATTTTCACATTCTTGCACATCTCTGTCACTAAATGCTGCTTCCACATAATGAGGCTGAAATGGAACAAAAGTTTGCCCAAATATAGCTTAAGACAATAAACTATGTATGTAAGTATTTGGGTAACCTGAAAGTTAAACTCAAGCCCCTTCTATTCGGCTGTTTAAGGATACAAACTAATAAATCGAAACAGTGCATGCTTATATACACAGAATAGCTTGAATTTGTTACATAAAATTAGCAAAATACTGGCTGTATATGGGCTGATCATTGATCACATCTGAAAAGCAAAAAACTTTCAATGTCAATCATTGTGGCAAGGAAATCAGCGCATCAGTGGTTGTACTGTAAGGAAAAACATGTATACAGTACAGTACAAATTTGACACCTAACAAAACCTCATGAGAGAAGGATGTTGCTGGAAACTATGTAATATATAACGAAGGAAGAAGCAGAAAAATTAGAAAAATTATTATATATCTACCTTAATAAAAGAATAAGTACCTTTGTGTCCATCCAGTTGCTAGGTCTCTGTCATTCCA
Source organism: Erpetoichthys calabaricus (assembly GCF_900747795.2). Taxonomy (NCBI): domain Eukaryota; kingdom Metazoa; phylum Chordata; class Cladistia; order Polypteriformes; family Polypteridae; genus Erpetoichthys; species Erpetoichthys calabaricus. The sequence continues at coordinate 67,743,695 of NC_041400.2, read as the reverse complement.
ATAGTTGGTGCATATGTATAACACACACAGTTTTCTCTTTTTATTATATGTCTGAGCAGATGTTTTCTCTTCTCTTCCATTTCCAGACTTGAAAATTATGTAGTTGCAATATTTGTAACAGATATGCATTACTGCCACCAAGGCTACTTATAGCAAACTGGTTTTCAGGGATAAGGTATCTAGAAAGAAGGATTGAATGAAGGATGTAATACCACCTTGAGCACCTCTTCTGTGGTGTCCCAAACACTTCAAACAGAGCTTTATTTGTTGCACCCTCACAGGGTATGTCAACATTAAATGTAAATCACAACAAAATCAAAAGGACTAGTTTAACATTGATAGGATACAAGTCTGGAAATGGAACAGAAGAGAAAACATCTATTCAGACATATAATAAAAAGAAAAACGTTTGTGTGTTATACATATGCACCAACTATTGGAATGACAGAGACCTAGCAACTGGATGGACACAAAGGTACTTATCCTTTTATTAAGGTAGATATATAATAATTTTTCTAATTTTTCTGCTTCTTCCTTTGTCATATTACATAGTTTCCAGCAACATCCTTCTCTCATGAGGTTTTGTTAGGTGTCAAATTTGTACTGTACTGTATACATGTTTTTCCTTACAGTACAACCAGTGATGCGCTGATTTCCTTGCCACAATGATTGACATTGGAAGTTTTTTGCACATTTAACAAAAGTAATTTAAAAAACCAAAAACAAACAAAAAACTACAAAATGCATAATTCTTATGTTGAAAATGAAAAGTGCTGACTATTATTTGTACTTGTGAAATACAGTTTAAGATATTAATATTTATTCTTTTTTTGCAAAACATGGTTGATTGCTGAATGTGATCATTAGAGTTATTCTTGCTGACCTACATTATATATAAACATTATGTGGTGCATCAGTGCCTCACCTTCTGAAACTTGCAGAACGTGCCAGGGTGTGTGGCATTGCTCAAGTGACAAAGACAAATGCTTTGATCAGAACATAAAGCTCTTAGTGAACAGAATAGAGAAGTTATGATGTTACTTGCCAAAATGTTCCTTCTCATCTTTTCCTTTTACACTTATTGATAAAGCAAAACACAACATATCCACTGATTTCTCTAAACCAAGGAGCTGTTACTAGTATAAGCTAAAATCAGAGATCATTGCACTCAAGATAACAGCTACAGATGCTCACAAATAAAGTTTGCTTCATTATCATGATATTTTCATATTCTTCAAACTTTATTTGACCATGATATTTTTTATTCTTATTTTTTCATTTGGAAACAATGGAGAAAATGCCATAATAAGGTAAAAAAAATGTTTTTAGACTACTGGCTCTTCCCTTTCTTTGTTTAAAAACAATATCAAACAAACATAGTCCAACAACAGTGCTGTACAGTAACTGTAATTTAACTTGAGCTACAGAAGGAATATATATAGTATCATATTTTATCTGACTTAGCCACAAACGGGCATGCTTGAAAGATGCAGTGTAATACTATATACTGCACTGTAAGAAGCAGCCACAGTGAACCACCGTGTTTTGCTTTTAAATTAGAAAACAGCAACCTGACTCTGAATGGCTACCTTCCAGGTTCCAAAGGGTTCTGATGATCCTCGTGGTTCAGGCTTTTCTATTTGTTTTCTATTTTATGTGGGGGGGGGTTGGGTGCAAAGCTGAGGTCTATTTCCTCCATGCAGTTAGAGCTAATTTGTGGCGTAACAAGGAGCAACATAAGCATCTTGGCAATAGCAGGAAGTCCAGCCAGTGAAATCAATCTTTGTCACTAAGTAGTAAATGAAACACTTGAAAGCATTTATAGCATGCACGATCATCAGACCAACAACATGGCACAGACTATCTCCTCTATAACAATAAGCTGAATTTCACAGCCACCTATTGATTATTTCCTTATTTAACAAAAATTATTTTTGTCTCCTATGGTTTTCCTTTTTGGCAGGATCTGTTTCAGTACTTCACAACTGTGCCTGTTCAGATTCTATAATGATTAACTTATTACATGATACTATATATGACCAGAATGAATACACTCACAGGGAAGAGGGTAAGGGTGTGTCACTCACTAAACAAAGACATTCAGTAGTATGCTTCAAGCACCACCATCACAAATTTTCCAATTCCAATTAATCAATCAACAAATTGGTCAGTAAATAAGCTGAATAAATACAAAAGCACTGTGTTCTGAAAAAAATAATGGATTGCTTTCAGATTTATCAACTTTAGTGAACTCATGCTATTTAGTAATATTATGTTACAGCACCACAAGTAGTATGAGTATAAAAAAATTGCAACATGCTAAATAAGTCTTTAACAAATCTGAACAGGGAATTAATTTTACATTATGTATGAACACTTACATTATTACAATAACATAAAATAACACAAAACAAGGATAATGTAAAAGAAATGTTTTTGGAAGCATCACTAGGGGGAGACATTACACCAGCAACCAAAACAACAAAGTTTTTAGTGGCTGAGAGAACTCCACAAAAGTTGTGTTGCAGGCTTTGTTTCCATTAGAGGGAAATTACATCACTCTTTATAATAGAAAACATCTTTCTTTCTAATAGGAAAGTAAAAGCTTCTAAGAAAAGAATGTTTTTTTTTTTTTTTTGCTAGTACTGCAGGCTGAAAGATCCACAATGAACTTCCACTCATTCATCAATTATTTCTGAATTTACTGCATGGAACAAATTATATACAAATATGTTCATATGTTTATAAAAACGATTTATGTTGAGTAAGACTTTCTGCCTGACCCATATATAAAGCAGAAAACTGTGGTTTTTATTTTAATTACATTGTTTAGCTTTAATACTGGTGCCCCATCTGAAGCTGGTTTGTGCCCAGTGCTGTCAGAACGTGCTGACTTGTGAGCAAGAATTTAAAAAAATGGGTAAAGAAAATGGATATAATTAGCTTTTACAGACAGTTGGACATTGACAGGAACATAAATGAAAGCAAAAGCCATATCTTACTGTGTTTATTTCTCCTTTTAATTTTATACAACGGAATAAATAATGTTTACAGATGTTTAAGATTTGGGTTTCTTTGCACAATATACGGCAAAAACTGTTTATTTTTTTTCCTTACATCTGAGATAGTATTATTAAAAAAAAAAAAAAAAGGCGAACCAAATAAATAGCATTGTTGGAAATTCTCCAAACTAGTTAATCTAATTAGAGATTGGACAGGGCCGGAGCCTATCCCAGAAGCTTCAAGCGCAAGGCAAGAATCTGGAAAATGTGCTAGTCCACTGCAGGGATACAAAGTACATTACTGCTTTCACTTAGCTGAATTGAAATGTTTTTGCGCTGCCTTATTATATCTCTGAGAATGGATTCAATGGACGTAAAACAAGCAATATTCCAATACGGATGTCAGCAGATCAATGGGAAACAGAAGTCATAGTACAAAAAGTAAGAAAAAGCCAAACAAAGTTTAGGTTGACAGACATGCATTAACCACACTTACTAATGTCACTAATAATGCACATTAAAGGCTGTTTGGTTTGGGGGGGGTTCAGAAATACCTAGAAATACAAATTTATCATTAAGATTTAGAAAAGAAAAAGCCGCTAACATGGGCTCTAACTGTTCTACAATTCTGTAGCTGATAAAGAGGGCTATGAAAAATAGTGGACAAACATTAATAAAAATATCTAGATGCAAAAGAAATCAAGTGCACTGACTCACATGATAAAGGTAATTCTTAGGTGATGCTCAAACATTTCTGGAAACATGATAGAGCTTAAAATAAAAGAGGACTCATTGTCCTGCTTGGATAATTTCAAAGCTCCAGTGGGATAGTAGCGTGTGACTGTTTAAATATATTATATTATCCATCCGGCGGCACGGTGGTGCAGTGGGTAGCGCTGCTGCCTCGCAGTTGGGAGACCTGGGGACCCGGGTTCGCTTTCCGGGTCCTCCCTGTGTGGAGTTTGCATGTTCTCCCCGTGTCTGTGTGGGTTTCCTCTGGGCGCTCCGGTTTCCTCCCACAGTCCAAAGACATGCAGGTTAGGTGGATTGGTGATTCTAAATTGGCCCTAGAGTGTGCTTAGTGTGTGGGTGTGTCTCTTTGTGTCCTGCGGTGGGTTGGTGCCCTGCCCGGGATTGGTTCCCTGCCTTGCGCCCTGTGTTGGCTGGGATTGGCTCCAGCAGACCCCCGTGACCCTGTGTTCGGATTCATGTAAATAAATGTAAAGACATGATGTATTTATGTCTGTGTAAGTGCTCCAATTGAACCCTCACTTCTCCTTTGTACTATCACTCTAGAATGTCCAAAGTGGAGCCCAAATACTTTTCTTGCCACTTTATTAAAGACGCAATTTAAAAAGACAATACACTACTCTCTAACATACAGTAATTCTTAAATCCTTCTCACATACAGGATAAAAATGCTGCAAGCTGACAATCAATTCTAACAGAATCAGAACTTTCCCAACCACTTCCTATACTCTACCCATCTAATCTCCAGGCTTGTCCAAATACTGTCAGGTCTGAGTGGGCGAACTCCTATTGACATTAAATAATGTATGCTTTATGAGGATCATATTGAAAGGTAAAGGTTCTTGGGTTTACCAAATCTTGCACACTTCATTTTAGACATTCTTTAATTGCTGAGGCTATACAGAATAAAAGAAATTAAAAGACTGCCTTTGAATTATTTCCTGGATACCAAAATTATTTTGACACGGATAAATAAACATTTTTCAAAGGCACACTGTATGACCCTGAACTGGATCAGTGAATTAACAGATGGGTGGATGGAAATCTGATTTGTTACTTTCTTTACCATTATTTTCATATCTTTTTAATTTCATGTTTTCAAATCCATCCTGACGGTATCTGATACAAGACTGGTAAGAACCAGGAATAGGACACTAACGCACAAAAACATCATGAAAACAGGCTATTCAGCTCAACAAAACTGGTCCATTCTATTGACCTAATTTCTAAAAAAAAATGACAGATGTGAGTGTTGAAGGTCCTTAAAGTCCTAATGTTCACCACACTAGAGGCCAGATGAGGCCTCACTAGTGCATTAAGCTAGTAGCTTAAGCTTAACCTCCATTGACTTGTAGTCCACACTTTTGGCTAAATAACTTAACACTTTAATTGCTTCTCTACATTGTCTGGATGGAGAAAGTGAAGAGTCTTCTATGAATCCTAAGTCTCATAAGGTGTATGTTCAAGTTTCAAATCTCCCAATGTGTATTCATATCTAACATCAGTGTCGGTCCTGGAGGGCCACAGTGGTTGCAGGTTTTTGTTCCAACCCAATTGCTTAATTAGAAACCAATCCTTGCCAATCTCAGACCTTATTTAATTTTATGGCTTGTTACTTTGCAATATTAGGCTCTTCTATCTTTCCTTTCCAAGGATATTGTCCAAATGATTTGAAGCCTAAAATGGATAATTTTCAGTCCACCACATTTTTCTATTAAGTGTTTTATTACACCAAATAGTACATGATGAATCCACACAGATGTAAATGGAAATAAGTTAGAAGGAGAACTGCTGGCTCCTTTGTCATTTTCATCTTATTTCTAATAAGGAGCCATTGAAACAGTGAATGCATCTGTTTAAGACTGAAATAAGCAATTAAGGGTGGGAAACCTTAAGAAACAAGATGATAAAAATGAAGCATTAAAATGTTACTTCAGCAAAAAGTGCTTCATCAGCAAAGATTGACTTCTCATTAAGAAACTGGGTTGAGACCAAAACCGGCAGCCACTGTAGCCCTCCAGGACCTACACTACCCACTCCAATCCCACGCCTTGCCTGCAGACCCACCCCCGCCCCACCCCAACATAGTGTGGATGATGTTCAAAAGACGTGAAAGGACACATCTCTGAGGGGACTCTGTGAATGAGGACTGCATATCTGACATACAACCATTGACTCGCTGTGTCCTGTCAGTTAAAAAGTCAAACAGCCACCCTGTCAAACTGGAGTTCAAGTTAAAATTATTTACAAGCCTATAAGAAGGTGAGCTGGATGGTGTTAAAAACTGAAGGAAAGTCAGCAAAAAAGAGCCTTGTGTGAGTCGTGATATCCTCCAAGTAATAAAGCAAAGTGACAATGGTGTCCTCTATACCTGTATGAGAAAAGTAGGCAAACTGAAACAGATCTAATAAACCCTGAGTTTTCTCTGTTAGCTTCCTCTTTATTAGCTTGTAGTAGTAATCACTGCTAGGCATGGTCATGGCTAGGACAGCGCCCAAAATATTTTTAGAATAACGTATTAACTTAAGACATGTTTTTGGGGCTGAATGATAGTGATGGGCATTTTGATTCATTTTATTGACTGAATTCTTTTGAACTACCCATTTAAGTGAATTGATTCTGTTAATGAATTTGATTCATTTACACTCCAGCGTATATATAGGGGGAGCTTTGATTGCATACCAAATATATAATTTAATACTTTGTACATCATTTGGATATACAGCATGCACTTTGAAGATCTATCAGTGAAACAAAAAGACACTGATGGCATCATGCAAGAAGGATACACACATGCAGTTTAGCATTTCTGTTGAGCTCCAGTGAATTTGTTTGTGCTCACAAATTGGTTTATATGATTCACCAAATAGAGTCCTTCAAAATGAACAAATTGGTTGCAAATCGCCCTTTACTATTGAATGATTTTTTGATATGCTCAGGGTTCACTGCTACCCTTTATCTATATACAGTGGAACCTCGGGTCATGAACATCTCTGACCACGTATAAATCCTGTTATGACCAAAAAGTTTGCCAAACGTTTGCATCTGTTCACGACCACACACTCGGGTGACGAACAAGCCAGTTTCCCTTCCGGTTCGTCCGTGCTGATGATTTCGGCACGTGTTCAGTCTCTCCCTGTGCATTCCTTGTGCAGCAAGCGAGAGAGAGAGCACGAGGGAGTGAGCGAGCAAGTGAGAGAGAGAGAGAGAGAGAGAGAGGGCTGGCCGAGAAAGCAGTTAACACTAGAATTACCAGAGCCTATGAAAAAACTCATAGATCCGTCCCACCTTAAATCGCTTCTTAAATCCGTTCGCACCTCTCCACCAGCATCTTTTGTCCTCCAAATGTGCCGATAAACACAAGCTGTAAGCAGCCAGCTATTCCATCCCCCCACCAACTTAGAACGTGCACGAACTTCTCCCAGCTTATGCCTTGATTGATTATCTGGGAGTGAAGTGGAGTTTTAGAGTGGAAATAATAGATCATTATTTGGAACACACGCATTTCATGTGTGTTCTGTTTCTACAGTAATCTGTACTGTACCTGTATTCACCCATAAATCACTGCACCAGTGTCTGCAACTCTTGACATGGTTACTGGCTTGAAACAATGGCTCCCAACTACTGCTATTAATACCTGTCAAATGTCTGCCAGTTAGGAAATGCTCTGTAGAATTAATGCATCATAAAAGTATTTCTCTCTTATTATCTTATCTATTATTCCTTCTTTAATCAATCCACCCACCCATCCAATACAATTATAGGATCCCAGAGGGCTGTGCTTATCCCTAGCAGTATTTGATGTATGAACCAACCTTGGAGGAGGTAGCCAGTCTGTTGCTGTGCACACTCATTCACACACTTATACTTGTTCACATCAGACCAAATTAGAATGTCCAGTTAATTTAGCATGTACTGTATATTTGGAATGAACGAGGAGAGCTGGAGTACCAGGAGCACATGCAGGGAACATGCATTCTCTAGAATGACCAGGCTGGATTTAAATGTAGTCTCCTGGAGTAGTGCGACAAAAATGACACAAGAGACAAAATGTAAAGGAAAAGCAAATAGCTGTTAAAAAGAAGAAAACAGCTCCTTTCTGTTAGTATAGCTGGACTGATTTTTTGACATGCAAACTGGGCTTCCCTTATATTGGAAAAGTCCACCGGGAATTAACTAAATTTGGAAAATGAACTACTCTAACAGCGCAAACATTATATGTAAGTGGTATTACAGTGTTAGTCAGGTTTACAGTAATGATTTTCACGATCAAAGAGGATTAAAAGGATTATGGGTACTTTCATAACTTAAAGTAAAATTTTATAAAAAGAATATTTTACAATATCAGTTTCCACATATTGTAACCATCACTATTGTAATGATAGCAAAGTAATGAAAGCCCACATGCATCATATGAAACAGATCTCCCTTCCAGTTTGCTTGTTAAATAGCATTGCTCTGCTTCAGCAGTAGGATTTCAAGAACACATTGGCACTTTTAGATACCCTATCATTTCTATTTCATAATTTAAATGTATTATGCATTTTGAAACTTTTTCCAAGAATACAGTGATGTCTGTAATACCTTGCATTAATATATACAATCAACTTAGATTCTATTATCACAACAAACTGTGCTACTTTCTTTTATACTGTAGCCTCACAAAAGGTCATAAATTCCACAATGTAGCTATCCAAAACCAAATAAAATAAATGTTCCTTTATGCCTGCAGGGTTGCTAATGATATTTTCAAGAAGTTGAGATAAAGTACCTGAGAGTTACACAAAAACAGTACAATGAGTTCTCTCTACATCCAGATATTATTATTCAAGCAGGTTATCCAAACTGATATTGGGCCAGTTTAGAGTTAAATTAATACACACATCTTTAGGATAGAAGAAAAAGACTGGAGAGTATCCAAAAAAAGACTTGTGAAGAATATGCAATTTCAACACACACAATATGTTAAGTCTTCGAACCAAGGCCCCTAGAGTTGCAAGGCAGAAATGATTGACATTGTTTCACTTTGTGGCCAAAGTAAGATGCTGTAATCAGAAAATCAAGTTCACACAAATGTGATTTTATGGTGATGTTATCTGAACTCTGTGCCCAAGACAAACATAAGCATAAAACAGGAAATGATATATTTTATAAACCAAAATTTTATTCATCAAGCATCTCCCAGTGTTAGATATACAAGATATATCTAAATGGGGCTGCAGCCTGCACACACATATGGCTGGAATAAACAACTGCAAATAGGTAGGCAGATCACAAAAACTGCTGCTACTAAAAGCCCAAGACCAACATCTGCTTACTTAAAAGGACAGCTGGCTCCAAATATACAGAAGACAGCTGCACCTAGATCTGACTTGGCAGGTAGAAAATACATATCAGACACAAGGCAACTGTTGCATAGACAGAACTGGTCAATTGGCCAGACAAGCAGAGAATATGCAGCGGCTGACAAGCAATGGTTTAGCAGCTTCAAAGATAAAAACAGAGACAGACAGCTTTCACCTGGTTATTGGCAAAATACCTCACAGAAAAGACAGAGAAAGGAAGCTGCCACTTAGAATGATAGGTAAGAGTGAAACAGGAGTTGAGGGAGTATTGCACCTGTGTATTTCACTCCCTCAACTAGCAAATATTTGACTTCTCAATCCTTCCATTCCTTTAAAATACTTAAATATATTATCTTTTCATTTTTTTACTTCTATTCTTAGTTTCATATTCTTATATGAAAGTATCAAGCTATGTTTTTGTATATCATAAGCAGAATATTTAAATCCATTATAGAAAATAAAAAGTAAGGGTAATTATTCATAACTATATAAAACACATTTACACAAAAAATCCTTATACATCAACAAGCTTCACCATATAATGAGTCTTTAAAACTGGAGCCCTGATTCAAATCACTTTCCAATCCACACCCTTGTTTTGTGCAAAAAGTACATGTGAATACAGTTCGTTTGTCATAGGAGTAAATTTTGAAAGGAGACAGACTTAGAAGAAGTGGAAAGATCTTAAGAGAAACATTTTTAATGTGGATACCTTAGTACAGCAAAGAATAGAATACAGGATGTCTGGAGTATTCTAATAAACAGAACTGTGACCAAACAGGGAAAGTGGGGACAAAACTGTTTGGAAAAGAATTTGAAAAGGAAAGTAAAGAGAAACATTTAGAAGTGAGGTAAGGAGAGGTGGAAGGTCTTGTGGAACTGGGGAATAGGAAATAGAGGATTCACAGGAAATTTTCTTTTAAATAGGGGGGCTCTAGTCTAATATTTGGGTAAGAGTATCTATGGATCTGAAAACAGAATATGTGATTAGACTTGTTGATCAATGCAATCAGCTCAGCTGTTTCACATCAGCATTCCGTGGGCCGTAATTTAGGGCGCCGCACCCATATGAGTATCAAAGTGAGTCCGAGGAGAGCGATAGAGAGGATTTAGGGGACATAAAAAAAAAAAAAAAAAAAACAGAAACTGGGTTGTGGAGCAGAGTGTGGAAATCGGGGGCATATTACATTATCATCTTTGTTTTTAAGGAAATATTCTACTTTTAAGAGTCAGTGAGTGCTGTGGGAAACAGCCCGGACACAGACAGGTAGACATTGTTTAAACACCACAACATGTTTATTTACAACAATGATGAAGCATACAACCTAGTGCCGCAGCACTAATCACCCCAAAGTCCAGGCCCTCAACACTCTACCTTTCTCAGGTCTGCCTCCACTCCTCTCCTTTCCTCCAAGACTTCGTCTTTCTCCACTCCCAACTCCAGCCATCGAATGGAGGGAGGCAGCCCCTTTTATCTCCACCCGGACGTGCTCCAGGTGGCTCCCGATTAGCTTCCGCCGGCCCTACCTGGTGTGGCAGAAGTACTGGCTGCGCACCCGGAAGCACTCCGAGTGTCCCTGGTCTTCTTCCTCCCATGGCTCTTCAGGCATCCGGGCGCCCCCTGGCGGGGACCACGGGCCCCATATCATCCAGGGCGGCTGCACTCTCATGGTCCGGAGGAGGCGTAGTCCCTTTTCCGGTCCTTCCGGGCGTCCCGGCTGGGTACTGCCCCCAGCCACTCACCACAGTGCTCTCTAATGAAACATTTGTTTACGTTTGTCAAGATGATATGAGCTAAAGGTTTATTTCTCTTTACAAATGCAGCTTTTTCCCACAAAACCACAATACTGAAGGAGGCTTGATAAAGGAAGGCACACAAATAAACCTTTACTACTGGCAAGTGTAAATTAAAGGATATTTCATTTTTAAAAATATTTTGATTATATCTTCAAAACTTCAGGGCACACAGTCAAGTCAAGTATGATTACAATGTAATTACTGCTGCATAATTTTTGGGTCAGTGCCTCGGTCCATATATGGCAAACACACCAGCCAAAGCACGTCAAGAAATAACTTAAACCTAAAACCTGAAATAAAACATAACAATCAAGTATATGATTTTTGTCAAGGTTTTAATTATTAAAAGTAAAAAAAAATATTCTGGATAATAATGAAGACCTACTCTAATACTACTAAAACAACATCTATCAGTCTCTTTACATGCTAGCTGTGTTACAAGTATATACAGCGGACACTGGTTCACCCCTATATCAATGACTGAAAGGCCAAGTGTGAGCTTCAGTTGAGAAGAGGTAAAGACACCATTAAATTAAGTAATGACAAGAATACAGGGCCCCCAGTAACCAGAGGTACAGAGCATCATCTCACGCCACACTCCAATGTGGTATGGGGCACTCCTGGAAAGCGTGCCCTATCTGGGAGAATGCCCCTTTCTGTATGATTATTGCCTTGGAGTTAGCACATCAAAATGGAAGAGAGCTAGAGGAGCTTGCAGGAGACTTGACTATTGAAATAGCAGACCTCAAAGCAATTCAAACATCCATTTTAATAAAACAAGTCCAAGTAGTGCTGAAGCAGGTCCATAAAAAACTTAAGGATGTAATCACATCAGACTCATAATAGGATAATGTGGTCTGAAAGTTTCAGGCTTTATTAGGGCAGTCCTGACCTTTTAAAGTAACTCCAGGGATGCTTTGAGCGAAAGGGGCACAGGTGTGTTAGGGAAATTAATAGTTACATCCATCACAGCTTGATAAATTGGGTTTAAATGAAAGAAATAAGAATTCACTCACAGGAGAAAAAAAAAAACAATGCAGAAAGAGTGAGAAAAGGCAAGAATGCATTTAGTGGAAGAAGACCATCTCTTTCCATTTGTAGTTAAAGCATTTAGCATCAATAAAGAAAGTTCCATGGCTTTGTTTTCTATTTTTTTTTCTTTAAGCTCTTAATTCATCTTTATATTGTATTTAATTCATACTCTTACTGTAATATAAATTGGTTGCATTACATTGTTATATCTGGGTTATAATGGAATACAGATATGTTCCAATCATGATAACAACAAGTTAAGAGTGTGTGTGTGTAGAAGTGTGGAATGATGCTGCAGTGGTCAGCACTGTGATTTCAGAGATGAAGCATTTCTAGTTCAAATCTTGATCTGGGAATTTTCTGCATGGAGTCTGCACGCTCTAACTGTACCCTAGTACAAGTAATGGGGTGTAGATGGACTGGCACACTGTCCAGGGTTGAATCCTACCTTGAGTGAAAAGCTAAAAGGACAGGTTCTGATTCTCTGTGATCCTGCATACTTAAATATAAGAGATACAAGACATTGAACACTGATGGATGAATGGATATACTGTACTGAACATTTATACACACACAAACACCAGCCATATTTGATCCTGCTCAGATTATGCAACAAGAAACCAGAATATGGGATAACAGGCACTAGACAGACAATATGTGTCATAGGTACACAGGGTCTGATGACTCTGCAGAGGTTTTAACCCAGGAGAAACATAGTAGCCCGGTGTATGCTAACATAACATCAAATTATACGCATGCAAATTTTATAATGAAAAAATGGCATCTTATTATTCTCTTGAATATATGCTGTAGCTATGTGTTTTGTGCATCAACTCTGACAATACTATATTTGTCTGCATAGTCCAATTTCAAATGTGCCTCTTTCCTTCTGAAATTTTAAAAGACAAAACAACTAAATACATTCTAGCAGTAATCCCCATGCATGATTTAAAAATAAACTTGAAAAAGCTCCTGTAGTTGTAACATTGCATACATATACTATGACTTTTTGACACTAATACATTCAGCACAGATTCTTTCACAATTTCTTGCCACCCAGTATAGAAGGCTCTTTTGTGAAATGCAAGTCATCCCTTCTCTTTGTTAATGATGAGTCACTCAAGCAGCTTTCAAACAGAAAAACTGGAATAGAGATGGAAATTTACAGTGGAAATCAGTAGGGGAGGTGCTGACGCTGCATAATATCTTGCTGTGCAGCCTCTGTAGGTCAGTGCACAATAAGCAGACTATTATTTTCTTGATTGGGTTCATAACAGACCAACATGCTGAAAGCCTCTTAAGGATGTTGATCAATTCTAGAAGAATAAATCAAACATGTGGAAACATAAATAAAAAATATCCAAGTACTTACAGAAACTGAGGGCAAGAACTTTTATTTAAAATAATACAATGAGGAAAAAAATCCAATTTTCAAATTATTGCTTTTGCACTGAATCTAAAATCTGTTTTTATGGTTCAAACCAGCATCTCCTGGAATATAAATGTTTAGAGTGTTTGTCTTTTTTTGAGCCTACCAATTAACTTTCAAAACAGCCTTAACAGCTAAAGTTTACTTTCTTTAGCAAATATCAAAGCTAGTCTTATTGTAAGGTGATTTAAAATAAACTGTACACATAATAATAATAATAATATCCTGAATTGCAATGTCATTCTTTTCTGAACAGAATTTCCAGAAGTCTTTTTCTCAGTGATGCACTAACCATTTAATTACAGGCAACTGCATGGCATTAAAACATATACCATACAGTAAAAGGCCAAAAGTTTGGTTACAGTTGATAAGAGGAAGAAAAGCACAACAAACCACTGCAAAAATAAAGATCTGGCTTCAGGTTTTTCCACTATAAAGAAAAAGGCACACGGAGACATTACTTGTCTCTTCACTACACAAGTGACAGAAACTTAAGTACTAACCCATAGGGAGAATATGGAGAAAAACTGTGGTTATTATTAGCCACTGTTTAACAATGAGATATATTTTTTTAATGTAGCCTCTTTGATATTCCTCTATCGAACTACTTGCTACTGATTGAACTCCCCAAATAATAGTCACATTGTCAAAACCCAGACTCCAGAAGGTGATTGTATATAAATTATATATATATATATATATATATATATATATATATATATATATATATATATATATATTATATAATATATAAATAAAAGATTTAAGTAACGCAATTTTATTCATGTACTAAAAAGTAAAACAATGTTTTTCTTGTACTAAGATTTTGTTGGTTATATGACTAAAAAAAAATTATGGGGCACCCATAAAATAATTAATTAATTCAATTAAAATGCATAGATTAGCTAAAGTAAAATTTGTGAACAGCGATTCAAATTTCCATACTGGATCGGTCAAGGCCTGGGTTAACAACGGCCGCCACCAGTACTCTTAGCCAACAGGGTGCTGGCAGAAATTGGGCTACTGTTGGCCGAAGAAGGAGAAGAGGGGGGAGACATGTCCATTGGCAGAAGGACAGGAGGAAGGTAAACAGACTGGAATTGAAGGTAGGAATTTTGAATGTTGGTAGTATGACTGGTAAGGGGAGAAAGTTAGCCAATATGATGGAGGGAAGGAAGGTTGATATATTGTGCATGCAAGAGACTAAATGGAAGGGGAGTAACGCCAGGTGGATCAGAGATGGATTCAAATTGTTCTATCATGGTGTGGATGGGAAGAGGAATGGGGTAGGGTTTATTCTAAAGGAGCAGTATGTCAAGAGTGTTTTGGAGGTGAAGAGTGTCAGACAGAGTAATCATTATGAAGTTGGAAACTGAAGGTGTGATGATGAATGTTGTCAGTGCATATGCCCTGCAAGTTGGGTGTTCGATGGATGAGAAAGAAGATTTCTGGAGTGAGTTGGATGAGATGATGGACAGTGCACGCAAGGGACAGGAAGTGGTGATTGAAACAGATTTCAATGTACATGTTCATGAAGGGAACAGAGGAGATGAGGAGGTAATGGGTCAAGGAGAGGAATGAAGAAGGTCAGAGGATAGTGGATTTTGCAAAAAGGATGGACATGGCTGTGGTGAATATGTATTTTAAGAAGAGGGAGGAACATAGGGTTACAAACAAGAGTGGAGGAAGATGCATGCAGGTAGATTATATCCTATGCAGAAGAGTCAATCTGAAGGAGATTGAAGACTGCAAAGTGGTGGCAGGGGAAAGTGTAGCTAGGCAGCATAGGATGGTGGTCTGTAGGATGACGTTGGAGATCAAGAAGAAGAGGAGTAGAGGGAGGGCAGAGCAAAGGATCAAATGCTTGCAGTTGAAAAAGGAAGACTGCAAGTTTGAGTTTAGGGAGGAGGTAAGACGGCATTGGGTGGCAGTGAGGAGTTGCCAGACAGCTGGGCAACTGCAGCAGAAGTAGTAAAGTTACAGCAAGAAGGGTGCTTGGCGTGACATCTGGACAGAGGAAGGAGGAAAAAGAAACTTGGTGATGGAATGGGGAAGTACAGGAGAGTATACAAAGGAAGAGGATGGCGAAGAAGAAGTGGGATAGTCAGAGAGATGAAGAAAGTAGACAAGAGTACAAGGAGATAAGGTGCAAGGTGAAGAGAGAGGTGGTAAAGGCTAAAGAAAAGGCGTATTATGAGTTGTATGAGAGGTTGGACACTAAGGAGGGAGAAAAGGACCTGTACCGATTGGCTAGACAGAGAGACCAAGCTGGGAAAGATGTGAAGCAGGTTAGGGTGATAAAGGATAAAGATGGAAACATACTCACAAGTGACGAGGGTGTGTTGAGCAGATGGAAAGAGTACTTTGAGAGGCTGATGAATGAAGAGAGAGAGAGAAGGTTGGATGATGATGTGGAGATAGTGAATCAGGAAGTGCAACGAATTAGCAAGGAGGTAGTAAGAACAGCTATGAAGAGGATGAAAAATGGAAAGGCAGCTGGTCCAGATGACATACCTGTGGAAGCATGGAGGTGTTTAGGAGAGATGGCAGTGAAGTTTTTAACCAGATTGTTTAATGGAATCTTGGAAAGTGAGAGGATGCCTGAGGAGTGGAAAAGAAGTGTACTGGTACCAATTTTTAAGAATAAGGGGGATGTGCAGAGCTGTAGTAACTACAGGGGGATAAACTTGATAAGCCACAGCATGAAGTTATGGGAAAGAGTAGTGGAAGCTAGGTTAAGAAGGGAGTATGGTTTCATGCCAGGAAAAAGCACCACAGATGCAATGTTTGCTCTGAGGGTGTTGATGGAGAAGTTTAGAGAAGCTCAGAAGGAGTTGCATTGTGTCTATTTGGACCTGAAGAAAGCATATGACAGGGTGCCTCGAGAGGAGCTGTGGTATTGTATGAGGAAGTCAGGAGTGGCAGAGAAGTATGTAAGAGTTGTACAGGATATGTATGAGGGAAGTGTAACAGTCGTGAAAACTGCAGTAGGAGTGACGGATGCATTCAACGTGGAGGTGGGATTACATCAGGGATTGGCTCTGAGTCCTTTCTAATTTGCAATGGTGATGGATATGGTTGACAGATGAGATTAGACAAGAGTCCTCGTGGACTATGATGTTTGCTGATAACATTGTGATCAGTAGCGAGAGTGGGGAGCAGGTTGAGAAGACCCTGGAGAGTTGGAGCTTTGCTCTAGAGAGGAAAGGAATGAAGGTCAGTAAGAACAACTCAGAATACATGTGTTTGAATAAGAGGGAGGTCAGAGGAATGGTGAGGATGCAGGGATTAGTGTTGGCGAAGGTGGATGAGTTTGAATACTTGGGATCAACAATTCAGAGTAACAGGGATTGTAGAAGAGAGGTGAAAAAGAGAATGCAGGCAGGGTGTAATGGGTGGAGAAGAGTGTCAGGAGTGATTTGTGACAGACGGGTATCAGCAAGAGTGAAAGGGAAAGTCTACAGGACAGTAGTGAGACCAGCTATGTTATATGGGTTAGAGATGGTGAAAACAGGAGACAGAGCTGGAGGTGGAAGGGTTAAAGATGCTAAGATTTGCACTGGGTGTGATGAGGATGGACAGGATTAGAAATGAGTACATTAGTGGGTCAGCTGAAGTTGGACGGTTGGGAGACAAAGTCAGAGAGGCGAGATTGCGTTGGTTTGGACATGTGCAGAGGAGAAATGCTGGGTATATTAGGAAAAGGATATTAAGGATAGAGCTACCGGAAAAGAGGAAGGCCTAAGAGAAGGTTCATGGATGAGGTGAGAGAAGACATGCAGGTGGTGGGTGTAACAGAGAAAGATGCAGAAGACAGGATGATATTGATGAAGATGATTCGCTGTGGCATCCCCTAACGGGAGTAGCCGAAAGAATAATAAGACGTTAAAGTGAAATTTGACACATCATATAAAACCCAGAAGCAACCTTCAAGTGGACCACCAGCCCTGCCCGTGGTCCTGTCAGAAATGTAGAGAAAAAGCGTTAAAAACACATTTCACGAGCCTTCAGAAATTCCCACATGAATTCCTACAGTAGTACAGACAATGAATGTAACACTTCACCTAGCCTAGCAACATTCAACCCACAATGCAGCGCCACGACCACTACCAATACAGGTGAATGTGGCATTGACTATATACTAAACGATTCTCCAATTAATTGAGTGCTGAGTCTTAGTTATATTCCAGTTTCATCAAGTGAGTTTGAACGTGGGTTTTAGCAGATTAATTGTCACTCCAATTAGAGCCTCGTTACTGATAAGCACTGTCTCCGCACTTCTCTTCAAAAAACTGGCTGTCCCTTCACTCACAAACTGTGATCCTGTGGATTCATGGCTGTTACAAGGATGACAATCAGTCATTGACAATCAAAGCAAAGAACGAATTAGAAAGACTGCATTTGATGAAAACATATAAAAAGTTTGGAGTTTTCTTTAAATCTCAGTCAAATTAACCACTCATTGCTTTGCGAGGCAATGCAACTTTTTTGTAGAATATAGAGCTTGTTATTATCCTGCGGTTAATATTCTTTGATTTAAGACGAACCTGTGTTTCCTCAGTGTGCATACACATTGTATTCATGTGTGTTAGTTACTGTTGCTACTTGTTATGGGTTTGTGCACTGATAGCATTGACAGTTTCTTCTATATTGCGCTAAATGCACTTTATGATGTGTAAAAATATTTTTTTTACTTCAAAAAGGAAACCAATGTTGTTGATAATACAGTGCACTATTTTGAGATGTACCTAGGTCAGACATGACAAAAATGTTTATTTTTCTATTTCAAAAGAAGAAAAAAAGTATTGCTATTACCTCAGATTCTGTTCAGTTATAGCTTTTTTTTTATTGTTTTCGTATGCACACATGTCACATGTGACCAAATTGAAAAGGGAAACAATGAATAAACATTACTTGTTTTTCAATACATTCACTTGTGTTGATTTAAAATTTCTTATTATATTGCTGCTTAGCGGATGCTGAAAATGACTGGCCCAGCTAAATTTCTTGATTTGAAAATCTGGCCCAGCTGAATTTGTAATTGAAAAGCCCTAATATAAGTACATTGGTCTCAAACCTTTGACCATTCAATTGAATGTCCAACACACTAACCACTTGACCAATGCTGCTTAACTATCATATTGAAGTAATTTGACAAAACTATCAATTAAACAAAATGATTTTTTTTAAATTCATTTGTCTAAATTGGTCTTGAACCTTTCATCAAAAGTCTAACATGCTAACCCCTTGACCAACACTGCAAATTTTTCATATACATTTGTTTTGGTAAAAAGCACTATATGTGTCTATTTGTTGAAAGTAAGGAAATGAGAAATTTAAATTTGATGTAATTAACTTAAGATCCCAGGTCAAAACTGATGAAATATTGCATTGTCACTGGAGATCAGCATGCATGCAAAGTTTGAAGGAAATCGGTTTGGTAAAAGTGGGTAAAAAATCGATTGCAAAATTTAACCCAGACAAAAAGACAAGTTGAATAAAAGCATGTTTTTTTTAAAAAAAAAAAAAAAAGTGGGAATGTTACAACATTTATACATGTATAATTGCACCATAAAGCAGGTGGGACAGAAAAATACATAAATAAATATAAAAAATAAAACACTGTTCACAGAACACCATAACAAAATGAAACAGAAGTCCCACCCATAAGTACAAACACCTATAAAGAAAATATATAAAGAAAAGTAAAACTGAAGAGGCCATGCAGGAGCTGTGGATCCAAGGTGAAAAACCAAATAGGAAGTCACAGGCTGACTTGTATCAGAGGCAGTGGACGCATTTCGGGACAAAAACAACCTCTTCTTCAGGGCTAAGAAATAAACATATTTATTATTGTTATGCCCAAGCATAACATATCAAATAATGTACACAGCAAAAAAGCCAGACAAGTTTCTCTATTATAAAAAAAAAAACTTGCAATGAGATGTGATCTTTTGAAGAGAGACAGAGAGTCAGAGAGACACTTTCAAGTCCTGCGACACCGTCAAGTCACGTCATACTGACATCCTTTGAAAGCAATTCATGTCATACTTAAACAATTTCAAACAAGATCACGGTCATCTAACCTCTCAGTTGTTGGCACACCCTACTTACAACTATTTTCAAAGAACAGGGTCATCTAACCGCTCAGTTACATTATTAATGCATATGTAAAAGTCTTGCAACAAGATGTGATCTTTTGAAGAGAGACAGAGAGTCAGAGAGACACTTACTGACATCCTTTGGAAGCAATTCAAACCATACTTACAAACATTTTCAAACAAGATCATGGTCATATAACATCTCAGATGATGGCACGCCCTACTTACAACTTATTTTAAAGAAAGAACACGGTCATCTAACCACTCAGTTACATTATTAATGTGTATCTAAAAGTCGAAGCTAATCGTCTCTTTTTTATTAAATCTAATCAAGCAAAACTTAGAACAGAACATATGAAAGGTCTCATTGATCACGTTCAAAATTCAAATATCAATAGTTCAGACAAACTCAAAACAGGTAAAGCAGTAATATAACCATCGTCATATCAAGTAGTCCAGGAGCATTGCAACAGTTATATCATGATGCAATGGCAATATTCTGAACTATCGGTCGGCCAGATTTATTTATTACAATGACGTGCAATCCACAATGGCCAAAAATCTGCAGATTCTTCAGAACAATGCCACCGGCTACATCGGCTCCGGATATTCCAACTTTCGTAAGTAGATTGTTTTATCAGAAAGTCTTATTTTTATTGAATAAACTCGAAACAGTGTTCGGTAAAATCAAAGCATTTTTTCAAAAACGGTGTTTGCCTCACATGCATTTATTGGTTACTTTGCAAAATAAATTATTAACTGCTGACGACGCAGATCGCTTTGTCTGTGCTGAAATTCCAAACAGGGAAACCTGAAATCCTGAATTATGGTACAAAGTCATTAAACACATGTCTCATTGACCTCATTTAAAAGATTCAGTATGTTGGGACTCAAAAGAAAAAAAGTGTTCAATGAAATCTCCCTGCGGTGGGTTGGCACCCTGCCCAGGATTGGTTCCTGCCTTGTGCCCTGTGTTGGCTGGGATTGGCCTCCAGCAGACCCCCGTGACCCTGTGTTCGGATTCAGCGGGTTGGAAAATGGATGGATGGATGAAATCTCCAAAAGCGTTTGTTCAAACAACAGATATGACTAAGGCTGGCTTTCCTGATTATTGCTGAAGAGATAATTGTCACAAACAACACACTTATCACGGAAAGAAAGAAGGTACAATTGTGATGCTTGATAATTCAATGATTGTACCATATAACCCGTACTTGCTCAAACGATTCCATTGTCATATTAATGTCGAGTATAGTGCATCGGTTATGAGTATTATGTACATCTACAAGTACATTCATACAGGGCACGATAGAGTATAACTATAACAGAAAGAACCGTCTCAGAACGAAGTTCAAGCATATTTGGATACTCGCTACATCAGTGCAATGGAAAGCAGGTGGCATTTAATGGAATTGCCAATGCATGGTCGATGTCATTCTGTTGAATTATTACCGATTCATTTACCAGATCAGAATATGATTCAATTTAAAGAGGACGAAGAAGCAGAAGCTTTACAGGTATCGAAAAATAGAAATACAAAATTATTGGCTTATTTTGAACTTAATAAAACAGACATAAATGCAAAAGCATATATGTATGTGCAAAATTCCTCAACATTACACATGGCAGAAACAAAAAAGAGTGTGGCATCCAAAAAAATTAATTGCAAAAGTGTTGCTCGTTTAAATATTGTATCACCAAAAGATATTGAACGGTTTTATTTAAAATTGTTGATACGTGAATCGAAAGGAGCAACGTCATATAAAGATGTTCTAACTATAGGTGGAACTAAGTATGTTACTTTTCAAAAAGCGGCACGAGCAGTTGGGTTATGTAAATCAGACGACAATATGTTTGAAAAGATGTCTGATGCCACTTCTGTAATGATGCCTGACAAATTAAGACACTTCTTTGTGTACTTTGAAGTTGATGCTTTACAGTTATGGGATTCGTTCAAAGGACTATTATCTGAAAAGTCGAATGAACAAATGGCTCTTTAAATCATCAAAGAAATGTTAGAAGCAGAAGATTTAACAATGCAGCAATTTCGACTTCCAGAAGAAATAGACGAATCAGAGGTTAAGAAAGACACAACAGCAGACGAAAATTTAACAGTGGAAGACCATAAAAATTTCATATCAGAAAAGTTAATTCCACATATTGTTTTTACTGAAGTTTTAAAGTAAAAGTGAACATAATGCATATGTAACAATTCCCATTAAAAAAAAAAACAATCTCTTTAAATTGTATTTCAGGAAAAACAATCCTGGGGGTTGCCGAGCGAAGCCCCCTAGTTATTTAAAAAAAAAATAGTAGAAAGAACAACAATGAATAAAATAACCAACATCTTATATGATAAAACATGTTAGTCACTGGGCACATACTGTACTGTAATAGTAAAGGCTTGGCAAAAAGCATTTACATTACATGGCATGTATTTGTATGAAATAGACTGAGAAATTATAAGGTAATCCAAATGAAGATTAATAAAACATGAAATGACCACTGGATTACTCACAAAATGATTGGCTGAGCAGAATTAGGAATGGTTAACATCTTAAATGAAAAACCACTAATACCAGGATTAAATCTCAAGGACAATAAAATGGACTGAGGATATTGTGAACCATCACCAATCAATTGCAATAACATCTTGAAAGCCTCATTGAAGGTCTTGATATCAAATATTATATTATGGATAAAGGATTCACATGATCTTTAAATTTTCATGGGCAGTTACATGCACCTTTGGAAATAAAGTACTGGAAATAACACTGCTTGGTTGTTTTTTCTAGGGGCCAAGTGGCATAAAAGATTGGCAGAAGTAGGCCAATATTTTAATAGTATTATTGCAGTATTGCATGGTCAAAACTGTACTGGCAATTAGTTGCAACTTTGACTGTGATATTCAATTAGCCTCTCATCTGTATTTTAACAGAAGCCAGAGCTACTTGACTTATAAATATTGCTCAAGGCAGTTCGTTTTGATATATTTTATGCTTTTGCTATTACATGGAAGTTTTTGAATGTTGAAATTCAGATTTCCATGTTCTTTTCTACAAATCAAGCTCAAAATACTACAGCTATAGTTCTGACATGGGGTCATATACTGTACCTTTCAAAAGATTAAACTATATCGGTTTCCTGTTCCTCCTTTCGTTATCTTCAAATATAACACCTTGGATTAACTATCATAGCTGTTTACTGCATACCAGCCAGCCAGATAAACAGCCAACTAAGTCCTGTTTATACAGCACTTTTTCTATAAAGAGCAACGAAGGCACTTTACAAGAAGAAATATTTTACTAAGTTATGCTTTGGACAACTGTTTACATATCTTTTTGCTGTTTTAGCACAGGCAGGTTAAGAAATTTGCTGAGTATCACATACAGGGTCAGAAGCAGGAATTGGACTGGCAGACACCTAAAGCCTTTGACACCAGCGTTCCCACTTTTGCAATGGGTCCTTATGTAATATTGTCTCTCCTATACTCTATCAAGATCAGTCTGAGTAGCCCATTTAAAAACTGAACTTCTGCCTCTTTAATTTTAATTATCTACACCAGGGGTTTCCAGTGCATTTTATGCCAAGGCCCCACTAAGAGATCTACCTTAGGCTGAGGAATGCCTATCTGTCACCATCCAAAAAAGGATGTATCGCACATGTCTATAAGAAACTGCTATACACGCTTACTACCTGTTAAGTGCATGTAAAAACCTATATAAAACAAGACACTTTTACTATGGAAAAAATCATTGTTGTGCATGAACTAGTTCAAAAGAGCATGTTCATTGAACAAGCTAATTTTTCTAAGAAGGTGAAGTTAACATAACGTATTTGCTAGTGAAGAACTTGAACATTCAGTTTTATGCAACATTCTGGATCTGGTTTAGGTCCAGATTAAACATTTTGGCTTACCCTGTAATGTAGGGGTGGAGCCGATTCCAAATACAGTATTCGGATAAGCAAAAATAGTGGATTGTTACAAATATTTATTTCGTACAAATTTTTTGCCATTTATTTGTATTCGGGAAAAAATAACGTAAAATCAAATGGGTGCTGTATGTGTCTGCTTGCTTGTGCTTAAGCTGCACCCCCGCTGACACGAGCATGCACTGAAGGTCTGCTTTTGCTCTTAGGAAAATGTTGTACTTCACGAGGCCACTTTATATTTTTCTCCGCTGGATATTCAATATGTGACACGAATTTTGACCAACAGCGTAATAGGTTAGTTCACTTGCAAGCTGGTTCCACAGTCACAATTTGTGTCACACGGTTGGAAATAGAGCGGTAATTTACATGTATATTTGCATCTACTTAATTTCTTTTTTGACTGGGAGGATATAAGCATATATGGTTATACGTGTTTGTTGCTGGGTATAACTCAATAAAGTGTATTTAAATAAAAGTCTTCATAATTATTACATTTTATTATAAGGAATTATAATATAAGGCATGCAAAACTGAAAAAAGTAAAGTCATGGGTCATTTATTCTCAGTCCTTAAAAATACAAAATGAATTGAACATTAACTAGTTCAAAATTGAAATGGTGAACTATGAACATGAATTTATTAATTTTAATCTGTGTGAACTGAACTTTGAGCTTGTTCTTGTGAGGTGTGAACTTGCACAACACTGGTAAAAATAGATTGCTCATAATAAATTAATGAATCAAAATTGACCTAAGCCTAGTGAAACTTTGGGCTTGGATGTTCTTACACAGTTTGTCCACTATAGGTTGCAGATGGCTTACGGACAATCTCAAATAGGGAATCCATTCCCGGACGAGTTTATCCATTCCTGGAAATTCGGGAATCCCACATGTCATTCCCGGGAATGACACAGTGCACGGGCATCTCACATGTGAACGGTTTTTAGAACGAGCGGCACTTATTTTTAATAAAATTACTGCAAGATGTTGACACCAATAAAAGACTAACCTTAACTACAAGCAGTTCATGCTGTCATATAACTACATGTATCTAGTTAGTTGCGGTAATAAGAGCGTAGAAAGCACTATGCGTCGAGCGTGTGGTCTTCCAGGAGAGAGCGCACCTTCATACAAACTAGTACACCAGCCGCTGAGAAAGCACGCTCTGCCTCCACTGAAGTAGGCGGCACAGTCATCAGATACTGATACACTTGTTCTAAACAATGTCCGCGCTTGCCGTTACTCTGAAACACCTCCATTTCAGCTTTTACTGATGCATCCAGTTTCTTGCCATCATTCTGTGATGGCAAGTTTCTTAACACAGATAATGCGGATGCAACAGACTGACGCATTGCAATTTCAGGTTGCTGTTCAAAGCTGTCAACAGCACAGACGTCAATGAACTCTGCCCCGTCCCGGAATTCGTGCGCTGCAGAGTGTAGACACTTCCCAGTCCACTGTGCTCAGTCAGCTGGAAGACTGACTGCTGCTGGTCTGTTGTTGACTGAATTAATCGGCTACACACTACACCGTGGGCCAAAAAACTGTGCCACTTAATTATTTTCAACTATAACTCTGTTATTTCTTGATCGATTTTTACACTTTTACACGCTATGTATGCGAGCTTGGCCGTTCTGGTTTTCCCGGGAATCGGGAGCCCGGGAATGGATTCCTTAATCTCAAATCATTTTCAATATTTAGATGTACTCTGTTTTTGGTTATCAGTACTTTCAATGCAGAAAAACCTGCCTCAGACAGATACAGTATGTTGCAAATGGTAAGAGGCATTGGATGGTTTTTTTGCTCAACACTGGGTACTTGATTCTGAGATTCCTCCAAAATTTTGACAGGGAAATAGCAGATAATTGCATTTTCAGTCTTCCATCACTGGCTATTTCCATTAATTCCTTTTGTGACCTCATATCAAGACAATCCTCTTCAGTTCTAGACTCAAATTGTTTTCTGATCCAGTTTAAATGACGATTGTCCAGGTTCCTGTGGCAATTTTATAGGCAGGACTATTGAAAAATGTCCTGACCTGTTGTCTTCTCCTGAATTTCTTAGCAGAATAAAAGCACCTCAACAAATTATAGACATACAGAATAAGCTGTGCTGTGTTAGCTACATCTATTACATCCTCAGCCATATATCCGTCTACACACAGTGTTGTTTGACAAAAGAAAAGTGTCAATTTTATGTGCAGTTTCCTCACCAGGCAATTCCCAAATTATGACTTTGGTCACTGGTAATATCTGATCTTGTCCAACTGTGCGAGCTTTCTATGCACGGGCATTGCAATGTGATGCCAAAAAAAGATGCTTTCAGTGCCCTTTCTGAAACCGTTGCTTGCTGTGTGAAAGTGCTCACTTGCTTCATAAGTAGTGCTGCTTTCCTTTGGAAAAAGTCAACAGGTTTCCTAACATTAGCTGGATGCTTCTGTTATAGATGTCTTTTTAATTAAGATGGCTTTACACATTAGTTTAATAGAATTTCCTGAAAAAGAATGCATTTGGGGTAATAAAAGTCTGGCCGTTTTTTTTAGCCAGCACAAATCCATACTCTATGAATGAAGCTTCATACTTTCTAGATTTGGATTTTGCTCTTGAATATGACTTATTCAATGAATTAAAGCAGAACTACAAGATGAGTTTTCTTCAGAATGTTTCTTTTTTAAAAAACGGTCTATCATTATGTATTTTTTAGCATTCAACACATTGTGTCTAGGTAGGTTGTGAACTGCTTTAATGCCACAATGCAACAAGTGCATGTCTATGGCAGCCTTTGAGAAGAATTTTAAAAATTTGTGTATTAATAGGCATAATCGGCAAGCGAACTAATGAAGTGACGATGATATTATTAAAATAATAGGGGGCTCTGCCCCCTGCTCGCCCACCCCCGGGTTTGGTTTACCAGATACACAATTTAAAGAGATTGTTAGTTTCATGGGAATTGTTACATATGCATTATTTTCACTTTTACTTTAAAACTTTTGTAAAAACAATACTTGTCCTTTATTTCCAGCCCTGGGTGTGGTTACATCTCTTTCTCGCAGGATGTTGTGAAGGGGATGCAGCTGAACGCACGCTAAGGAGAAGCGGTCGGATCATCTGCTGGCATTCTGCGTGTTTTGCTTGTCGTTGTTTTAAGAGCTGGGAGCACATGAAGCGTGTCTGCCAACAGCAATCCAACAACTGCTAGGTTAGATGTCCATGGACTTGCTTTAAATGATGTCTCACTGCCTTGTCTTGCGTGACGTTGTAAAAACAATAAGGCTAAGGAGATGCCATCGGAACAACTGCTGTCGCACTTCCCGTCGATCATTTTAAAGCCTATACAGCAGCTGTACTTTTGCCACTTCGTGTCTCTGCCGCTCGCGTTGTGAAGGGGGGTTTAGGGTGGCTGAACGCATGCTAAGGAGATGCCGTCGGATCATTTGCTGTCTTTCTGCTGCTGTTGCGCTGCCTGTCGATCATTTTAAAGCCTGTACAGCACCTGTCCTTTTGCCACTTCGCATCTCTGCCGCTCATGTTGTGAAGGGGGGAGGGGGGGTTAGGGTGGCTGAACACACGCAAGGAGAAGCGGTCAGATCATCTGCTGGGTTTCTGCTGCTGGCGAACTGCGTGTTTTGGTTGTCGCTTGTCGTTGTTTTAAGAGCTGGGAGCAAGCTAAAGTGTCTCTTGCGGGACTTCAAATTGTCTTCCGAGAAGATCACATCTTGTCTCCCTAATCTCCCTCCCAAAGATTTTTTTTTTTTTTTTTATAATAGAGAGACAATGTGAACTGTCCCTAACCATTGCATGTTGCCTGAAGGGGCCCGAGTTGCCTCGAAAGCTTGTATATTGTAATCTTTTTTAGTTAGCCAATAAAAGATGTCATTTTACTTGACTTCTCACTACATTCATAATGGCTAACACGGTACATCAACCTAGTACAATGAGAACTAGAAAAATGCTTTATTATTTACAACTTTTTAAATAATACAATTGAATGTTTTTTTTTTCCCATGTTGCCACGGACCCCCTGACATATCCCCTGACATATCCCTGCAGACTCACAGGGTGCCGTGGATGATTTAAACATACCATAAATATTGTACTGATGCTGATTCTTATGATTGGCCAACTCATAGAGCTGTTTTACTCCCATGTACCATCATCTCATGTTAACTTGCCAGCATTTTTCAGAGTAAATAAGTGGTCCCTTATAATTTATCATTTATTAAATGATCATATAATCTGCATTAGTTTGGTAATTTAAACATTATTCCTGTTTGCTTTATAAAGTTTCTATTGGTGTGGTCTGTGAAGGGTTCTAAAATAAAATAAAGATAAATTGACCTATTAATTATTTAAAGACAAAAGTAACTTATAGGCCAATTGAAGAGGTTACAAATTATTTAAAAAATCCAATTGAAAAACAGCAAAAGCTAAACTAATTTTTAAACAAAATTATCACTTACAGTATTGTTAACACAGAACTGCATAATACAGTATTTTTAGTTCACCTTCACCTCATCAGATGGCTGCTTTTACCACTGCCTCTGTTTTTTCCCCTTCTAACTAATGTTCTCTGACTTGCATTATTTTCTGCAAATTCTGGAGCCAGGATTTCATAAATGGGTGGGCTTAAATTTGTCACAAGTAAGCCTAATGTTATTTTTCTTATTTTAAAATACATGTTCATCTAAAAAAAACAAAAAAAACTAAAAACAAAACAAGTCTGTCATTTTAGAAGTCCAGTCATACCACTGGGAACATTATTTTTGTCTTTGCTCATCTAGTTTTAATTCATTTCTATTAACGCTAATTGAAATACACTTACAAACTCTGAAAACATTTTGACTGCCCACCTTTTGCTCATACATACAAGAAACCTGTCCATTACAGCACACCCATGTCCCAATAACATTTGTTACATAACTTTGAATGTTACATAACAGCAAACAGATTGATTAGTGGCTTAGTTTTTGTCAAAAGTTGTGGCATTCTTGTAATTTGTACATTTACAAAGTGCTGTCCCTAATTCTACTTGACTCGTGTTTTCAATATGTCTGTAGCACACATTTCCAATCTCTGAATCCATGAGTGAACCTACCCCTCAGTTAGGTTATCACCAAAATGCCTGCACATTTTTCCCCAAAAAGTGCATCTTTTCACATCCTGTATTCAGTTACATACCAATGACCCTAAAAACTGCATGTCTTACTGGTTGCAACAGAAGTACCAATTGAGTCAGTGGGCTCGTGAATATCGGACACATCCGTGACATGACCAATCCTTAGACATTTGGTGGTAAAGTGGTTGTAGACTTTCCAACACACCAAATAGTAGCATTGGTAGCAAACCTGATGTTAAATCTTATACAGCAAGCAGCAGTATTTTCATTTGCCACTGGGGTATCACCAAACTTTTCAATCCCAACATCAGACCGTTAAACATCGAGCAGTTCTCTTTATTTGCTTTTGTTTATAAAACCTAAAAGGTTTGTTTGTCAAGACATTGTGATCATTTATCTTGTCTTGTTTCCTGTTTCCTTCCTACAGGACATACATAAATAGTAAATTCAATAAGGTACTAACTGATAGCTTCCTATTAATATTCAATATTTTAGGTGTTTGTGATGGGTAAAACTGAAAGTCAATCCAATTTTTAAAACCACACAGTAAAATTGCTATCCACCTTAATAAAAACAAATTTCTGTATCTGTTTATCCGGTTGCTATGTTATTCCAACAGATGGTGCATCACAAACATTTACAGCAATAAAATGCATTGTACTTGTCATTCCAACAAATTTCACATTGCAAACATTTGTGGAAATGAATTTTATTACTACAAATATTTTGTGTGGTGTGACATCTGTGAGACTGACAAACACAGTAAATTTTACAAAATACATCCCAATAGATATAATTTAATTCTTTGAAAGTATCTGGAAAGCATAAGTGTTACATTGGTAAAGTTAACTAGTGGTTATGTTTATAATTGATATTTTAATCAAGGGAGATGTGTATAAAAATAAATTTATGTATGTAGTATAGGTAAATTTAAATTTGGGGTGGGGGGGCACACAATTCTACACTACAGGGTGGGCCAATGAGAAAAGAAGATGGGTACAGGTCTACCCAGGCCCAATACTGGCACCATGCCTGTATTTCACCCTATAGGCTCAATAGCCTCAACACTGTGTTGCACAGTAGTTTTTTAAACATGGAAGTATCACTGCTTTTTTCTTTTGTACAGAGCCAAAATCCTTCTCTGTTCTTTCATTGCAACCGTCACTTTAAAAGCCAGTCTTTAACAATATGCAGCAGATTTCTTCTTTATTATAATATATATTGTAACCATACTGTTTTGAAAGACTTGAACTTAGTGTAAGGTGTGGAAGTTCAGCCCCAACACAGACAGGCACAGTGATACACAAGTCCCAAGCACCACATGATATTTGCTTTTCTTTCCTTTACACAGCACCAAATGCCAACAATTATTACTCAGTCCCCTTTTCTCTCTTCTTTCTTCCTTCCCTGTTTCTTCTGCCACTTCCACACCTCCACACAAGCTCTGTCCTCCACCTCCCTACTCCGGCTTCATCGACTGAGTGAGGCAGCCCCTTTTATATTGCACCCGGAAGTGGTTCAGGTTCGCTTCCATTAGCTTCCGGCAGCACTCCTGGGTGTGGCAGAAGTGCTGCATGTGCTCCTGGAAGTACTCCAGGTGACCCTGGATCTTCTTCTAGCAGCATTTCCGAGTGTGGCGGAAGTGCTGCTGTGCAGGGCTCTGCAATTGTCCAGGCGCACCCTGGTGGTGGCCACAGGCCCCAGCAGGGTTGAACTTTCAGGCTCCAATCCCGTGGCCCTGATGCAAACCAGGGAGGCTGCCCTCTCATGTTCCAGGGGAAGTATTGACTCTCCCCTGATATTTCTATCTTCAAGGCGCCCCGGCTGGGCAAGCCATCCACCACAAATGTCATTATATCTTTTTCTTTAAGTCTTGGTTAAACAAACTGTAAATATATTTACAAGGGCTAGCCTAAAAGTACAAAAGAAATGAAAGGCAGGGGATTTAGTGATATGTAAAGTCAAAAGGGAATAGTAATCCTTTGCCTCTTTTTAAGATGAGCTTTATTTGATTTGCCAAGCAAACGTTATTCTTTCAAATGTTTATACAAATATTTCTCTATTGTTACATAAGTTCTGCTGTACATTATGTAACAGATTATTATGCATTATTATGTTAGAAAGACTGGTTCTAGTGAGATTATTCCCATGTTTCATACAGAGATAGGCTCACATCATTTTTGTTGTTATAATTTATTTACTTATTTATAGCACTGTATTTGACAAGTATGTAATTAAAGGGTAGGTATTAATCTTATCCGAGAATTGTCTTAACTACACCGAGCCACTGATAAGGCAATTGCAGTCCTGTTCCAGTCTCTCCCCCCCCCCCCCCCCCCACCCCCCCCCCCCCCCCCCCCCCCCCCCCCCCCCCCCCCCCCCCCCCCCCCCCCCCCAAAGACATTCATTGTTGTTCCTTTCATCAGTTACATTGACTCCACTGACCAGCAGGAACTCTTTGCAACCTCTATGGGAGCAGTAGACGCAGCAGACACACAGCAGCAATTTCCAGATTAAATTAATGCACGTTTCCAATTTAATTCAGTCTAATACGTATTTCTGATAGAGGACCTACTGGAACTTTAAATTGATGCTCAAGTTGCATATATATTTCCCAAAATATATGGCTTAGGGTGGAAATGTAGATCTGATTTTTCAAAAAATATTTAGATTTTTGCTTATTTAAGTTAGAACATTCTGTCTTGCAACACAGATGAAATTTATCAATTAGAATAAAGCACCAGCTTTAGACACAGTTAAAGACATAAACTCCACAGTCCACCTTTCTCTTCCACCTCCATCCTGTCCATTATCAGAGAATTGTAAGATGCTTTAGTCAGACTCTGAGTGTCAAGGCTTTTAAACATTTCTGCAAGTTTCTAAAGGGGTCAAGGCATCACATTTTTCAGGTCAGTTCATATACAGTATGATGTGTACATTAGACATGCACAGTTCATGCTGAGTGTTTGTGGAAAAACTAGACACATATTTAACTTGATAAACATAAAGCATGTGGTGCACTATTTGAGGTCAAACAGTTTGATGCAAGTACTATCTTCATTTCTTTTAATTGTTTTTGCCATAAACTACTGAAGTCTGTATCAATTCCAGAAGTGCAGATCTCTTCAGCCACAGTGCTATTTTACCAGATTTTAATTGTTTTTACATTTAATATAAGGAAAGCATGTTAACAGAAAAATCATCTGGAAAAGTAGCATGTCTTGTTACCCACTTGTCCGACTATAATTTGAATTTGCCATCCCCAACTCAGGTTTGTATGGGACAACAGTTTAAAACTGTTTAAAGGAAGCAAAACTGGGTTTAAAGGAAGGAATTAAACTTGGATCTGGCGCCATCACAGAACACATTTACAGACAGTATATCCATACTCTCTTACACAGTGTCAACTTAGTATTACCATAAACAGAACATCATTATGATGTGGTTAGGGTTATGGAGGTCCTAGGGAAAAAAAACAACATTCAGACAAGAGGAGAACATACATACTTTGGTTCACATTTACATCCAGACTCCTGCACACTGAATTGTCAATGATTTATTATGAGAGGCAAGATTTTTAGACTATTTATCGCATGATTTACAGGAGCTTAGCTGATTTCATTTATAATAAACAGTGTCACTGTTATACTTTTTTTTATAAATTCAGATTTCAGTGAAGTATGAATGTGAAAACATTTAAGCAATCTAAATTCCAGTGCACAAAAGTAAACAGATTAAGTAAAACACATTTTTATACAGTAAGTCTTTGAAAGTTTGTATTTTAAAACACACGTCTCATTTGAGCAGATGGCAGAAAAGAGTAGATGGATTAAAATGTAACACTTATTCCATTTCAAAAATTTGAAATTGTTCAAATAATGCATTCACCATTTTATATAGCTTTAATCAGCTTCATATTTACAGAAACAATGTCTACTTAAAATTAGTTTCACAACAGTTTTTGGTGCAGATTTTTACAGCAATCTGTAAAAAAAAACAGGAATTACTTCAATCTGCAGTGAGTAGTGAGAAATAAAAAACATTATTAACTGTAATGAGTATTTAACTCACAAATACCAAGGACTGTATTTTGTATTAATCATGCTGCAGAGAGCTATATGATTTATTATTTCTATATGATTTGTTCTTCATTTAGGTAGAAAAAGAATTAAGCTTGTGCGCAGAATATGAGACTGGTTTGTATCCTTTTATGAGAAAATGCTGATCTCTTGATACTAACAGAACACTTTGTGATATTATAAATCTATGTGATAGTTTCTGAATTCCTGCTTAAACTTATTTGAGCATATTTCTTAAAACTGTGAGTGCTCTGATAACCTCTTTATCTGAAAGAAGCAATGTACACATTCCAATTCAGGGAGTAGTAAGAGATTATAATTTATGTATAACCTCAAAATGAACTGCCATGTATATTTTTTTTGTTTAATACATGAAGAAGGTATATAGAGGGAGGCTCCACGTTAGACTGCAGACTGTCTGTTCTGACCAGTCAGTGGCACTGAGCTGGGGTGGGCTCCAGTCTCTTTGGCGGTGTGGGGGAGGGGGCTGCAGTCTCTTTAACTCACCAAGAATAAAGAAATTGCCTTTTATTTTAAATTGGTGTTTGTTTCCCGTTGTTTTCGACTTTACCGTTCACAGTAGTTTACAATAAGCTGTCAATGAGGAAGCAAGGGACTTTCTATTACTTTCATTTCATTTGGTGAAATAAATGTTTTTTCACATCCAGTGAAATATGTATCTAGATTCACATCATATGTAGTATGTATAGTACGAATTTCACTGGCCACTGAAAACCTTTTGTTTTGTGAGATTTTTTTTGGGTATACACACACACACATGAGGGGGTTGGGTTGGGGGTGAAAATTCCCAGAAGCGGTCAATAGCACAAAAATGGAGTGTAGTTCTTAAATATGCCACTAGGTATCATATTGCCAACAATCCGGTTAATCACTCCACAGAGTGGCAACGTGCTGATTGAGTGTATGCTTCTGGCATTTATTCTAGAATCATGCACATGACATGAACAATTTTTTTCCACCAAGCCTTTATGGCAGATTCCCAGGAGACAATCATGATCGCGTTTTTCGACACTGGACGGTCTGTTAACGGGTGACATTAAACTGCACTGCTGATGTGCCCATGGGAAAGCATCAGTAAAAATCGTCCGGAGAAGTGGCACACCCAAAACTGGATTTTGCACCAGGACAACACACCTGTGCACATCACATTGTCAGTCAAAGAGTTTTTGGGCAAAGCAGTATGGCTGTTGCCCCCCAAACCTCCCCTCCTATGTTTACCAGATTTCGCTCCCAGTGACTTCTTTTTCTTCCCAAAATTAAAGTTGAGGCTGAAAGGAAGAAGATTTGCTACCATGCAAAAAAACACAAGGGGTTCTAGACATGGTAACAAACGATGAGTACAAGAACTGTTTCTAGAACTGAGAGAAGTGCTTGGACAATCTAAAGGATAATTAAATAATTGTTGTAAGTTTTACTGAAAAGTTTTTTTTTTATTTAAACAATGCTGGAAATATTTGCTCCCCCAAATTTCCCCGCCCCCCCATAGTATATAGCACTGTGGAAAAGTCTTTGACCACCCTTTGCTTTAAGAACACCTGCATTTCCCTTAGGTAAACTTGTATGCAGTTTCTAAAGGTCCTTCCATGGTCGGTTGTTTGACATGCCACAGATCTATTGTAGATTTTGGCTGTGTGCTTTGTTTCGGTCTCTACAGGTAATCCCATATTGGCTTGATGAGGTTGAGTTCAAGGATCTGTGCATAATAAAGCTCTATTTTTTTCTTTGTATAGAAAACCTACATATTATAACACTGTCTTGTATGCAACTAGTCTTCACTCTAAGTTTCTAATTAATATATTTCTAATAAGTTAGAAGAATTTGTTCTGAATACAACAGACACACTAGCACTTTGACCAGCATATTTACTATCCATGGTTACAAAATAAAAGTGTAAAAAAATGCATCTAAAAGGGTACTTACCGATCATGAAGGTTTGCTGCACTCGAATAAGAAATTTACTGCACACCAAATAGACTGGTATATAACCTTACTGTATGTTTTCTGCTTATGCAAAGCAGTTTGTTAGATCTATAAAAAAACTAGCAAATTTTACAATTCAACCTTGTTTTTTTTAGGCGTTCCCTCTTTTCACTTTTACCCATAACTATAATACAGAGGACTTAATTGTTAAAATAGAACGTGGCAATGTTCCCCTTTTTAACTGCCCCACTGCTGTTAATCCCAACATTAAACATACTGGGATACTCTCCATGTTTGAGATTCAGCTGCTGCAACAATATGCTATAAAGTGATCAGATTAAAATTAATAAGGTCTGTGCAACTCTGAAACAATGCTGTGATTATAGTTGTACGGAGATCATAAATGTATTGGTCCGCCCCAACAACTTTTTTATTTTGGAAAACCATTAAGACCCATCAAAAACAGAATGGAACTTGAATATAAAAGTAATATCCATTACTGACTTTATTCAGCATCCTGTATCAAACATTTTGTGGAATAAATATCCAGTGTTGCAAACAGTTAAACCGTGCATCAGGGCAGAGGCTATCATACTTGTTTGTTGCAAACTTGAAGTGGCCTATATCTTTAAATATAATGTAGTAACATGCCCAGACCAATGAATAAGCCTGTTACTTATAAATAAATTTAAAAAGCAGTTGCTGCTCGGTATACCAAGATATTTCTGTTCATAGACTATCTTGTCTCATTTTCGGCTATATCTTCTGTACATCACTTGAGATAATCCTATCTTTCCATTGATTCATGGTTCCATTTTGTATAAAAAAAGGAATGAAAAATAGGACAAATTGTCTAAAAAAATACATTGAGACTATGATTCATTATTATAGATAAACATTTTAGATATTTACTGTTTAATATCCTTTCTCTAACTTTGTTTGCATTTGGTTATTTATTTGTTGCACCACACGTCTTGGCCCCGCAAAATGGACAGTTAGTCCTGAAACAAGTAAGCTGTTCTTCACAAGCTCCTAATGTTTTAAGTCTTTTGAGGCATCTACTCCACTGAGATGGACTACTCCAGTTCCTTTCATCAACTGTTGTCTGTAATTTAATTACTTTGTACTATTTTCAAATATGAAGCCAAAGAGACTTGGTGGTAGAATGTGGAAGTACAGGAAAACAAAGAGGAAGGGTATATAAAAAAAGAATTGGGATAATCAGAGATAAGAAAAGCAGACAGGTGCACAAAGAGGTGCAGCGGAGAAGGCTAATAATGAAAAAGCATATGCCGAACTAATGAGAAGATGGACACAAAGGAAGAAGAAAAGCACGTGTAAATATTGGCCAGATAGCGGGGCCAAGAGGGGAAGGATGTGCTGCTTGTCCGGGTGATAAAGGATGTAGATGGAAATCTGCTGACAAGCGGGGAGAGTGTGTTGAAAAAATGGAGGAATACTTTGAAAGACTTATGAATATATAAAATGAGAGAGAGTATAGGTTAGATGAAGTGAAGTGAAGATTGTAAATCACAAAGTACTGGGGGATCAGCAAGGGTGAAGTGAGGGAAGTTATGAACAGGATGAAAAGTGGAAAAGCTGTTAGCCTGGACAATATACCAGTGGAAGCATCGAGATGTTTAATAAAATCTTGGAAAGTGAGAAGATGTCGGAGGAGTGGAGAAGATGCATAGTAGTACCAATTTTCAAAAATAAGGGAGATATTCAGAGCTGCAGTAACTACAGGGGTATAAAGTTGATCAGCCACACCATGAAGGTATGGGAAAGAATGATGGATACTCAGCTTAGAGGACAGGTAGTGATCTGTGTGCAGCAGTACAGTTTCATGTCAGGAAAGAGTACTATAGATGCGATATTTATTTTAAGAGTGTTGACGGAGAAGTGCAGAGAAGATCAGAATGAATTGTATTGTGTGTTTGTGAACTTACATGACAGGGTGCCAAGACAGGTGTTATGGCAATGTATGAGGAAGCCGGAAGTAGCAGAAAAGTATGTGAGAGTGGTACAGGATATGTATGAGGACAGTGTGACTGCAGTAAGTTGTGTGTAGTTACAATGACAGCCTGTAGGAGGAAGATGGAGTATATGTGCGTAAAAGAGTGGGAAGGTGGTGGAATGGTGCAACTGCATGGAGAAGAGGTGGTGAAGGAAAATGATTTTAAATACTTAGGTTCAACAGTCCAAAGAAACAGAGAGTTCAGCAGAGACATAAAGAAAAGATGGTGGCACTGACGAAAAGACAGAAGGCAGAGCTGGAAGTGGCAGAGTTGAAGATGCTATGATTTTCTCTCAGAGAAATGAAGGTAGACAGGATAAGAAATGAGTATATTAGACAGATAAGACAGGTACAACAGTTTGGTGACCGAATGAGAGAGACTAGATTGAGATGGTTTGGGCATGTGTGGAGGAGAGATGAGGGGTATATCAGGAAAAGAATGTTGAGGATGGATCCGCTAGATGAAAGGAAAAGAGGAAGGCCAAAGAGGAGATTTATGGATGTAGTGAGAGAGGGCTTGACAGCATGTGGTGTGGCAGAAAATGATGTAAAAGACAGGGATAGATGGAGACTGATGATCCACTGTGGTGTCCCCTAAATGGGAGCAGCTGAAAAGATAAGAAGATTTTGAAATATGATTGTTTATTTGTTTATATAACTGTTACAGTTCCTTGATTTTTTTTTGTATTTTGTTTGAATAATTATTAAGCACATCTACTCTCTTTTCACCTGCAATGGACTGGCACCCTGTCCAGGGGATTGATTCCTGCTTGTACCTTATGCATGCTTTGATAAACTCTAAACCCCCCATGACCCTATTCAGGTTTAAGCAAGCTTAGAAAATGGTATGGTTTTGCATCTACTTTATTTTGCATGGCATTTGTTTCTAAATTATGGAAGGTTTTGATTTGTTACATTGACTATTACTAAGAAGATGAAAAAAAGCTATGTTTAGTTGATTTGAAGATGAAAACTGTTTAGGAAATTAAGGCCCTGCCTCTTCCCCTACACTAATCACAATGAACTTTACATAAAACACAGGTTTTCAGTATAGCTTCTTTGTCAAATTGCATGACAGTCTCATAAAAATTGCACAACGGAGTCAAATCAAGATTATAACAAAGTGGCCTCTTACAGACACAGGTTAAACAAGTGTGGAACCTTTCCTCACCCATCTTCCTCATTTCTCATGCTCTGTTGACATGCACAGTAAAAACTTATAAATACAATATGTTCCCACATTGTTGTCTTTTATAACAACAGCATGGAAGCAACGGTGACATTATAGACAAGTAGTGAGCAAACAAAGTAGAAAGAAGGAGTACTGTAGTCACACAGAGATACTGTGTGTAGCATGGGCATACTATGAAAACATGTGTCAGAACTGGATTCAGGGCGCAATATTGTGTATGCAATAATAAGCAATATTTATCATAAACAACAGATATTAGCGTGAAAAGGCGTATTCCCATTGGTTTTCAAGTTGAACAACAACATTGCAAATTCAACAAGAAAAAAACAACAATGGCTAATCGACTACAATAATAATAACTCTTTACACTTATATAGTGCTTTTCTCCTTACTCAAAGCACTTTCCACACAGGGAGAACCTGGGACATGAACCCATGATCTCCTTATTGCAAGGTAGCAGCGCTATCACTATGCCACTCAGAGTCAAAGCTCTACATCTTCCTTCTCATATGCTTTAAATAGTAGCACATTTAATTATAAAGTTTGAAAACACTGTAATTTACAAGTTATAAAGATTCATTGTTATTTAAGAGGAAATAAAATAATAAAATTATTAAAAATAAGTATATTGGGCTACTGCTGGCCGAAGAAGGAGAAGAAGAGAGGGGAGACGTGTTCGGTTAGGCAGGAGGAGAGGAGGAAGGTAAAGAGAATGGAACTGAGGGTAGGAACTTTGAATGCTGGCAGTATGACTGGTAAGGAGATAGAGTTAGACAATATGATGGAGAGAAGGAAGGTTGATATTGTGCGTGCAAGAGACTAAATGGAAGGGGAGTAAAGCCAGGTGGATCAGAGGTGGATTCAAATTGTTCTATCATGGTGTGGATAGGAGGAGAAATGGAGTAGGGGTTATTCTGAAGGAACAGTATGTCAAGAGTGTTCTGGAGGTGAAAAGAGTGTCAGAGTAATGATTATGAAGCTGGAAATTGGAGGTGTGCTGATGAATGTTGTTAGTGCATATACACCGCAAGCTGAATGTGTAATGGATGAGAAAGAAGATTTTTGAAGTGAGTTGGATGAAGTGATGAACAGAAGGGACAGAAAGGGATGATTGGTGCGGATTTCAATGGACATGTTGGTGAAGGGAACAGAGGAGATGAGGAGGTGATGGGTATGGTATGGTGTCAAGGAGAGGAATGAAGAAGGTCAGGGGATAGTGGATTTTGCCAAAAGGATGGACATGGATGTGGTGAATATGTATTTTAAGAAGAGGGAGGAACACAGGGTGACGTACAAGAGTGGAGGAAGATGCACACAGGTATATTACATCCTATGCAGATGAGTCACTCTGATAGAGATTGAAGACTGCAAAGTAGTGGCAGGGGAAAGTGTAGTTAAGCAGCATAGGATGGTGGTCTGTAGGATGACGTTGGCGATCAGATCAAAGTCAGAGAGGCGAGATTGTGTTGATTTGGACATGTGCAGAGGAGAGATGCTGAGGATATTGGGAGAAGAATGCTAAGGATAGAGCTGCCAGGCAGGAGAAAAAGAGGAAGGCCTAAGAGAAGGTTTCTGGATGTGGTGAGAGAGGACATGCAGGTGATGGATGTAACAGAACAAGATGCAGAGGACAGAAAGATATGGAAGAAGATGATCTGCTGTGGCAACCCCTAATGGAAGAAGCCGAAAGAAGAAGAAGAAGAAGGTAGAAGTTATTTAAGAGCAAAAAGAAATTAATTAATTTCACCATCCTGCTCATTCTAATACAGAGTTGAGAGTCAAGAGCTGTCACTAAAGGTTTCATATCGTGCATTTTATTGGATAACTCTGAAATAAACACTATGGGTATCACAAGAATTAAGCCTGGTCTTTCAGCCTGCCACTGGCTATCCACATTTGCTTATTTTTCTTTAAGGTGCGCTAGCAATTCTTTCTTTAGGCCTGTATGCCTTCCATTAGGTCCTTCTTTTCAAAGTTTCTTGCTTGCTTACTTTCAAGCTGTGGGCAGGGTACACCTTTTAAGGTAAATTGGAGAAGTGTTGGTCTAGACCATTATTTAACCTTTGCATCTGCGTTAAACACAACACACTAAAACATCCACTTTCCACAAAAGGACATGTGTGTTCTTTGATTAAGAAAAGAGAACCCACTAACTTTGCTGCAGCTGCATTATGTGTTACAAAATCGTAGCAACCAGGTTAATTCATTGTGAAAGCCCTAAACCCACAAAACGTTGCAGGGTATTTGTGTGCTCTTCAAGCAAGGTCACAATGCCTGAAGAAAGGCATCTAATTGGTCATCTGTTGTTTATCTTAATAAAAATATCTGTTTGCTCATCCACCTCTCTGACTAAAGTCCATTCAAATCCCTCCAGTCAAACAAACGCTAAATTGATAGTGTCTCACTTGGTATTACAGAATCCATCTATTTTTACTGTTTTCCAACTTCTCTATATTTTCTTGTCTGCCTCTTGGTATTTATCTCCATCTATTTATGTATAATTCTAATTAATTTCTTTGTTTTCTCTGCAAGCATTCAGCCCACATGCCTATTACATTCTGTTTGTATTTCTGTCCTGCTTGTATATCAGTCTCTATCTATGTATGTTTGTTGGCCTGTTCATCACACTGTTCCCATCCACATGTCTGAGTGGCAGTTACTCAGACTGCGAGTACAAATGACTCTAAGAACTATTTAAAACCTGACCCAATGCAGTATAAAGGTAAGCAGTTGCGACAAGATGACAAATTGCTGGCTTTACCTGAAAGAATCCTGGAGGAACAGGCCCCACTGGCATGCCATCTCCTGGGGGAATGCTTCCTAACACCGGGCTGGGGGCTGCAGCGGCACTCTGGAAGAGACCAAGGGAAAAATAAGCTATAGTCACAACATAAAACACATTGTCCAAGGAAACACGAGTGATCATGTTTGTCCAAGCAAAAAATAAATAAGCAGAATTAGTTACTTGGGATTAGTAAGAAAGACACTATTTTTTACAACAACACATTTAAAAAGAAGAAAAAATACTGTAACACATTTAAAAAGAATAATTCATTTGTTGAAAGTACAGATTTAAAGGCAAAAAATGGATTTAAAATAACATGATAAGGCTCCCTTCATTTTTTGTTAAACTGCCCCCCTTGACTGTTCATCAGTTACACACAGCTCACATTTTTTTTTTGCATTTACAAAAGAACATCTATTTGTGGAAAACACTTTACACAATACAGAGTCATGAGAACTCACAATGAATCTTGGCAAAATCAAGAACCAGATTAGGGCACACTAATGCTCACACTCAAGTTCACACACACTGGGCTAGTGTAGGCATCATTGATATACCTAACTTATGGCGAGCCAAATTACCACTTACAAATATCTCAAAAGGCATACAATATCTGAAAATGTATTTTAAAGATAATATGTCTATTTCAAGATATCTTATATGTATTTTCTCACACCTGAAATGCACCTCAAAATATCTTAAAATCCCAGACACTTTCAGATATCTGAAAACGACTCTTAAGGTATCACAAAACCATTCTGACGATACTGTGAAATAACTCCCCACGCATTTTGTGATATCTCAAATACATTTTGGATGACCTTAAAACTGTTTACATTTCATATATCTGAAATGCAATTCAAGATTCAGTAATCTCAAATGACTTCCTATAAAAAGTTCTTTTCAATGGGAAAATCTCTCATTTTAATATATCTTGAGATGTATTTTAAATATCTGAAACTGTACATGAAACCTATTTTAAGATATCTGGATATGAATTTTAGAGATCTTAAAAATGTTTGGTTGTTATTTTAATAAAACTAGGGGGCTCTGCCCCCTGCTCGCCCATCCCCGGCTTGGTTTACTGGATATACAATTTAAAGAGATTGTTGTTTTCATGGGAATTGTTACATAAGCATTATTTTCACTTTCACTTTAAAACTTTTTAAAAAACAATACTGTACTTGTCCTTTATTTCCGGCTCCAGGCGTGGTTAAATCTCTTTCTCGCAGGATTGCTGCTCACATGTGAAGGGGGGGGGGGGAGGGGTAGCTGAACGCACGCTATGGAGAAGCAGTTGGATCATCTGCTGGCTTTGTTGCTGCTGCTGCTGGCGAGCTGTGTATTCTGCTCGTCGCGCTGCAAGTCGATCATTTAAAAGGCCTGTACAGCAGCTGTCCTTTTGCCACTTCATGTCTCTGCCAATCGCATTGTGAAGGGGGTGGGGGGGGTAGGATTGGGATGGGGTTTGGCTGAACGCATGCTAAGGAGAAGCGGTCGGATCAGCTGCTGGCTTGCTGCTGCAGGCGAGTTGCATGCTGTGCTTGTCGCTTGTCATTGTTTTAAGAGCTGGGAGCACATGAAGCGTGTCTGCCAAAAGCAATCCAACAACTGCTAGGTTGAGATGTCCGTGAACTTGTTTTAAATGTTGTCTCAACTGCCTTGTCTCGTGGGACGTCAAATTGTCTTCCGAGAAGATCACGGTCTCGTCTCCCTAGTCTCCCTTCCAAGATTTTTGTTTATAATAGAGAGATTTGAAATGCAAACAAGATATTTTTAAATGCATTTTGATATCCTTGTGAATCACATTTGAAAACATTGTTTTAGATATCTCAAATTCATTTCCTGATTATCTTTAAATGGACCCCTGGTCCACTTGAGATATACAGTCAAAAATGGTTTAAAATGCACTCCGTTAATAACAAAATCCTCATTTTAAACATTTTTTTTATGTTTCTGGACAATTTAATGTTAAAAAAAAAAAAAGAAAAAAAAAACTCATTACAGTGAAGTCCACGTTGTTCGTCTAAAATCCATTACAACAAAGTAATTTTGTATAAAAAAAAGCAGCAACACACAAATACAGGTTACCTTCACGCCTTGGCCCAAATATCATGATTTAGGTGCTCCCACTGAACAATCAGTTGGATTTCTGTCTGCAGCCAAATACGTTTTGTAGAACTCAAAAAAGGTTTACTGCAGATTGGAGACACTGTGGGTAGATCTAGGGGCAAGATAACTGTCAATCAAATTCAGCAGCTGTACTTGAGGAGCTCTGGAGGTCTGCCACAGCCAGTACGTACATCAACCAGTTTGAGGAATAACTTTTGCTGACTGCTGAGCTTCCTTGAATTTCTAACATGTTTCATAAATTCATTGAGATTTTACCCTGTGATCTCCTGTTTACCATAATTTTTAAAAATACCATTTTTTTCGCATTTAAATGCATCTTTGAATTTTATGCTTGCAAATGTATGCATCCAACAATTCTTATTTTTAAATGCGTTTTCTTCATTTCCTTAAACTTTTTATCATTTCCAGGTCAACAAAAAGGGTGACTCACAAAAAAGAACAACTGAAAGTCAGAGAAAGTCAGTCAATCCCTTAGGCGACATACAGTAGGTAGCCATCATTTATGAACATTACAGACTGCCACACCCCCATCCATGATATAAAAAATGAGGGGCACCATTTTGCTAACTCAGGGAAAGCGCACTCCCATATGGGCTTCAACACTTAGACAATATTTTACTTTAGAGAAAAAGTTGGAACCTCACTGAAACTGATGCTGGGAACAAGAAAAAAAGGTGTTGCCATCAGGTTTTTGTCAGCTGCACGTGTTTGAAGACCACGCTATGTGCAAATTTCATTACAATGAAATCTCTGTTATACAGTAACTAATTTTTTTTTCAGATCCGAGCACATAATTTGATCTGTATTAAAAAAGGAAATTTTAAGAAATCTGAAAAGCATATGCAGTATATTTGACTATCTGTTGTTAGGAACACAATAGACATCCATGTACTGTTGTTTTGCTAAGTTACTGAACATTGTACATTTTAAATGACTTTTTAAAAATATTTTATTTATGTTAGAATTTTTCAGCGGCCAAGGACACAGCACACTGCTGGGTAACATGGTGTTGTCATAGCACAATTACTTACTTTACATAAAGACAGTATACACAGTGAAGGTATCCAAATACTTTTTTGAATAAGTGAAAAATAAAAAACTTTTTTTTGTTAGCAGGCT
This sequence comes from Erpetoichthys calabaricus, assembly GCF_900747795.2. NCBI lineage: Eukaryota > Metazoa > Chordata > Cladistia > Polypteriformes > Polypteridae > Erpetoichthys > Erpetoichthys calabaricus. The sequence goes on along the minus strand of NC_041400.2, from coordinate 67,699,926 downwards.
TCATATCTCATGTGACTTTCTCAGACTTGGTTTGCTTTTTGCCTGAAACAAAATATTGTATTTACTTCATGTGTAGCAGACTCTGGCTTTTTTGACAACTACTTTGCCAATTCCATTAAGTAAACCTTTGCTAGTCTAATCTGCGCTGTAAAAAAAATAATAATAAAAAAAAAATCACGCAAATGGACAACTCAACTCCAGCCATCCAACATTGAAATATTCTGGAGGAACTTTTGAATCTGGATCCTAAAAATGCACACACACATTCGTGTTCTCAAACTTTGTTCACTAAGTTACAGTCATATGCATTAATGTGCCAACTTACAGCTCCATTGGACCATATGTTGTCACAAAGGTCATCGCAAATGAGGCTCTGTGGGTTCTGGTGAGCGTCACTGGTATGCAAACTTTACCTGCTGGTATGGGGTAACACGTATGAATCTTCTCATGTATTGTCATATATAATTCTGCAGCAGAATACCTGGTCTATTAAGGAAAAGGGGGGGGGGGGGGGGAGACGTGGCTTGAATGAGTACAGATTTAGCCATATGGAGCAGTGCTGATCAAAACAAACCTAGAAGGCTCTAAGTCAAAAAACATATGAAACCCCTTGAAGAAATAATAATAAAAATAAAAACAGATTTATTTCTATTTACAAGGTTTCTTGGTGGAAGAAAAAAGTGTAAACCATCTGCATAAACTGGGGAAAAAATAGTTGCCAGCTGCATGAAGCTCAACTTAAAAAAAAAAAAATGCTGCATAGCATGGCCAATCATTGTATACTGTATATATTGAAATATATTTATATTACTTACTGCTAGTTGTGGCCATTTCTAGGTTGTAACTTCAGTTGAGAGATTGCTACTGTACCTCTGCAGTTCCACTACTGCTTCTACAAAGAGTGTATCATTGTATGTGAATAAACAAAAGATAAATGTATACTTTTGCAGCCTCTAGTGCAGTGCTTCCCACCCGTGTGCGCGGCACCCTGGTATGCCGTGAGCACGGACTAAGGGTGCCGTGTTGCCAGGTGTCAGAACATAAAAAAATGGATTTGAACTGATAATAATAATACCAGTTACACCTCAAGACTAACAAGTCATGCTACCTGTGTGCTTTAATACAGTCCAGCATGCATCCTATTTCAACTGCAGTCTGACGAATTAATAAATATTAGCTCTGATTGACTTACTTGCCACAGGGTAAGTGACGTTGCTTCCTGTTGTCTGTTTTTTTTTTTTTTTTTGCGCCGAAAAATGGCCGACTGTAGTGAAAGGTCGTAACGTAAAAACAACAGCAGCATCAACGACCTCAATGAAAATGATAATGCGGGGAGCAGTAAAGTTGCAAAAAACGAAAACACGATACTATCAGGACAGTTACTTGAATTATGGGTTTACATTTGTTGACAAAAAAGCTATTTCAGCAACCCGCGATGTTTGTTGTGGTGGTGATATCCTTGCAAATGAAGCCATGGTTATAAGCAAATTGCAATGTCCACTTTCAAACCAAGCATCAGAATGCAAATAACAAGAACTCGGCATATTTTAGGCATTTAATGGACAGCCAGCAGAAGCAAGCACAGCTGTTTATGAAAACTGTGTCGGTGTCAGACAAAGCCCAGTTGGCTAGTTTTGAAGTCTCAGAACTGGTTGCCATGGCAATGAAACCACACACCCATAGTCGAATCTTTGATTATGCCAGCATGCAAGATAATGGTGAAAACAATGCTTGGTGACGATGCAGAAAAAGTGACATCCAAAATGCCATCGTCAAACAACACCGTTTCTAGGAGGATAGAAGCCATGTCATCTGACATCAACAACAAAGTGTACGTTTTACTTCAGAACCTGTAAACGATTTGCTCTGCAGATCGATGAGTCTACAGATGTTAGTAGAAAATCCCAGTTGCTGGCCTTTGTAAGGTTTTCGAACGGCACAGAAAATGTTGGAACAGTTTCGGCTTTGCAAGGAACTTATTGAAACGAAGGGAGAAGATGTATTTAAACATGTTTGCACGTTTTTCAGTGAGAATGATTTGTTGTGGGAATGGTGTGTTGCTATTTGCACAGATGGTGCTCCTTGTATGGCCCGGCAAAATGCGTGGTTTCCACCGCATTTGCTAAGCGTGAAAATCCGAACATAATCACCACCCATTGTTTCATACATAGAGAAGCACTTGTGAGCAAGACGCTGGGAACTGAACTGCAGTCAGTTTTAGATCAGGTCGTTAAAATTGTTAACTTCATCAAAGTCTGTCCAGTCAAGTGCAGACTGTTTGAGAAACTGTGCAAAGACATGGGATCAGAACATTACACTCTGCTAATGCATACAGAAGTCAGATGGCTGTCAAGAGGTAAAGTTCTGTCACGGGTGTAGGAACTGAGAGATGAACTCCGCCAGTTCTTTCTTAATGAACAAACAAACGAGTTCGTAACACTGTTGGCTGATCCAACATGGTGCAGTAAACTTGCATATCTCGTTGACATTTTTGAAGTATTGAATGCATTGAATTCGGGGCATGCAGGGCAATGATTCGAACATACTGTCTGTTACTGACAAGCTGCAAGCTTTCCGTTGTAAACTTCTGATGTGGACAAGTGAAATAGAAACAACCCATTTAATTTGCATGTTTCCTCGTGCAGTACAGGCTGATCCTGGCGCCGTCGTGTTGCATGATGTCATTGTTAAGCATTTATCACAGTTGGGAGACAATTTGCAACATTACTTTCCAAGTTTAGACATCCCTGGCAATGACTGGATAAGGAACCCATTCCATCAGCAGTTGGACTTGACTAACTTACAGATGACAGAGAAAGAACAGCTACTTGACATTGTGAGTGACCGAACATTACAGCTGAAGTTTATAGGAGATGAATTTAAAAGAGTTTTGGATTATGGTTGAAAAGGAACGTCCTGTGTTAGGTGCTAAGGCTGTCGGCATACTTATTCCATTCTGCACCACTTATCTGTGTGAAAAGGCATTCTCGGCATTGACACTACTGAAGACAAAACACAGAGGATGTTTATTGTCAGTTGAAAATGACTTACGGGTGTGTTTGTCAACTGCAGTTCGAGCTCGTATTGACAAACTTTCAAATTCTCTTCGAAACCAGCCTTTGCATTAATTATGACGTTATAGTCGGCTTTGTGCCTTGTGACTTATTGCACTTTTCATGTTTGTGTTGTGTTCAAGTTTTTCATTTGAGACTGGTTTACTGGCAATTTATTTTTGTTACCTTTGTAAATGCAAAAATGTGTAGTTGGTACGCCTTATAAAAATAGGAATCTCATTCTATTCAACTGATGAGTTAAGATTAAATTGTTAATTTGAGTAGTTACATATCAGAGTGAAGGGGTGCCGTTAGCTGAAAAGGTTTCACTAAAGGTGCCATGGTTTGGGTGAGGTTGGGAAGCACTGCTCTAGTGGATGGTGTTGGCAATTTCTACATTATTACACTATTGTTTTCCTATAGCCCTTGGCCATAACTACAAATAGCCTCAACTCAGTACATCAAGAAACATAATCGCAAATGGAACTTTGCAGAACACTTTGGCAAGTTCTGTAGGCCCTGCTGTTTTGTTGAAGGACATATGTGGGGCAGATTCACTGGCAGGATGACATCCAACCTGTTGCTGCATCCAAATGGTACCATCTTTCGCCTTTATGCCTGGAGCAGCTGCGTTGTTCTTATGTGTGAATGGACGTTTCTTGCGGGGAGGGCTTCTGTTCTATTTCTCTGATGAAGAATCCTCATCCTCATCCGAGTTCACCTCTGTTATAGCACGACTTTCTAAGAAAACTAACAGTGTCAGATCGGGGGGGAAGAGTGAATTTGACCAAGAGAATAAAACTGAATTACAAAAAAAAAAAAAATCACTAACCTTTACAAGTACCATAAATTTACACCAGCTGTTACAGACTCAAATCAAATGTATGTTTTTATTCTATAATACTAACAATAACAGCAGCTCACTACTTAAAACGGTAAATCTAGGAAGGAGCTGCTTGTGCTGATCGACATATTTGCAAAACAAAAGACGCTAATGGAGAGGTGTGAAAGAATTTAAGGTGGCCCTGGATTACAACTTTTTTGTAGGCTTCAGGGATTATATTATTAAAGGCTACTGAATACTACAGCGTGAAGAAGAATCTTAGTCTTATGGTGCAAATCACTTACTGAAGGTGAGCAGCAAGCCTGAAGTATTACTTGCAGGATTGCTCTCATTCTTTCTATGATGTGTATGGCCGCCAAAAAGAATCACGTGAAGGAAAAACCAACATCACTGCTTCTCCTTATGTACCAACAGAAAAGTAGGATCATCTCTCCAGTTTTGATGTCACTACATTGGTTACCTGTGTCATTTAGAATTTACTTTAAAATACTGCTTATAGTTTACAAAGCCTTAAATAATCTCGCTCCATCCTATATTTCAGAATATTTTTCACCTTACACTCCAAACTGTAACCTTAGATCTGATAATTTTAAGAGCTAAACTTAAAAGAAGTGGTGAGACAGCCTTCTGCTGTTATGCACCAAAAATCTGGAACAGTTTACCAATAGAAACTTGCCAGACTAATGCAGTGGAGCACTTTAAAAAACTGCTAAAAACTAGATAGATAGTGTAGAAGAAGAATGTTCTCCTCAGCACCATGTATTTCTTTGTGTTTAGTAAATTAGAATTTTTACTATAACTATTTTGTAACTTGCCAGTGAGAGACGCTTTGGCTTATGAACTAACAAAAATATGTTATTCCAGGGTTCAGGAGAAATAGTGTCCAGATGAATAAAATGTAAGCTGTTTCTTGTTTTTCCCTTTCTCAGAGTGAATGTTTCAGGGACAAGGTCACAAGGCTGCAGAACTGTACATGTAGTTTATGCAAAGGCGTCTCTCCTGTGCTTAGCTTCCAAAACACAGATAATGCTTAGCTCAACAGACATATTGTTTAACTTTACTGTTTTGATAAGGATGTTCTTTCTGTCTTATTAATCATGAGATGCTGAAGTATAAAAAACCCCTCCTGGCTTTTGATCAGGGTTCAATTGAGCTTTGCGGCAATAAGTTATACTCTTTTGAATCTCTACTTACTGCAACTCCGAATGAATAAATAAAGTGAATTGAGAAAATATTATCTGTCTGCTTTCCAGTGTGCCTTTTTCGTCCACAATAGATAGATAGATAGATAGATAGATAGATAGATAGATAGATAGATAGATAGATAGATAGATAGATAGATAGATAGATAGATAGATAGATAATTCCTCGTGGCTCCGTAATCCGTACTAACCCCTACTTTCTCTTGTTCTTTTTCCGGTTTTCTGTGGTGGCGATCTTTGTCGCAACCACTTGATCAAAGCACTGTGATGTCCCTACATTGATGGATTAAAGGCCAGAAGTCCACATGACCATCATCATCAAGTTCTTCCATGTGGACCCTGAATACAATGAGGACTGATTGTGAGGTCATTTACAGTATGTTAGGTAGAATGCCTAGAGGGGGCTGGGCAGTTCTGTGGCCTAGGAACCCCTGCAGATTTTTTTTTTCTCCAGCCGTCTGGAGTTTTTTTTTTTTTGTCCTCCCTGGCCATCAGACCTTACTTTTATTCTATGCTAATTAATGTTCCCTAATTCTATTTTCTTATTTATTTTGTCTTTTTTTTCTCTTTCTTCATTATGTAAAGCATTTTGAGCTGCATCATTTGTATGAAAATGTGCTATATAAATAAATATTGTTGTTGTTGTATCTGTGGTTGAAGGTTCACTGTCTCCATGCTATGATATCCAACTCACTAGAGTTAGTACTTCAGCAAGATGCATAAGAGTTTAGTAACGTTTATAGGCTTTCCCCATTGTCGTCTTCTTGATGATATTGTTATTAGAAATTATAACAGTTGTAAAATGACCAATGATGAAAACAGCACTGTATAATTCTGTGATGCCTATAGTCATATTTGGGTTGAAGTTATGTGTATTTAATGTTTCATTGTTGCTTTTGACAATTTTTATTATTCCTAATGTATTTCCTATTTCTTTTGGTTTTATATGTGATGTTGTAATAGTGTATCATCTCTATAAATGTAGTTATGTTCCATATTCTTTGTTAGTGGAGCAGTGGCTTATTTAAGCTGGCTGAGAAGGCTCTGGAGTAGGGAATCACTAGTTTAAAGAGTTTCTGTAAGTATTGCTGTCTCTGTTGTTGAATTTTCTGTTTTTGATTATTTTTACTTCATATTAAGTATACTAATTACAAGAATATGATTTGGACTTTGCTGTGGTTTGCCTTTTCGGCACTCCCCCTTTGTCTCATTTTGCTCTATTGAGCTTTTGTGCTTTCTTATCTATTTTTGTGAATAAATCTTTGATTTATAAAGATTTCTTTGTGCCGTTTTGTTCTCATACCAGGGGTTGATGGTTCTCCTGTCACTTGTGGGGATTTTTCTTTAATTTGTGATAGTTTACTTTTGCCAGCTCTTCATGTTTGGGCCTGCTCCAAATGAAGCCAACATGTAACCTTAGGATCCTGCCTGAAACGGAGAGCCTCTGCTGGGCAGACTAGGTGAGATTCTACCTAGCTGCCTAGATTATTTTTGGAGGCCTCCCCCATTTTACCTTAGAGAAACTCCATATATTTAAACCAATAAAACTGTGTTGAGATATTTTCTGTAGTGTAATTTAATCTCTTAGATAAGCATCTGATATTTGCCAAAACCATTGCAGAGTATGTAATTGACCAACACCAGCAAACATGCCCATTTGTGATACGTTAATTTCAAAATTGTGCAAAGGTGTAAAAATTTTAGGCACATAGTAAATACAGCATATCAGGGAAATTGATACAGGTGGTTCAGCCCTGGGATCAGCAAGGCATATTGGCTGGTCATGTTGATCAAATGGCTTTAATGATTAACAGGATTTAATAACACTTCACTGGCTATCATTAACTGGTAACTTTCAAGGCCAGAAAGTCAAGATGCAGATAACAAATCTAGGAGGGAGGAGGACTAGGGTGTTGTACCATGTTAGCCATTATGGATGTGGTGAGAAGTTAAGCAAAATGACAGCTTTTATTGGCTAACTAGAAAGATTACAATATGCAAGCTTTTGCGGCAACTCTGGCCTCTTCTTCAGGCAAGATGTAATCAATTTACATCTTGCTTGAAGAAGGGGCCTAAGTTGTCTTGAATGCTTGCATACTGTAATCATTCTAGGGAGGCAGGAGAAAAGAAAATTACATTAAAAACACTTTACTTACTTTTTTGCTAGTCAATTATTCATTTTCGACAGTGATTCACACAAAACAATACAAAAAGAAATTAACAATATTAATGTGCTGGAATACAAACTAACAAATGTATTATTTCAATCCCAAAGTAAAGGATTTCTTAAAAATAATTCTGGAAGTTTGAAAAATTCACATTCAGTAAATAAAATAATGCAAAATTATATTAGTCAGGTGTACTTTATATTACAACTGAACATTCCTTTAAGTAATTGGTAGCAAGCTTCAAGATTTCTAGCTTTAAATTCCTCTGGCTTTCCTTTCAAAAATCAGCCAAACGAGAGGACCCGTTTCCATGATAATCTCCATTGTTGTTTGGAATAGCAGGCTTTTGATAATCTCTAAAGCTTCCCGGTGTTGTCTGCCAAATGTTGCCTGACTAACAATTACTTAAAAAAGCACAAGAGCTAAAAACAGATCCCTCTAAAGTGCATAAAGGTAGACAGTTGACTAGGTAGCTGTGAAATTATGTTTAATTATAAACATAAATGCCAAATTTGGTAAAAGAATAAAGAAGGAGAAAAACAGAGAAAAATACTTTAAAGAAAATGACCCAATATTACACATATTTACTATTAAAAATATTCACATTTTCAGATGTGTTATAAATGCTGTGGCTCCAGCTTAAATGATATAATAATAACATATTTCAAAATGGAAGAATTGGTGAGCTTCCTATTCCTAGCCATTTGTGTGAGTTAGTGGCCAAAGTGATTAATTTTTAAATGACCATACTATAAATTTAAATGACACTTTTGCAACACAGTGGTATACCAAGAAAATTACTTACTTTCATTCAATTTCCCCTTCAAGAATAACATCATATACTGTAAATTTTGCATTTACCATATACAAAAAAGTCTCTCAAATAATGAGAACTTAGTGGATCATATGAGAATGACTAGTTTTTTGTTTATTTTTTGTGTGATCCTGACTACAAAAAAATTGACATCTACTTTTAAAGGGACCTTCTAACAGACTACAAAAAAATAATAAAATTAAACTTACTTTCATAAATGAATAACTTGAAATACTTGCAACGTTTTTTGCCACAAATACATATCTTTCTCCTTCATGAATTTTAACCCTACAGTAATATTTCATATTTTTCACATCTCCAGATCACATACATTATCTTAGACTAAGGCTTGATTATTTTTAAATATAAATTAGAAACACATCTTTTTGTCTAAAATATTTCAGTAGAATAAAGTAAACATATTTTAGAGGACATAATGCTAGTATAACAGTCCAAATGTAGACAATATATCTAAATACTTAGTTTAGAGGACATAATGCTAGTATAACAGTCCAAATGTAGACAATATATCTAAATACTTAGTTTAGAGGACATAATGCTAGTATAACAAAGCAAATGTTGATTATATTTCTAAATACTTAATGACAAAGTGCAAAAGAAATCTCATACGTAGAACTAAGAAAGATGAACAAAAAAAATACCCTAACAGTCAATCTCAAGTTTCCTTTACTCTTTCTTCCATCCATCTATCATGTACTCCACTTATCCATTTCAGGGTCATAGGGAACTTGTGCACAAGGTGAAAAAAATATAACCCTTCAGTTTGAGAACTTTTATCATAACATGATTTCAAAGAGGTAAACAGTACCAAACACAAATTAAAATCAGCTATATGATTCAATTTTGATTAATTGCAGGGTTTAGATTAGGTGTGACATTATAAATGTGGAGACTGGCCTCTGGAATTAGCTTCTGTGATGCTGTGCAGGGTGACAGCTTGGCTGATGCACACTATATTTCCTTCTCATTTACACTATCAGTTTAAGTGATTGACTATGTGAATCACTGAATAATGGATGCGTTTTTTAAAACGTGGATTTTAATTTTTCTTTGTAACATTTAAGCCAATTTTGTTTGGTTTTACTAGTTCTTCAAATGGTTCTAAACCAAAGAATCTGATTTCTTCACATGAAGCATCCAAAATAAAATACACTTTAGTACATTCTATTGAAATAAATGCTGTTGTTGTTGTTAAGGAGGGAAAATATTTTATATAAATGTATTCCAAAACTAAGCAAGCAGTAGAGCATCACAAAAGAGGAATTGCTTAACTCTGACCAAATTAATTAATAAATACAAGTTTTAGTGAAAGATGAAAATATTTGGCTTTTTTGAGCACAGAGTAACATTGTCACAATAATGCATCTTAAGTTAATTTTTGAAAAAATCATACTTCGCTTAGATCACTTATTGAATTTTAAAACATGTTTATTGTATCTATGTATTTATCTTAAGTCTTGGTTGTATTTCTGGTGAGTAATAACCATGAAAAAAAGTATTTTGACTCAGACCTGCAGAAAAAGTCTGGCTTTTCAGTTAGCTCTGAACAATGCAAAAATGGTTTTGAATTGTATTGTCTTCTTGCTGATTAATTTCATTTGGGATCTGAGGTGTACTTTTAGAGTCTTTTATAATAGTGAAACATACATTCTGAAGCAAACACTCTAGACCTGCTGATTGATGATGTGTTCGTTTTCTTTTTATTATTGACTTGTACTTTGTACTTTAGTTTAAATTGATCGATGATGAGGCGCTTTATATAATGAGAAGCTTCAATGATTTTGTAAACCATTTCATGGAATTTCTGCCTAGAAGTCAAAGTAAGTAATTCTGGCTCTCAGCAGAGTTGAAAGCCTTGCACCAGTTTTCTTGCAACAATCTCTTATTAGGATCAGCTTGAACTTTAACTTAATTCTGGTCTTTCCTTACATAAAATTCTTGTTTGTTTATTTATTCTTTCCACACAGACCTGAAGTGTGAAACTTTACAAAACTATGCATTTACTTGAATCTGTATCTTAAAGCTTTGTTATTTTTTTTTTCTAACTGCATTTAAAAGTGATAAACAGAGACTCAGGTGAAAATGAGATTGAATGAGAATCACCTTATTATAGCACCTTACTTGTTTATCTTAGTATTCCATTAAAAAATACCTTCATAGCTCATAATAAGCACCTCAGAGACAGAGAGAGACAGTGACAGAGAGAGAAAACACTATTGTAAATTTAATGTCAGTACAGGTCTACTAAATTCTTTTTAAAAACATGGTACATTAATACTGAAGTCTTATTACAAAAAATAAAAACAAAGGAAAAGCAAAGTAATGAAGAAGTTCAGTACGTGATAGACATCTGCCTGAAATTTATTTTATTTGTCTGTAACATTCTTCGCATAGTGTTCTGCTGAATGCATCTCTCAAAAATCATTTTATTACATTACACTGTGAGCTGCAGTAAGTCACACAAATGAAAAGTTGACCTATCTTGTGCATATACAAAACACTGATCACACAATGTACCAAGAACATATCACACAGCCAGCTATTCAAATCACAACACTCATGCATGGTGGATTCAGGAGCTATTGATGATATGTACTGAGCGTTAAAAAAATAAGAAAGAAAACAGAAAACATTAGGGCCTAATGACATTGGGATTATGTATGGACATCCCTGACACCGTAAGTGAATCAAAGCATTACCCCTGAAGAAATCCTTGCTTGTATTTTAAAGGCTTCTGGGAGCTTTAGAAGCGTTGAAGTGACTTTGGGCAAAGTCACAGAACAGAGAGGTAGTGAAGACAAGACATTTGAATAAGAAAATGAAAGATGACTAGGAGTATAACAAAATGGGCACTTCTATTCTTACTGCCCTGTAACAGCGTTTGAGAAGACAAGTCCTTTGAATCAAATACATTCATGTAGTTTTGCTTTAGTTAAATCTGTATATATTTAATTGAAATGAAAATCAATAGGCTATACAATGCATATTTAATTATTTCTTTAGCTGGGATGTATCCACTGTTCTATTAGCTTTAAAACTTTGCGTAACCCAACCATGCAATCCTGTGTTGGCTCCTAAATGCCAGTGGCAGGAAATCTAAAGCGGTGGTATGCACAATATGAGGCATCATTGACAGGGGCTTGTGTGCAAACTACAGAGGGTAGTGGGTAGCAACATTAAGTGATAGTGATCACAAAAAAAGCAAGAAACGGCAGAAACTGTGAATTGAATGCTGAAAGTTCAGTAAGTATACTACTTCTGAGTAACTTACTTAGTTATGCACCTGAAATGAATAAAGAATGAGATGATTTGCTAAGTGTAATTTCAGGTCATAGAAAAGAGAGAATGTCTTCATGTTTAGTTTAGTTATCGAACACTTACATCATTTATCATAGACATGTTTGATTTTAATAAAGAAGACTAGGGGGCTTCGCCCCCTGCTCGCTTCGCTCGCCAAACCCCGTGTTTAGATTTCCGGATACACACTTTTAAGATTTTTTCTTCTTTGAATTGTTGCTATTTCATTAGTTTCACTTTTATTTCAGAACTTCTGTAAAAACAATATTTGTAATCTTGCGAGTCCCAATATGCTGAATTTTTTTAATGAGGAAAGGATAGGTTTCTCTGTTTGGAATTTCAGCACAGACAAAACGATCTACATCATCAGCAGTTAATGATTTTTTCTGCATTGGACTCCTGTCTGTAAAGTCGTGCTGTTTTCCTCTCACACTTCCAAAAGTACATGGGGTTACCAAGGTGATACCCCAGCTTTTGTCTAGGTTTTTGTATAATGGCTAGACAGAACGTTTTTGACTCCTGGGGTAAATTTTGGTTTTTAAATAAGCAGACAGATAAATATATATACATTAACAAAGTAACCAATAAATACACATGTGGTAAACTCCGTTTTTGAAATTCTCAAGATTCTTTATTTGTCACATGCATAGTTATACAGGACAACATGCAGTGAAATGCATCCTGATCCGCTTATCAAAAACTGTGCAAAGTTAGAAGAATATCAGTTAGATTAACAAAAAGTCATAGATTGAAAGATAACATTATAGTAGAACATAATAAATAAGTAAAATTATTTGAATAAAGTAGAATGAAGTGTTAAGGTGCAATAGTGTAGTAATTATTGTGCAAAACCAAAGTTAGACTGGTACATAGTTAAATGAGGCAGTTTGTTTGTTTGCGCTACTGCGATCTTTACTTTCTTTTTTTATATTTTCTAATTTTCCTACTTTCATATCCTTTAACTTTCTCCACATGTGTATAGCGCCAACATTTTTTTTTTAAGCCTTTCTAATTTCACTGGTTTAATAGTCTCTAACCTGCTCTGCATGTGTTTAGCGCCAACGTTTGTAAACGTCTTTATGAAGTTATACTTTGTCTTTTACTCATTGTCTTTTAATTTCCAATTCCACTTGTTCCGGGCTGATAATTACTTTCCTTATTGTCTGAATTTGCACCTCGATTATTCTTTTTTGCTCTTTTTTCTCTCCAAGGCATTTGAGTCTCTTTTCTCTGCGCTGCTTTCTTCTTTGCTTAGATGTCGACATTTCATTTATAACGTACTGTCCTTATACGCTTTATATGCGCTGAGAGCCCTGGATCTGTGTGTGCTCAAATCCTTCACAAGACTGAATGTTTTACTGCCTATTGTCCTATTTGATAGATTGTAAGTGGGGCGTGTCTTTAGTCTCGCGGGTCTTTAAAATGTCTTCCGAGAAAATCACGTATCATAGCCTTGCTTTTGCTTTCCAGGACAGGATTTCTTTTTATAATAGATAGAAATTCTTTTGACTCCACTTTAGCTTTCTACAGCTTTGTTTTGTTGGGGTGAAAGAGTTGGAGGGGCTTTTTTTTAGGTTGATGGTTAAGAATGGAATGAAATCAATAGTCAATCAACAAAACTGATTTTCGAATCAGCTAATCATTTCTTTCTATTTAAATGAATCAAACAATTCTGAAAAATGTAACATTCATACTAGACAGCTTTAGTACTTGTCATATACAAAATATGATTTACAATTTTCACTTGTATGCTATAAATACAATAGTGCTCTAGGCTTCATGCTCATAAAATTCCCATTATTGCACTATGAGTAAAAGGTAAAAAAAAAAAAAAAAAATATGCATTGCTTGAAGTTTTTGCTTCTTTTTCTGTATAATTTGTTCATGCAGAGAATCTGAAATTTTGCACTGAAATAAGTGAATTAACCTTCAAACTCTTGAACTCTGAGCTTTAAATATTATACAAGCATATTCTAACTGGTTCCTTCAACCTAAATAGAGACATCTGCTAGAATATAATAGGACTTTGAGGTGCAGTTTGCATTTAAGAGGAAAAGACTACTCTTCCCAAAAAAAGCTGTCCCTTTTATTGATAACAATAGAACCTATGCAGTCAAACACAGGAATAGGCTATTCATGCAGGTAACTTGTGACTATTAAATGGTGATATGAAAAATTATGCAATGTTGCATAATTATGTCCAGAGTAACGCAACATTAATAACAGATATTTGCATTTTTCAATTCAGATTTGAACACGCACACATAGACAGAAACATTGGATTTTGAAAGTATTCAGAACTTCACTTGCTCCTCTTTGATTGTATTGTAGATTTAACTTTAAATTAATTAACTTGCCTTTTTGCCCATCAATATACAACTCAAATAACATGTTTACAGAAAGATCTGCACATTTATTAAAAATCAACAACTGAAATTTCTCATTCATATTAGTATTCAGACCATTAACACTAGAATTACCAGAGCCTACAAAAAAACTCGTAGATCCGGCCCACCTTAAATCCGTTTGCCCCTCTCTGTCAGCAACTTTTGTCCTCTAAATGTGCCGATAAAGACAAGCAGCAAGCAGCCTGATATTCCATCCCCCCACAGCCACAGAACATGCACAAAGTTCTCCCAGCTCATGCCTTGATTGATAATCTGGGAGTGAAGTGCTGGAGTTTTAGAGTGGAAATAATAGATCGTTTTTTGGAACACATGCATTTCATGTGTTCTGTTTCTGCAATAATCTGTGTAAACACATTGTTAAAACTTCAGGTTTCACACATTATACAGTTTATGCCAACATTTTGTCATTTACTACTAAATATGAAAAACATTTCTGTTATTGTCTATGTAAAGTTCTCTAAGTGATCTAATCCCAAATGTTTTCCAGACATTAAAAACTGCATATGTTTGCGAGGGTTGAAAAAGGTGGTTCTCGTGCAGAGGTGCCACCGATAAAAGATTCTCTATCTTAAAATGCTTCCTACATTGGTTCCATATACTGAGTGAGTGAAGCACAATTGGGTTGTTAGTATATTGGTGATAACTTGCATTTATAGGGGCACAAAGCAGGGAATATAAAGAAGCACTGCAGGATTTTATTTCTATTGCAAACCAAGCCTGTATATGTTCATTTACTTCTGTCCATGTCCAGGCTTTTATAGTTTGTATGTTTGTTGCCCAGTAATAAAACTGAAAGTTAGGTAGAGCCATGCCACCTTCTGCCTTTGTACGGTCGCTCTTTGGATACGTGAATGTTTTGAATTCCAAATAAATGTGATTATAGTTGAATCTAATTTCTTAAAAAACGATTATTGATGTATATTGGAATGTTTTGAAATAAGAAGAGAAGCTTAGGGAGGATATTCATCTTAACAATGTTAATTCTTCCAGCTAAAGTGAGATGAAGGGTTGACCATCTATGCAAGTCTTGCTTAATTTTTTCCATACAGATTGCAAAATTTTGTTGATAAAGAGCTTTATGTTTACTTGTGATGTTTACCCCTAGATATTTAAACTAATCTGCAATGATAAAAGGGAAGGTGTCCAATCTAATATTGTGTGCTTGAGAATTCACTGGAAAGAGCACACTTTTATTCAAATTAATTCTGAGACCAGAAATCTTTTGAAATTCTGTTAGTGCTGTTAGGGCTGCAGGCACAGTATTTTGTGGGTATTATCTGCATATAGAGAAATTTTCTGTTCAAGTCCTTCTCTGATAATCCCTTTTATCTCATAAGCATTTCGACAGTGAACTGCCAGTGGCTCAATGGCGATTGCAAAAAGTAGTGGTGACAAGAGGCATCCTTGTCTGGTACCACGTTCTAGTTTGAAGTAATCTGAATTAATGCTGTTAATACAAACTGAAGCTTCTGAATTTGTATACAGTAGTTTGATCCATTCACAAATGTTCAGACTAACCCCAAATTTCTCCAATGTACTGAAAAGGAAGTTCCATTCAATCATATCAAATGCTTTTTCTGCATCCAAGGATAATAATATCTCTGGGATGTTTGACTTTGCGGGTGAATATATTACATTAAGCAGGCGTCGAAGATTGGATGCTAAGTGTCGGCCTTTAATAAATCCAGTTTGATCTTGTGATATTACCGAAGGCAGCACTTTCTCCATCCTTCTAGCTAGGACTTTTGACAGTATCTTAGCATCATTATTCAGAAGTGAAATTGGTCTGTATGATGCACATTGTAATGCATCCTTATTTTGTTTAGGAAAGACGGTGATTAATGCTTGGCGAAAAGTTTGAGGTAGAATTTTATTGAATTTTATCTAGCTTTTGTGAATGTTGCTAATAAAAGGGGAGAGAGCTGAGTGGAGAACATCTTATAAAATTCGGCAAGGTAGCCATCAGGGCCTGCTGCTTTCCCACTCTGAAGTGACTTTATAGCATCTAGTAATTCTGATAGTGCCAACAGTTTATCCAATTCCTCTGCACTAAGAGTATCTATTTGTGATATCTGCAATGTATCCAGAAATGCATTAGATTGTGTCTCGTCTTCTTTAAACTCAGTAGAATATAAGGATTTATAGTAGTGTCGAAATGTGTGCATTACATTTTTATGGTCAATGATTTTGTCTCCGTTTGTGTTGGTGATTGCTGGGATTGCATTGCAAACTTCTTGCTTGTGAATTTGTTGAGCCTAAAGCTTATTGGCTTTCTCTCCATGTTCATAGTAATGATGTCTTGATTTAAAAATTAGTTGTTCAGTTTCATTAGTTGTCAAGAGGTTGAGTTCTGAATGCAGAGTCTGCCTTTTCCTATGAAGAGCCTCACTTGGACACCTTGCATGTTCTTTATCTATTCTAGTAATTTCGCTGGTTAGCCTTGATACCTTCTTGGTTTCCAATTTATTTCTGTGGGAAAGATATGAGATAATCTGTCCGCTTAAGAAGGCCTTCAGGGTTTCCCAGAGTATTCCTGCAGAGACCTCTGAGGATGTATTTGTCTCTAGAAAAAAACTGATTTGTTTTGATATAAATTTTGTACAGTTCTCGTCTGCTAATAAAAGTGAGTTAAGACGCCATTTGCGAGATGAGTATGTGGGGCATAATGATTTTAGCTCCAAGATCACAGGGGCATGGTCGGAAATAACAATAGCGTTGTACTTGCAGGATTTAATTGTAGGCAAGAAATTGTTATCTACAAAGAAATAATCAATTCTTGAGTAGCAATGATGCAGTGGTGAGTAGAAGAAATATGCTCTTGAGTTTGGGTTTAGAAATGTTCAGGGGTCTCATAAGTTGTGGTCAGTTGCAAACTGTGTAATTGTCTTTGCAGTGTTAGATGTCATCACCCCTGTTGCAGGAGACCTATCTAGGTCTGGATTTAAAACACAATTAAAGACCCGGGCCATTATAATTTTATGAGTGTTCACATTGGGAATGGATGCAAATACATTTTGGATGAAGTCCCTATCCTCCACATTAGGCGTATCAACATTTATCAAAATCACTTTACAATTAAATAAATTACCCATGACAATCATGTATCTCCTTTCAGGATCAGATACAACATCTGATACTACAAATGAGACTGTTCTATGGATAAGAATTCCCACACCTCTAGTTTTTTTTTGTAAAGATGGAATGGAAAATTTGGCCAGTCCAGCTTTTTTGCAGCCAGAACTGATCCTTGCTTAATAAATGGGTCTCCTGCAAAAATACTATTTTAGCGTTTAGACCTGGTAGGTGAGAGAATACTTTCTTTCTTTTTTAATTCGTGATTTAGGCCTTTAACATTCCAGCTCACAAAGTTAACTATCCCATCTTGGAGACATTGATTCTGAATTTTTGATGTCATTTTGTAGTCTTAACCGAAAGTGAGACAGCTTTGACCTTAATTTCCAATTTGCCCAGGGGTTATTGCCATGTAGTCTATTGTTACGTTGGTAATTATAATTATAAGGATTAAAAGGATAGATTAGAGATAGCTTGCTCTCTTTCTCTCCCCCCCCCCCAGTCCGTCCGTACCCCCCCCCACCCCCGTTTTGCCTCCCCACATGAGACTGGGCCCAACTTCACAAAGTCCCAGTCCTCTGACATACCTAGAGACAGAGCACGTCCAAAACAAAACAAGCCCCCCAGCAGCAGTGTATGTGAATTAAAATTTAGATATCTATTGCCAATACAGTCTAAATACTATAAGCATAAAATATAATCTTCAACAGTCTTGAAATATTAAGATAGTAGACCCAGGGAATGGTGTTAAAAAGTGGCCCTGGATAAGTATAGTAAACACTAATACAATAATAACAACAACAATACACCAAGGGTATGATGTTTAACAGTCTCCTTTAGAATAGTAAAAAGAGAAGAGGGAAAAAAAAGAAAAAAAAAGGGGTTACTAATTTAATTTCTTCCACACACACACATACATACATGCATTCATACATACATACATACATAAATGTGTATAATTGTAATTAAAACATAAACAGAAAGTGACCGACAAGGGAATAGGATGTATAATTACGGTACTAGTATTGCAAGCGGATCAGACAGCCGGTGATATCTTCTTTGCGATGCCATGACAGGGTGCGACTCATATTTCAGGAAAGTGTCGGGATCAGTTTTCTTAACTCTTTATCTGCTTCCTCCGTATTGGTAAAGATGTAATGTTTGCCTTGAATATACACTTTCTGTTTGGCAGGATACAAGTGGCTGTATCTGATATCGGCTTTCCGTAAGTGCTGTTTAATATTATAAAAAGAGGCACGTTTAGCAGCTGTTGAGGGTGAGAAATCAGGGAAAATACAAATGAAGTTATTTTCAAATATAATCACTTGTTTCTGCCTGAGAAGTGACATTACATTTAATTTAGATTGTAATTTCTTGAAGCGCACAACAAAAGCCCTAGGTTTAAAGGTGTTCGATCCCCATATACGGTAAGCTGCTGCTATCATGTAATGAATTATTATTATTATTATTATTATTATCACGGTGTCTGATTTAAAGTCCTCTCCAATTATTTTGGAGAATAGTTCAGCTACGAATTTCACTGGGTTTTGATTTTCACGATTCTCAGGTAGACCTTCAATTCTAATATTATTCCTTCTGCATCCATCTTCAAGAGCAGCAAGTCTGTCTCCAAGTTTTTTGCATTCAGAATTCGCAGCTGTTGCTTTTCCATCAGTGGTGGATGCTAAATGTTCGGCTGTTTCAATTCGAGTAGTGAATGTCTGCTTAACGTCTTCCAGCTGATCGGCTAGTGCTCTCAGTTTAGATGCATTTTCCGGAATGTGTTCCTCAGTTTTTTCCAGGATACCTTTAAAGGCCGTCTCAAAGCGATTATATACGTGTTTCTCCGGGTCAGCTCCTGCAGCTCCCACCACAGCTTCTCACTTGTCTTGAGCATTCCATTTATTTCTTTCTTTATCTTTTGCTTGAGCTCAGCGATCATTATCTTCAGTTCGGACATATCATTTCTGCTTTAGTGCACCGTAGATGAAGCGGCGAGCCCTATTACAGCCGATGCTCACGGCTCGCGAGGAGTAGATGAAAGCGCGGACTGCAAGGCCTTTTCCAGTTTCAAGTGATCTTCTGGAATCAGTGAGCTATCGTGACCTGCATCACTTGCACATTCGCTGCCATTTTTGCTCTCAACTGGAGACAATGCAGTGGACCGTGGTCCTGAGAATTTTGGGCTTTCGCCTGTCTGTTCTAGGTAAGTCTCTGAAAAGCCGTACCTTCAGCTTGACTTGCCTGTCTAGGCTTGGATGTAGCTTTAGGTTTCTTTTCCGTTTCTTTCTGAGCCCCTTTCTTACTGGTCATGTTTATATATGCTTGCATATACTGTAATAGAACCTCCTCTGGTTGGGTAAATACAGGATACCTCAGTATAATAAGAAATAATAGAAAAAATAACACCGCTGCAAATGTAGCTCCGCTTCAGACGTCCATCTCCCACAATGGATGAAACCATTCTCCTTTCCTCAATTCTGACCAATCTCATTGCCCCTGCCACTGACAAGCACCCTCATAGCATGATGTTGCCACCACCATGCTTCACCATTGAGATGGCTTTAGGCAGGTGATGAGCAGTGCCCGGTCTTCATTAGACATAGTGCTTGGAGTTCTCATACAACCAGAGAATCTTTGCTAAATATTAACACATCAACCAATTAGACTTTTTACATTAATTATGTTATCAGTGATAGGAACATAGACTTTCCTACATTGAGTGAAACATAGCTCAGTAGTGACGGTGCCGTAATGCTAATTGAAGCAGCACACATAAATTGCAATTTTGCTTATTCATTTTGCCAAGGCTAAACCGTGGCAATCTATCAAGTATTCTCTTGAGCTGATTAAACTTGACTTAAATGTGTGACATAAACACACATTTATGAAAGAATACTTAAGTAGTACTTCAGAGTGACTGGCCAATAGCAGTATTCTGTGGTCTGTGAACACAAGTGCAAGTGCTGCCACTTCCCACAGTGTTTTCTCAATTTAGTGCTCATTTTACATTGCTTTTTCCATAAACCATTAGGCTTTCACTATTACAAGTTTTGTTTTAATAAATGTATTTACAACAAATATAATGCAATATGTATGATGGACATAATGCATGATTCTCCAAGTAAAAACTAAACAGCTGCTTTTTAAACTTCTATTAATATTTGATACAACAAAATTTTTGGTCCCCCAAATAATGCAGACGTTAAAAGCGAGAAAGAAACTACTATCACAAATGGCAAGTTGATACTTAATTGAATTTCTACATTTTTCTCTAAAGTCTGTTCATTTCCTTGTCTTCCTTAGCAAATTAAGTTTAAAAGTGTGAAAACATGACAAAAATAAATTTTGGGTCAATTAGTAGTGTGACAGCAACACATGTGCTGAGAATCAGTGCTTTATATGACATTAAACTAAAATCATAGTTTGAAAAAAAGAACTGCTGGCATTAAAATAATGTTGTGTTTGACATTGCTGGAGCCACATATAAGAGATGCTGAATAATGAGCAAGAAATCAGAAAAGATTACAGACCTAAAAAGGAAAAATAAAGTAGGGTGTTAGGTAATGCAGATTACTTTTTTAAAAACTTCCGGCAGGTAATGCTGAGACAAAGAAAATACCAGAGCAATGAACTGAACTTAGACAAAATACATTTTATGAAGTGCTGATGCATGGACAGTAATAGCTTTTTCCAAGGATGGTTCCATGTTATCTTCATCATTTACACTTTACTGAGTAGCTTGCCTATTCTTAACCCTTGCATTACCTACTGATCAATGTCATTACAACCACTTTCGTGGTGTTCCCAATAAAATTCAAAGTCATTCATCAAGAAACTTTGGGAGGACCAAGAATGGTCAAGTACAAAATTAGACCCTGTCAATCCATTAAAGCAATTCATTACATTTTGCTTTCAATATGAAAGGTACAAATGACGAAAGTCAGTTCTCGAAAAAAACAATCTTTGCTTCTGCCAAGCAGTGTTCCACAATTCACTACAATTACAGAATGCCAGGGGAACTCAAAAGAACCTATAAAACAGGAATAGAATATCTCTGGAGAAACAACTTAACTTGTTCTGATAAGCATTTTGAACAAGAAGGAAAGGCAGAGGCAGCACGGGTTGGTACAAAAAGTCCATGAAAGAGGGTCAAGGGAACACATTATCCAGGTGTAACTTTACTGAGGGAAATAAAGGCCTGTGACATTATTGAATGTCAGACACTTTAATAAGGAGTTGAGTGGATGTTGAGTTTTGGACAGAACATCTGAACCAGTGACTATCAATAAATAAAGTGTAAACAGCATGGATAAATTAGTTATGGTTGACCTGCTGTTTCTTGGTTAGTAAAGCTCCTTCTAGAAACCATAAATGTTTAACCACTCCAACGTAAGCAACATAAAGACAATTTAAGCAGCTGCTTTGCATAATTATCTAGTGAAGCACAACACACTTTCATGTTTGTGTGATAGAAGTAGCATCCATTTATCCATAATCAAATTCACTTAATCCAGACTGGAGTTTTGAGTACCACAGCACACCCCATAAGCTCCAAATGTAAGGCCTAGACAAGTATAACACTCAACTGTTAGGCACACTCAGACAGGGTAACTCAAGTTAAATGTTTCATGTAACTTTTAAATCCTCCTCTTTACCATGAATTCTATATTTTGATCACACTGAAAAGGGTATTTGCATGGCGCACCAACCAACCAAGATGGGCTCATTTTCTAAACTACTGGCCATTCTGGGTCATATTCTCTTAAGGTGGTACACTTCATTTTGTTTTGCCTTGACAATAACATAGCAGATGCCCATCCCTGTTAGTATTAAATAGTTTGCTTTAGTGAACAAATGAAAAGCTCTCACTCTCTATTTCACATCTTGCATCTACATTGTAACTGAGGCATTGTCTGACTGTTGCATGGACACTTTACTTCACTATTAAACTTGAAATAGTTTAAAAATATCTTTTCTTTTCAGGTTTTGGATGTAAAAATCTTTACTGGAACTTTCCTTGGCTCATCTACCTTATAATCACTGCATGTGGTTCACTCAGTTTGTAATTATTGTCATGGTTCATGAATTAATAATATTCTGATCATAACCCAATAAATAAGTAATGCGGTAACATCATAACATCATAATGCAAATCGAAACTCAGTTATCCAACTGGACTGAATTAAGCAATATAATGCATTTCTAGAAAACACCACAATGAAAGTATCATATCTGACAGACTCAATTTAATGCAATTACTATATGGAAAATTTTATGAACTAAGAAATCATATGGTAGGCTAAACATTTTAAAGCAGTTATATATGAAGGAAGGAAAAAAAAATAAAACACTGAAGAAAGTAAGAATGCATGTGGTAGGCTAAAATGTACAAGGTATAAAATAAAAAATATTTAAATAAATAAATATGTAAAAAGTTACCTAAAATAATAAGATCTACAAGAGGTGAACATGTCAGAACACAGAGTAAGACCTTAAGTCTTGAGAAGGAAGAAATGAACACTCAAACTGTTTCATATGGTTCCTGAATATAAAGTTTAACATTTTCAAAATAAAGAAGAGACCAACATATGTCCTTATTTTGCCTCCAAAAAAAATAAATTCAGTACTTGGCAAACAAGTGTTAAAGAGAAATGAGAAGGAGAAAAAGGCTTAAACTGAACAAAGAAGAAGGATAATAACAATTCCATTATTTAAAGCCATCAGTAAAGTTCTGTAATTTTAGGCTTTACATATAGTTACTACTGTGCTTCAGGAGGCCCTTGAGACATCTTAAACAACGGAACTATTCTTTATCCTTAATCTTTTTTAATTATATAATTATAATTGGAGTATTTTTATGCATCATTCAGCTGTGAGCTGTAGACAGTTTTCTCTACCTGACAAAAGTGAGTTTTGGTCTTTTCAGGAACAGATGAAGGTGTTACTCTCTCTCTCTCTCTCTCTCTCCACAGCACCCATGAATATGGATAAAGATGGAAGCACAGGAATGTTTATTATCTATCTCTATTTACATTTTTTTCACACTTACTCTAAATAAGAATGCATGTAAAAATGAAAATCTGGAGCACTGATTTTATTAATGGTTGAGTGAAGTGCAAGCAAGTGAGCGGCTAGGAGCACAACAGTGTTAACAGTTAAATGTAAAATTTGTAACATGAGCATAGAAAGGTGTAATATCAGACACAGAAGTGATGAATAATCGTAAAATTAAGCTTGTCAATAGGAACACCTCACTAGTCTATAAAAATAATAATAATGAGCCGACCAAATATGCAACTGTTCATTTCATTACAAGTCAATCAAAGTTAGTCCTAGTATCTGATCTACTCTGTATTCTGACTATTTCATTTTCGCTAGTCTTTTTAATACAAAACATAATTGGTTATTGATCCCTGGATCATAATGTGAGGACAGCCCAAGTAAATTGCCTTCACTTTCAACATTTAACTAGGAACTACACAATTGGTTCTTACTCAGGCCCAGTAAGCTTTTAACATTCTCTTTAGTATCCAGTAGATTCTGAACAGTAACAGATAGTGAAATGAATTAGGCACAAAAGCAAAATGGCACATTTAAATGACAATGGGCCAAATATTGTATGTCTGTAACTGATTAAGCAAGAGCAGCATCAGAGGAGTTCAATCCTCTGCAAGAAATAAAGATATTTTATTCTGGGAGTTATCAATGAATTCCTATCTGTTGTTGAAAAATTAATTCAACAAAAAACATAAGAAATGTTACAGGTGATCAAAGCTGAAATCAACTGTTTTTTGTTGACTTACACTCATACACTTAAACAGTGGGGTACATGTACAGTATATGCTTTCATTTGATTGAACACAAAGTATTTTATGAGATTTCAAGCATAAAAGCTATGAAATTCAAGGTACATTGCTTTGTTTTAAGATGACGTACAGATGACATGAATTCGTTGCACTAAATTGCCCATGTTGTGCGTGTTTGTGCGTGTGTGTGTGTGTGTGTGTGTGTGAGTGTGTGTGATCTGTAATGAGCTGGGGCCCTGTCCAGGGTTTGTTCCTGCCATGAGTCCTATGCTAGTTGGGATAGGCTCCAGACCCAATCACGGTCCCCCTTGCAGCCCTGATCTGGATTAAGGGGTTTATAAAATGACATGACATATTTATTGTAAAAGTTTAGGGTTAGGGTTACAATTATATATTTTAAGTTTTACATCTATTCACAGAAGCAGGTACTGTATGATTGTTTCTTAGAGTACAACTATTAGACAATCCTATTTAGTCATATAGGATTTTCCCCTATTTTCTAATAATTTGCATTTGTCTTGTAAAAACATAAAATGATGTAATTGAACAAAATGTATGTGTGTACAGAAAATGGGACAGAATGATGAAACTTGTTTGTGTTTTGCGTACGTGACAAGAAGCATGTATACTTTCTGGAAGTTTTCTTTTGATGATGTGTGTGACAAGAAAATATACCTTTAGGGTAATGACTTTACAAAATTGGAAAAGTACAATGAGTCAGGACGCTATTTTTATTGCTTACGTGGTCAACGATCAGGAGATTAGAAAGGTATAAAAGAACAAGGACATCTGCGCTCGAGGCAGATGAAGCGCGGTGTCCTAGGACTGTGTTTCTCTGTCATTTTACCCTTGCCTGGTATGTATTAATAAAAGGTTTTGACTAATTTTAATTTTCTTCTCTGTCTTCAGTCACAAAAAGTGTCCACAGTCTTCTCATTCTAGTATGCTGTGGAGTGGCATTCTGTATTAATGTCATCTGGTAAACGTATTCCACAGCCACCTTTGATGCTGTAAATGTTTTTGCTTTAATGGAACCTAAGAATCTTCCTACTAGAATCTTTCATTACTTCGAATCATAAGAAGATATTAGTTAATTACACATTTAAGTAATTTAAATATGCCCAAGTGTGGATTAGTGGTCCTTTGGTCTTGGAAACTCCCACTAGGTTTATTGACTTTAGCATTCACACTAATGGAGTTTTTGTTTTCCTCTCCATCCTGTCCACATGAGAACTACAGGAGTTATCAATTCTGGCATTATCTTTTCTCATTATAACAGATTCAATTGTAATGTAATTTACATTCAATTTCATAAAATCAGTTTGGGATTTGTTTTTGTGATTGTAACTTTTCTTTTAAGTTGTAATTTTTCACTAACTTTCTATAAAAATGTCCTACATAAATAAACATTGTTCTTGTGTGACATCTTTCTCATGGGACTCAGTTGCATATAATATTTCCAGCATCATCATACAAAGATAAAGTTCTGCTCTGCTTAGCCCTGATAATGACACCCTCTTTCCAGTATGCTCCCAGAAAAACTCAAAATATGTTACATCTGTTCAAAATACATCAAGAATTGAAAATGCAGAATCAAGAACTGTTCAGCCCTCACAAAGTAATCAGACAAACAAAACTGTGAAACACTGCAATGGCAGCTGAACACAAGGAGGTGAGATTGTATCGGGACTTGAATTTGAAACAAGAGGTCCAGAGTTAAGACTTATTAATTATACTGAAAAGGTAATCAATCCTCCAAAGTAAGCCAAGAAAAATAATGCATTGAATAATATAAGCAACCATGGAAATAATTAATTTTTTGTGCATCAGAGTCATGTAAGGGCACATTTCAATCTTACACATAAAGTTGTCTTAAAGAATATTAAGCACAAGGACCAAATAAATGGTTATAATGGGCAAAGTGGTGGGCAAAGTGTATAACATTATTCAGAGAAACATGATCATTATTCAATGTGTTTTGTTACAAAAAATGGGGTATTATATTCTCAAATCTCAAATATTGTTGATTTAAAAAAAATTACTTAATAAAGAAATAATGACTTAAAAAGTGTCCTGCGGTGGGTTGGCACCCTGCCCGGGATTGGTTCCTGCCTTGTGCCCTGTGTTGGCTGGGATTGGCTCCGGCGGACCCCCGTGACCCTGTGTTCGGATTCAGCGGGTTGGAAAATGGATGGATGGATGACTTAAAAAATTCCCAGAAGCATATAAAAAGGTTTGTGACAAATATTTAATTTTAAAATATTTCATGATTTTGGTATTTGGTACACTGTATTAATCCCCAGGGGGAAACTGTCTTTGCGTGACTGCTGGAGGTCAGAGCACAGGGTTATAATGAGAACATAATCAGAGTAAAGGTAAATGAAAAGTGGGTGAGAATTAGTGAGTTTTAAGTATGTTATCTCTACCCTAAAACAAATAAAAATAAAATTGTCTTTGCTTAATGTAGAATTAATCTGTAAAAAGACATAATGGCTCAGTTTGCGCTACGGGCAATTGCAGTGTGGTCATAAGCAGACTGAAACCTCTAACCTAACTGTATTAGTTTTCTCCTGTATTAAACTGTTTTTCCAGAAAGTTGCACCATCCAGGATGAACCTCAGAAACTTGTAGATTTTAGTTTATCCAAGGAAAGCATTACTGGCTGTAAACTGGAGTTTTCAGCAGTGCTTCCTTGCTGCCCAGACGCAGTAAGTGCTCCAGTTTGAGGGTGGAAGCTGTGCTATGACAGGATGCCTGCCTGGCATGGCAGTGCCAGTAGTAAGAGTGATAGTAAACAAGATGCAGTCTTTTTTATCTATTTATAGTATACAGTAGTACTTTACCTGTGTTGTACTTGTCCTATGTTTAGGTACAGTATATGTTACACCATGAGTCTGGAAGGTATGACAATAAAATCTCTTGACTTAACTGGATTTAACTGGAATTTTTAGCATAATGAAGCAGTAT
The DNA here is from genome assembly GCF_900747795.2 of Erpetoichthys calabaricus. Taxonomy (NCBI): domain Eukaryota; kingdom Metazoa; phylum Chordata; class Cladistia; order Polypteriformes; family Polypteridae; genus Erpetoichthys; species Erpetoichthys calabaricus. Next base: position 67,673,271 of record NC_041400.2, on the reverse strand, counting down.
GTGTCTTTAGTTTAATATGAATAGAAACAAGAAGTGCCCTATCATTTTATCTGCTTTCGCCACAAAAAAGTGTTTTTATAGTTTGCAATGGAGCATATTCTGTTAATGTTTGATTGTCACTTTTTAAAATACTTCATTATAAGGCATAAAAAACAAACACACACAATCAATTAATCGGTTGTAACATTTTTTCCCCATCTGGTGATCTTATTACCATTTTCATCACAAGAGTAAGGGAAGCCCTTTCAGGCCCAAAGAGAGCTTTTTCACTGACTTAGTAAAGTTCTCTGTGAGAATTTGCTCAGAATCTCTCATTTAAACTCCATCCTTAATGAGAAAATGATTGGTTTTGTTGAAAACGTGTTTTTAGTTCTTCTCTGTGCCTATTTCTCTACATTATGTGTACTTTGAATTCCCCTTACATTTATGTTATAAAAAATGCAATAAATAGATTAATTGATTACATAATAAGTAATAGCACATTTCATAAAATAATCAACTTCAACACCATCCCAAACCTTTCTGGAAAAATGGAAAATTGATGACCCAATGTATACAACCCCAATTCCAAAAAAGTTGGGACACTGTAAAATATAAATACAAACAATGCATAGTTTTTCAGATCTGATAATCCCAATGTTTTATTCACAACATAGAAAACATATCAAATGTTTAAACTGAGAAAATGTGCCATTTTATGAAAAGAATAAGGTCATTTTGAATTTGATGGCAGCAACACGTCTCATGAAAGTTGGGACAGGGTCATGTTTAGCACCATGTAGCATCCCCTCTCCTTTTCACAACAGTATGTAAACATCTGGGAACTGAGGAGACCAGTTGCTGAACTTTTGGGAGAGGAATGTTGTCCCATTCTTCCTGATATAGAATTCTAGCTGCTCAACAGTCCTGTCTTCTTTGTCATATTTTTTGTTTTGTGATGTGCCAAATGTTTTCAATTAGTGAAAGGTCTGGACTGCAGGCAGGCCAGTTCAGTACCCGGACTCTTCTGCTACAAAGCCATGCTGTTGTAATAGATGCAGTAATTGGTTTAGCATTGTCTGCTGAAATAGGCAAGGCATTCCCTGAGAAATACGTTGCTCTAAAACATGTATATGCCTTTCAGCATTGATGGTGCCTTTCCAGATGTGCAAGCTGCCACTTCCATAGGCACTCCCTCATCATCAGAGATGCAGGCTATTGAAATGTGCGCTGACAACAAGCCAAATGGTCCATCTCATCTTTTGTCTGGAGGACCCGGCGACCATCTTTTCCAAAAAGAATTTCAAATTTCAATTCTACTGGCAACGTAATAGTTTTCTACTTTACCTCAGTCCATTTTAAATGAGCTTTGGACCATAGAAGATGGCAATATTTCTGGATCATGTTCACATATGGTTTTTTCTTTGCATGATAGAGCTTTAACCTGCATTTGCACAATGAACTGTGTTCACAGAAAATTATTTATGGAAGTGTTCCTGGGCCCATACAGTGATTTCCATGACAGAATCAGGCCTGTTTTTAATGCATTGCCTGCTGAGGGCCCAAAGATCACAGGCATCCAATATTGATTTTCAGCCTTGTCCCTAGCGCACAGGGATTTCTCCAGATTCTCAGAATCTTTTGATGATATTACATACTGTAGATGATAAGATATTCAAAGTCTTCCTTTGGGTCCCATCTTGATAGCCTCCTTTGGAGTCTGCTAGCACATTCAGAGACTGACTGCTTCATTCTTTCTGCCTCAGTTGGAGTCTGCAGGATCTCTGTCTTCCTCCCACACCCCTCCTTGGCGTATCTGGGATCCCTAGGAGGCTAATCATTCGCTCCCGGTCCTCACAGCTGTTCAGAAGGGAAACTGTCCATCCCGAGGCACCATTCCCATTGGTATCTCACTGGACACTGACCACTCTGCACTGACTCACTCTCAATTCTGTCTTTTCCTTTCAATTTGACCCCTGTCTTGCTCAGGCTCCTCTTTATCCAACTGTGGATGCGGCACCCTAATTACCTGTAAGCAGAGGACTATAATCAGCTTGCCGTCCAATTCCGCAACAGGGCACTAGTGAAGAGCGAACTCCATGGTGTTCACTTCACCTCGAATTCAGAGAAATCATGGGAAATATTCACGAATATTAATGAACTCAGCAAACTTCTTTGACATTAATGGGGATGGACTCATTGAACTAGATTTGACTGAATTGTAGTGGTGCAATCATCTTGAAAGAGTTCCTGAGGGCTAGGGAAACATCTGCCAACTGGACTGGACCAATTATTGTGGCCAAAAAGGTGACCTGAGCTGTGCAGCAGCAGCACCAACCACCGCACCAATGTGCCTTTGTGATATCAAAGAAGAAAGAACGCAGTCAGAACCGTGCAATCATATATTTCAACAAAAACAAGTGGAAATGCTGAAATCATACTCAAAAGTCAGAAAAAATACATAGGTCTTTTAAAGGCAGAAAATTCACAGTGGCGTGTCATGATTGAAAAAAACGTTGGGTCTAAGTTATGTTAACTACTGTATTCTTAATGATAGTAAAGACAAAAGGTGCACACAAGCTTTGCAAATCACTCCCTAGAAACAAAACCTAAAAGGTACTGTATATGGGAGACCATCCTCTAATATAAAGGTACTAAAACATGGAATCCAGATGGTAGCAACTTAATTTGCTGTGACGAAGGCAAAGTTTCAGGAATATGCGAATCATCTTTTAAAAAATGCCATTTTCCTCAAAATTATCACTAAAAAGAGGTGAATAATAATGACACTCAAAAAAATAAGTAAAAAAGTCAACATCTAATAAATAAAGAATGATTCAAAAAGACTTAAACCAATCTAAACCCATTTGTAAATGAACTCACGGCATATTCTAAATCTTACAAATACTCAACATGTGTCCCATGTGTCAAATGGCACACATCAGTCCTGTAATCTAATTCATCCCTGGCTCATTGTAGCATATCATTGTCAATGGCTGATATAGCAGCCAAAGCGTTCCTATAATACCTCAAGTACCAAAATCTAAAAAGAAATTAAAGATACCTTTACAATTTGGAGCATACTATAAGTTCATATGATGATAAGTTACTGAGTAACACATTTCTGAAAATATTTAATTCTTTTTTAATTACCTTGTATATGGATTTATTCCTCATTGACAAATGTTTGTGTTTTATGGAACACAGTGAACTGAACACAATCATTTTTTTAAAGGAATCAAAGAAAAGGAATGGCTTAACTTAAATACTAATTCTTCAGAAGAGTGCCAAGAAATACTAATAGATTAATTTCTCTACAAAGAAAAGATAATTTATTTTCTGATAGAGAAGGAAGTAGTGAACATGTGCAATTTGACTGCACTTTTCCAGAATCACACTTAAGGGAGAAACAGTGGAAAACTCTTAACAAGTAGTCGATGGGAAGGTTTTCTGCCAGTGCATGTCCTCTTGTCTGTCTGAAATGAAAGCAACAACATCTATTTCTAATTTAAATATACATTTAAAGCAGCACAAATGCCAAATTAATTAAATCGTGAATTACATTTTCAGTACCAGTTTAGTAAAGACCTTTAAGAAAGACTCTGATTTGAGCTTTGTAGCAGTAGAGGTATTTAGTTTTCCTCTTGAACCCTCAGGTACCACTCCAAACACCAGGTAAAAGTCCATGACTCTTTTATTATACAATAATTACGTGCACAAAGCAACCTCCACTCCACATTACTCATACGATAAATCAACTCTCTACTAATCACAATACAGTAATCCCTCCTCCATCGCGGGGGTTGCGTTCCAGTGCCACCCGCGAAATAAGAAAATCCACGAAGTAGAAACCATATGTTTATATGGTTATTTTTATATTGTCATGCTTGGGTCACAGATTTGCGCAGAAACACAGGAGGTTGTAGAGAGACAGGAACGCTATTCAAACACTGCAAACAAACATTTGTCTCTTTTTCAAAAGTTTAAACTGTGCTCCATGACAAGACAGAGATGACAGTTCAGTCTCACAATTAAAAGAATGCAAACATATCTTCCTCTTCAAAGGAGTGCTCATCAGGAGCAGAGTCTGTCAGAAAGACAGAGTAAAGCAAACAAATCAATAGGGCTGTTTGGCTTTTGAGTATGTGAAGCACCGCGGCACAAAGCTGTTGAAGGTGGCAGCTCACACCCCCTCGTCAGGAGCAGAGAGAGAGAGAGAGACAGATTAAAAAAATCAATACGTGCCCTTTGTGCTTTTAAGTATGCGAAGCACCGTGCAGCATGTCACTTCACGAAGCAGCTACACAGAAGGTAGCCAACGTGAAGATAATCTTTCAGCATTTTTAGACGAGCGTCCGTATCGTCTAGGTGTGCGAACAGCCCCCCTGCTCAATCCCCCTACGTCAGGATCAGAAAAAGTCAGTGCAAGAGAGAGAGAGAGAGAGAGAGACAAGTAAGCTGGGTAGCTTCTCAGCCATCTGCCAATAGCGTCCCTTGTATGAAATCAACTGGGCAAACCAACTGAGGAAGCATGTACCAGAAATTAAAAGACCCATTGTCCGCAGAAATCCGCGAACCAGCAAAAAATCCGCGATATATATTTAAATATGCTTACATATAAAATCCGCGATAGAGTGAAGCTGCGAAAGGCGAAGCGCGATATAGCGAGGGATCACTGTACTCTCTCTCCTCCGCTCCCAGACACTTAGCCACCCTAACTCCCAGCTCAGCTCAGTGTACTGGGCTTTCCCAGACTCCTTTATACCCCCTGACCCGGAGGTGTTCCTGTTCCATTACCCACAAGTCCTTATTCCTTCCGGGTCAGGGTAGAAGTCCTTTTCTTCAACCTGGAAGTACGTCATCTCTCCTGTTCACATGACCAGGACGCACTTCCAGGTTATAGGGCACATATGAGTCCATGGGCCTCCCGACAGCGACTCCCAATGGTCCCCAAGGTATCCAGCAGGGCTGTGTATAAAAACTACATAGTCCATGAGGCCCTGCTGGAATTCGGGGCACGTCCATGCTGTTGGGAGAGCTACTCCTGGCGGCCTGGGGGTGAGGGCCGGAATATGAAGCCGGCAATCCATCACAGCTTGTAATTCCTTTTATCAGCTATTACACTATATAGCCATATTGGATGATCAGCTACTAACAGCAAACCTCATTGCAAATTAGCAGTTTAAGTAAATACTTAATATTTCTTTCTAGAGAATCAATGGCTGTTTCACCCACGTCAAAGCCCAACAAGCCAAGAGGTAAAAATAAATGCCACCTTCACCTCATCACTGACAAAAGCTAAAAATTGTAACTATTAAATATTGCGTAAGAGATGCTTGGCATGCTGTCAATTTCCCCTTGTAAACTTAAGACAAGGATTTTTGGCTCTTTGCTTTGTGTCCTTGGGAGATTTGTTCCTATGCCTCTGCGGAGAGTGTAAAGACAGCTCTGAGTTATATCCATGGTACAGAGTTTTCTGTTTTGCCAGGATCCAAATTGTATGGCCTAAACTTGTTGCAGAGCCAACAATCCAGTGGCATACTGGCTTCAAATGCACATTTTGTTTTACTTAAAATACAGGGCACTATTGGTTGACTCTTTGCCATTGCTTCAGAACCTGTGAACAATTAACAGTAAGGCTAAACACATGGATCAGCTAGAGAATAATAAATGACAAGCTGATACATGAATAAGCAGGGATAACTCATAAGGGCAAAGGTAAGTTGTTATTGTGGAAACACACTGAAACGTGAAAACAATACAAAGACAATAAACAAGGACACAAATCAGCTTTAAAAGTATTAAAGATGGTAAATTGAATTCAGCTTGCTTATATAATCATTGCTAACACTCTCATATCAAATGTTTTTCCTACCTTGCCAGTTATTCATTAACATTTCAATGAGTGGACAATTAGCTTTTTTTTAGAAGGGTGGAAATATTCCCTTGCACTCTTCTGTCTTCCTTATATAGTGCCTTTAAAGGGCAATTATGAAGGAAAGTTAATGACTATATGAAGCTTGTATATTTGCTTATATCGCATGTAAATTTAGAGTTGCTTATCATGATGACATATAGTCATTTAATAATAATAATTTTGAAATTCTTTTTTTTCCCTCTTTATACAATTTCATTTATAATTAGATGAGGCTTAAAGACATTTTGTCTAAACTTATGTATTGACAGAAGGGTTCTTACTTTTACATTGCAGGAACCAACATTAGACGGGGACCGTTAGACACTCAGAATCAAACACCAAAATTACACAAAGCAGATTTTAAACTAGACTAAAGTAAGATCTATGTCTTAAAGGATATTAGCAGAAAACCTACATAGAGACGGACTGGAAATTGAAATATCACTTGATGGGGATTTATAGGAAACAGTTGCCAACTACTGTACAACCATATAGTTCATGTATGTATACACACACATTATTATATTAACATAAATATAGTTTTAAAATTTTCAATCACAGAAGAGTAATATATACAGAACACTCATAGCAATCCTATTGCCAGTACAGGTAAACTACAATTTGGCAAAAACATTGACATTTCATATTTTCATAATTACTCATAAGGGCGGCACGGTGGCGCAGTGGGTAGCGCTGTTGCCTCGCAGTTAGGAGACCTGGGGACCCGGGTTCGCTTCCCGGGTCGTCCCTGTGTGGAGTTTGCATGTTCTCCCCGTGTCTGCGTGGGTTTCCTCCGGGCACTCCGGTTTCCTCCCACAGTCCAAAGACATGCAGGTTAGGTGGATTGGCGATTCTAAATTGGCCCTAGTGTGTGCTTGGTGTGTGGGTGTGTTTGTGTGTGTCCTGCGGTGGGTTGGCACCCTGCCCGGGATTGGTTCCTGCCTTGTGCCCTGTGTTGGCTGGGATTGGCTCCAGCAGATCCCCGTGACCCTGTGTTTGGATTCAGCGGGTTGGAAAATGGATGGATGGATGGATAATTACTCATATATTTACAATAATAATTTACAATAATAATACACAGCATTATGATTATATCTCCTTGAACCTGTCTGATGTTTGTGCTTTCTAGGAGTAGGAGAAAGTGTTTATCAGTCCTACCATCTATACTTGCTTTCCTTCCTCTGTTGAGTCTTTACAATGCAGTATCATGAACATTATTACATAAAACTGTATTAAATTATTTATTAAATTCTTGCCAGATTCACATTATCTTGATTTTATTGTAATAATAAAGTCAACCCATCAACATTTTTCATGCAAGATTTCAATATAAATATCTACTAATATCGGGATAGGGATAGAGATTTTTACTTTCAAATTGTTAAACCTAAATATTTTTAAAAGTCTCCAATTACAACAGAGAAACTCCACAATTCCAGACAATTACTTTCAAGAACAGTTACATTAATCTTATACTGGAATGGGCTAGGAATCAGTTGATACAACTTTACTAGCATTAAAAAAAAAAAAAAAGACAATCTTTACCTCACATTATGGCCATATATCCTTTCCTTCTACCATTTTATAAAGCATTTGACAGTACTCAGGCAAACTATGAAAAAAAATATATGGGAAGAAAAAAATAGTACTTTTTGAGACGAATCTCCTGAGAGCTACACAAGGGGTTAACTTCACACAACATAAGCAAAAGAGCTTTGCTGCTTACTTCTGCTCACTTAAGACTGAAGACCTGCATATTCAACAGCGAACAAGTCAGCTCCTGTCAATCAAGTCTAGCCTCATTTCACAACCATGCAAAAGAAATCTGTTGCCATGGAAACCGACCGAGCACTTTGCCATCCCCAAGGTATACAGCATTACACCAGAATGAAATTATGTCCCCGTGTTTTCTCCAATGATAAAGACACCTTTAAGCTACCATCTCTGCACATTTGCATACTTCCATACACAGACGAGCTCACATGCACACAATGTTGATTTTTTTTTTCATACTCAAAAATTCAACTGTTTATTTATTAAAATGCAGATTCATTTCTAGTTTTCAAGTCTGTAGGAAATGATTAAGGCTCACTGACTAGAAGAACATGACACAGCAAGAGATATATAAAACAAAAAACGAAAAAAAAACAAACAAAAAAAAAAAACCTTGATTGTTCAAGGGAAAAGCGTAATACTGGCATCTGAAGACTCCCAAAAAAATAAATTATGTTCTTTTTAAATCAAGAATGTCAGGTATTTGCATGAATGATCCCTCTTACAAGCAGGATATTATGCATACTGTAAATAAAGCTGTAGAACTCAACATAAATAGCATTTTAGTTTCAAGATCTAACCCATATGTTTGTTTCCTTGCACATGTTGTTGTAAGTTGTAATGTACTGTGTATGAGTTTTTGTCTGACAAATTTTGTTATGTATGGCATTAAGAGTAGTTACATAAAGGAACATATCCAGGCAAGAAGTGTTCACTTTCTAAGTGAGACAAGACCTCTCTCAAGCACAACACAACTTCAATATTTTAATTATTTTCAATACCTGAGTACATTATTTGATATAACAAAGAATTAAACTTACAGTTAAAAACTGGTAAAAGATTTTAACAGTTTAAAAATAAGGAATTATTCAGTCTACAGTTTGCTAAAATTCAACAAGCGAACAATACAGTATTTACTAGAACTCCTTCACAACTTCAATACACCACATGTTTGGCTTTGACCCAAGTAGCCTGACGGAGGGCTCAGGAGTGTTGATGTCAGGGTGACAACGCCTCTTGGGGCACCACCCACAAAGAACATGGAATATAACTACATTTAAGGTAACTGAACATAATTATGAACATAACAGAAAAGACATAAAGATAAAACACTTAACTCAGAAATAACAAAAATAACGTAACACATAAGAACATGCAATACCATAAATGATAATGTCCACATGGATTATGCATTGCAAGTAATGTAATCATTTTTATTTTATTTTCACTGATGTTTTTCACATAGTTTGCAATTGGACAGACCAGGCTGCCATTATAGTCCATTATATATTTTATGAGAAAACGTGAGATTTTAATTTTTTCTTGGCCAACACTGAAAGCTGCATGGGATAAGTAATATATAAAAACATCATGTTTGTGTGGAGTATTCCTTAAAAAACATACATGTATATAGCACTGAAACAAAATCATAACCTAAGCAAAACAGCATAAGCCAGCAATGAAGGAGAAAAGATGAAAAACTAAAGCCAATAACAAAATAAGCAGGACAAAGTTTGATCTTGAAGTACCAGGATCCAAAACAAAATACAAGAACCTTAAGCCAGGGAAAATGGGCAACCTCATATGGCAATCAAAAAAAGGTTTGAGCTTGACCTATTAAGAGAAACACACCAGCAAATCTGCAACAAGTTTAAATTTTCACAATCCATTTAACATACCAATGCTGTTGTTATACCAGTCATGCAGATTTTCCATGACACACAGATAAAGCATTCTGTCTTGCTTGTTCAACCAATTTTTTGCAGACAAATTGATATCTTCATCATTTGCAGAGCAGGTTCCATTAAGTATCCCTTGAGATTGGAAAGCTGGTGGTAGTCCAATGAGTGGTTTTTGCATCATTTTGAGTCTATGGTTTTGGGGGTTTGTGGGTTTGAGCAGGAGCAAATTTGATTTATTTCATGGTAGAAACACTTTGATTTGTCATTTTCATCTAAGGCCAGTAAGACCTTAGGTCATCTCCAAGGGATGCCCTGCTATAATGGAATTCTGCAGCTCATCTCTTGACTGTGGCATATGAAGGGCACTGGTCTAAGTACATGTTGATTGTATGAAAAAAAATCCAAAGGCATATTGCTTTCTAGTCTGAGAAATCCAGTTATGGAATCATACTTGACTTTGTGGTTTTCAGCATCCATGTTGAGTTGGTGGTGGAATGATAGAAACGGGTAATTCCTGTGCTTCACTACACAGCAGCTAACCTTTGACCACTTACAAAGTTATTACTATAGAATAAATCATACTCAGGATCAAAAGTTTTGATCACCTCATGTAATTACTAGGAATTCCAAGTTCAGGGTAAGGAACCAAACACAATTGCCAAAGAGAAGCAGCCAAAGTGAATGAGAGCTAGACAGCAGAGGAACACAAATTGGAATAGGCTCTGAACCAGTTAGGGAAGAATACAGAGAATTAGTGAGTAAAAATGCCCTTAGCTAAAATCTGAGTCTGGGAAACCCTATATAATACAAAAATGTTAACATGACAAATGATGGAGAGAAAAAGAAAATTAAGTTTATTATTTGGAGGATCTAAACTAGATAATCCAGGAAAACCAGTCTACTGGTTTAGATTACAAGATTACTGAACTACTTGGTAAAAATAAAAGACGGAACAGGAAAACCAAGCCAGGCAGTGGAGCAGCTCAAAGCTAATGCCTTAATTCATTTCAATGTAATAGTTCATTTAGGTAATTTTAAAGAAGGGGACATTTCCCAGTATCTGCAAATACATACTTTGTTTTTCTCCTTTTCATTATACACACCCTCTTGAACAACCATTACTTCAAATTGACATTTTTCAAGATAATTTGCTATCTGCAACAAGGGCTCAAACAAATCAATCAGAAAAGAGTATATAAAGTATCTTATTGGAGTCACCCGGTAAATTGTCACTAAGGGATGACTGCTACATTCTGCATGTCTCAGGTCATTAGACTCAAGTTGTTTATCCAAAGTGGGAGCATGACCTTGTATTTGAGAACTAGCAACAACAGGATCCTTGGGGAAAAACACTGCTTTCTCCACAACTCTCAGGTCAACCAAGTTCAACAAATGTCCAAACTGTTATTGCTAAAGTACAGCACACAAGGGACCTTTGTATGGGCCACACACTATCTCTGAGTCTTGGGTTATTTTCAGACCATTACAGGTATTCAAAAAGTACTTCTCTAAAAAAGCCAATTAAACTCTGTTTGCCTAGTCTTTTGAACACAAGACACCAAACAAATTTCTATTCAAAAATGATCTGGAAAAGCTGCCATTACACAATTTACTTTTCAGACTTTGCAATGTGCTTTCTCAATGCACTATATACATTTTAAACACAATCATTAAGAGGTTTCAGAGTACAAATATTGACATTTGGAAAAAAATGAAGTCGTTTAGGTCAGTGCTTCTCAACCTTTCTGGTGTTGCAACCCACTTTGTGTACTTCATGACACACCACCTGGTCCCACTTGGTGAATCAAGCTCAATCATCAGAGTGGGTGTGGTGTTTCACCACTTGGTGAATAGATAGTGATTGTGACAGCGCTGCTTTTCCTTGGTCAATTATGTACGCTCATCGGGGTTGTGAAGTTTTTGTGGACTATTTCCGATATTGAACTTTTCTTATCTGGGTGTCTTACTTTTCTCTTTAGAAATAATAATAAAAAAACAGTTCACCAAAAAAAAGCACAATCATCAGGGGTGATGAGAGAGATTGTCGGAGAGGCGAACCACTATCATTAAAAACAGAAACTGACGGCAGCCAATTGGGGACATACGGGACTTTTCTGGTGTTAGTCAAATAAATAACATTGGAAGATGTGTGCTCTGTACACAGTACAACTACAACTGAAGCTTGTAGCTTGAAGAGATCGGGATGAAATTTTTAAATCTAGCACACCTTTCAGGCATTTTGCATTATTCAATGTTCAGCTTTGTCTTTTAGCCAGCAAAGTGCTAATATTTACAAAATCGGCAAAACACCGAGACTCCACCAATCTGTAAGTACTAATCCTCTTACAATTTTCTTGATTCTAATCAATGCTACAGATTGCAATGCTTACTATGTGCCCAAAAAGTGTAAAGGTTTTTCCTATGCTTTAACCTATTGCACTAGCATCTTACCAAGCTCTTCATTTTTGAGAGAGGCCAGGATTCAGACAAAGCCAAACAAATTTTGTGGAGGTGGAAAATATTCTCTAAAGCCTAATGCACACACAGCTATCACCAAGTATTCTTATAAAACCTCCAAGATAATCAAAATACCAAGCTCTAATGATATGATATGTCCTGTAAGCCTGTATTATTTATAACCTACTGGATAAACTAATGTTGCTTCAACACTGAAACATTTGTATTAGCTCACACTCGAGTTGCATCTTTTCCAGTGAAGCAGTTAAGATACAGAATTAATGTGACACCAAATTAGACTTGCTTAATGCAATAATAAGCACTGCAAATTGGAAAAAAGACTAGCTTATTCTGTGTTATGTACACTTTGATGTATTATAATAATAATGCAACAAAACACTGCCTCTCCAACATATGGATTCACTCCAGAAACATAATGCCCTTAAAGGATAAAGAAACTGTGACAAACTAAAACAATAGTATTAAAAGCTGAAAATAAAGCAGAATGAATTTCTTGAGAGTGAAGTAACAGAGCAAAGCATGTGCCTGCACACAGCACATCAAGCCCTGCTAATTTATGGTACATTATTCTTCTACAAGAAAAAAGCTTTAACCTTACTTCGTCTGATGTTCGGCAGTCATTATTTCTGTTTTAAAGTTCAAATTTCCAGAACAGATCAATAGTTTTAAACTACAGAAAGTATTTCTTCAGCTCAACTAAGTTGAAAATGTGTCTCTGTGTTTAGAGGGACCTGGACAGCATACAGGCTTGGGCATATTTGTGGCAGATAAAATTTAATGTAAGTAAATGTAAAATACTACAAGTATACAGTAGAAATGTTAGGTTTCAGTACACAATGGGAGGTCTGACAATTGAAAGTAAACCTTATGAGTAGGATTTAGGAGTTGTAGTGGACTTAACACTAAAAACTGCCAGACCGTAGTCACAAGCCATTAAGAAGGCTAACAGAATGTTAAGATTATATATCATGATGTGTATAGTACAAGTCCAAGAAGGTTATTGCTTAAGCTTTATAACACACTGGATAGACCTTATCTGGAGTACTGTATGCAGTGTTGCTGTCCAAGCTACAAAATGGACATAGCAGTGGTATAAAAAGTCCAGAGAGGAGTGACTATGTGGATTCCACGACTACAGGGAATGAGTTAAAAGGAAAGATTAAATGAGCTGAGCCTTTTCAGTTTAACCAAAGGAAGATTAACAGGAGACATAATTGAATTGTTCAAAATTATCAAGGGAATTAGTACGTTAGATCGAGACTGTTACTTTAAAATGAGTTCATCGAGGACATGGGAACACAGTTGTAAACTTGTTAAGGATAATTTTCTTACAAACATTAGGAAGTTTCTTTTCACATAGAGAACAGATAAACGTTTGGAATAAGTTACCCAGTAGAGTGGTAAACAGTGGGACTTTAGGGACTTTCAAAACCATATGTGATGTTATTTTTGAAGACTTATGTGGATAGGACTGCCGAGCTTTGTTGGGCTGAATGGCCTGTTCTTGTCTAGATTGTTCTGATGTTGTAATGTTTTGTTCAGAAAGTCAAATATTTCAGCCAAAACTGTGCACTGTTAACCTTTCAAAACTGGAGCTAACACCAACAATATTTACTATACTGTACCTCTCACTATGTGTTAAACATCTTGATTCCTTTTTGATCAAGTAGCACTTGCAATGAAGGACAAATAATTCTGTGTATTTATAAAAGCAGTTGCTTAGTTATGTTTTGCCAGCTAAAAAATAATGTTTTCTTCTTGTTTAAACCTACACAAATAAATACATGATAACATTTTACTGCAATTAATAATAAATTCCAGGCACACTCTTTCAACTACCAACAGAACTCTTTCACCTAAACGGTCAATCCAGTACTCGAGGACACCAATGGAAATTAAGGAGAAGTAATTTACGAGTAAAGTCAGGAAGCACTTCATTATGCAAAATGTTGTGGAAATCTGGAACAAACTCCCAAAGACATGTAGCGGAAACAGCGGAGTGATGGCTTTGAGGCTAAGGATCTGCGCTGGTATCCCGAAGGTTGCCAGTTTGAATCCCTGTCACTGCCCTTGAGCAAGGCCCTTAACCTTCACTTGCTCCAGGGGTGTTGTACAATGGCTGACCCTGCGCTCTGACCCCATGGGGTATGCGAAAACTAACAAATTCCTAATACAAGAAATTGTATAAGGCGAAATAAAGAACAAAAAGCAAAAAAAAAAAAAAAAAAGGAACCTTGACATTTTATATTATTTGCTAAACAAACAAACTTGATGGAATGGTCTTCTGTCTTTTTTTATATTTCTGATGTTCTAACATTATGCTTACAATTGTGCAGCAAATACAAGCAATAATTTGCATGTCACTGTTATTTGTGTTATAAAGGATTATACAGACACAAACAGTATGTGACCTGCTTATTTTAAGCAATTCTGCATGACTTATAAATATGTCATGCTTTGCAGATGCACCACAGGCAAAAAGGTAAAAGTATAAACAGAATACAATGTCCAAAAAAGCTATTTTTTTTTTAGATCTTACTTACCCCATGTACTTTGTAGTAGTGGGTAAGAAAAATATTCAGTCTTATGTTTTTATGTAGAATAGAGAGAAAAAGGCTTATGATATAAGGAATCCAATAGTGACCAATGCATTACAATGGCAAATGATGTGAAAATTGGCCATGGAGAACAGAAGCAAAAAAAAAAAAAAAAAACTAGCATTACTCGTGTTGCATAATCCACATGTCAGTTATCCAGTCACATTGCTCCAAACATGTAAAACACATGTTTTTTTGCTAAATTAATTATGAATACATACTTTTGAAAATCAATACACATCATAAACAGGAATCTAAAGCCACACTTGATTTTTTCTTGGTCACCACTACAATTTACATGGGGTAAATAGCATATAAAAAAAAAACTATTTTGGGTGGAGTGTTCTTTTAGTAATCTATTTATAAATATATATATATATCTGGAACGCAACCCCCGCGATGGAGGAGGGATTACTGTATATATATGCATTCCAAAACCCCCCGCGAAAGGTGAAAATCCACGAAGTAGAAACCATATGTTTATATGGTTATTTTTATATTGTCATGCTTGGGTCACAGATTTGCACAGAAACACAGGAAGTTGTAGAGAGATAGGAACTTTATTCAAACACTGCAAACAAACATTTGTCTCTTTTTCAAAAGTTTAAACTGTGCTCCATGACAAGACATAGATGACAGTTCCGTCTCACAATTAAAAGAATGCAAACATATCTTCCTCTTCAAAGGAGTGCGCGTCAGAAGCAGAGAATGTCAGAGAGAGAGAGAGAAAAGCAAACAAATCAATAGGGCTGTTTGGCTTTTAAGTATGCGAAGCACCGCGGCACAAAGCAGTTGCAATGAAGGCAGCAGCTCACACCCCCTCCGTCAGGAGTAGAGAATGTCAGAGAAAGAGAGACAGATAAAAACAAACAATCAAAAATCAATACGTGCCCTTCGAGCTTTTAAGTATGCGAAGCACCGTGCAGCATGTCGCTTCACGAAGCAGTTGCACAGAAGGGAGCAACGTGAAGGTAATCTTTCAGCATTTTTAGACAAGCGTCCATATCGTCTAGGTGTGCGAACAGCCCCGCTGCTCACACCCCCTTCGTCAGGAGCAGAGACTGTCAGAGCAAGAGAGAGAGAGAGAGAGAGAGAGAGAGAAAAGTAACTTGGGTAGCTTCTCAGCCATCTGTCAATAGTGTCCCTTGTATGAAATCAACTGGGCAAACCAACTGAGGAAGCATGTACCAGAAATTAAAAGACCCATTGTCCGCAGAAATCCGTGAACCAGCAAAAAATCCGTGATATATATTTAAATATGCTTACATATAAAATATACAGTAATCCCTCCTCCATCGCGGGGGTTGCGTTCCAGAGCCACCCGCGAAATAAGAAAATCCGCGAAGTAGAAACCATATGTTTATATGGTTATTTTTATATTGTCATGCTTAGGTCATAGATTTGCGCAGAAACACAGGAGGTTGTAGAGAGACAGGAATGTTATTCAAACACTGCAAACAAACATTTGTCTCTTTTTCAAAAGTTTAAACTGTGCTCCATGACAAGACAGAGATGACAGTTCCGTCTCACAATTAAAAGAAAGCAAACATATCTTCCTCTTCAAAGGAGTGCGTGTCAGGAGCAGTGACTGTCACAGAGATAGAGAAAAGCAAACAAATCAATAGGGCTGTTTGGCTTAAGTATGCGAAGCACCGAGGCACAAAGCTGTTGAAGGCGGCAGCTCACACCCCCTCCGTCAGGAGCAGACAAAGAGAGAGAGAGAGATAGAGAGAGACAGAGTTTGTTTTTCAAGCACAAATCAATACGTGCCCTTCGAGCTTTTAAGTATGCGAAGCACCATGCAGCATGTCGTTTCAGGAAGCAGCTGCACAAAAGATAGCAACGTGAAGATAATCTTTCAGCATTTTTAGATGAGCGTCCGTATCGTCTAGGTGTGCGAACAGCCCCCCTGCTCAATCCCCCTACGTCAGGATCAGAGAAAGTCAGCGCAAGAGAAAGAGAAAAGTAAGCTGGGTAGCTTCTCAGCCATCTGCCAATAGCGTCCCTTGTATGAAATCAACTGGGCAAACCAACTGAGGAAGCATGTACCAGAAATTAAAAGATCCATTGTCCGCAGAAACCTGCGAAGCAGCGAAAAATCCGCGGTATATATTTAAATATGCTTACATATAAAATCCGCGATGGAGTGAAGCCGCGAAAGGCGAAGCGCGATATAGCGTCATGCTTAGGTCACAGATTTGCACAGAAACACAGGAGGTTGCAGAGAGACAGGAACTTTATTCAAACACTGCAAACAAACATTTGTCTCTTTTTCAAAAGTTTAAACTGTGCTCCATGACAAGACAGAGATGACAGTTCCGTCTCACAATTAAAAGAATACAAACATATCTTCCTCTTCAAAGGAGTGCGCATCAGAGAGAGAGAGAAAAGCAAACAGTCAAAAATCAATAGGGCTGTTTGGCTTTTAAGTATGCGAAGCACCGCTGGACAAAGTAGCTGCGAGGAAAGGAGCAAGCATTTTTTAGCATTTTTTAGAGGAGCTTCCGTATCCTCTACGCCAGTATGCGAACAGCCCCTCTGCTCACACCCCCTCCGTCATAGCGAGCGAGAGAGAGAGAGGAAAGCAAACAATCAAAAATCAATACGTGCTGTTTGATCTTTTAAGTATGCGAAGCACCATGCGGGAAGCATATCGCTTGCAAAGCAGCCACGTGTAAGCCCAGCAAAGAAGGGAGCACTGTGAAGGTAATCTTTCAGCGTTTTTTGAGGAGTGGCCATGTCCTCTTGGGATGCGAACAGACCCCGTGCTCACAATATATTTGAGGAGTTTTATTTAATACATAACACGCGCTGTAGTTGGGTAGCTTCTCAGCCATCTGCCAATAGCGTCCCTTGTATGAAATCAACTGGACAAACCAACTGAGGAAGCGTGTATCAGAAATTAAAAGATCCATTGTCCGCAGAAATCCGCGAACCAGCAAAAAATCTGCGATATATATTTAAATATGCTTACATATAAAATCCGTGATATAGTGAAGCCGCGAAAGTCGAAGCGCGATATAGCGAGGGATTACTGTATATATACCACTGACTCACTCATCACGAAATCTCCCGAACCATGAGGACTTGAAATTTGGAATGTAGGTTACCCTTGGTCCATAGGTGCTCGCTAAGAAACAGTTTTAAAATTTCTTGGTCCAAGCGCAAAACATTCTTATAGTTTTTTACACCAGTTTGTATGTCTGTCCGCTTTTCACGAGAGAACTACTTAACAGATTTAGATCAGGTTTTTTTCTATAATTTGCTTGAACATTCAGTTGATTTTGTGACTTTCTCATCGTGCTAAGTATCATAGTTCGCTTGGTACCGATTTATTAGCGCGAATCCGAGAGAGACTCATTGGGCTATGAGGAGGGGGGCGGGCACTCACGTGTCTGCCTTGGGGTGTCACCTTTACTCTGCTTAGTTAGCGAACGAGAGAACTACTTAATGGATTTAGATTTTTTTTTTCTAGAATTTGCTTGAACATTCCGGTTGATTTTGCGACTTCTCTCATTGCTCTAAGAATCATAGTTTGCTTGCAGGAGCGATATATTCATGCTAATCTGAGACAGAGGCTGCAGGCCAAGCGGTGGGGGAAGAGTGTTGTTATGAGTAAAGAGCTGGGTGGGGCCCTCCTCACTGTCCTGTTTCATTAATACATGGGCGAAGCCGCGGGGGATGGCTAATATAAAATAAACAAGCATTCAAAATATTTAATCTATGATCGAATATACAGTATTAGAATATATACTTACTTTCTAAATTTCTGGCTAATTTGACAGTTCTACTGCAGATTTCTTTGTTCCATACCGAATGTCAATGTCATGTTTTGACACTCCCAAGGTGTCATGAAACCAAGTTAGGAAAGCAAGTTTGGCCTGGCAAAGACTGAATTTAATCCCAGGTCTCTAGAGCTATGATGCAGTACTGTGAATGTCTGTACCACACTGCCATCCTAATATAAAACCAATATAGTTTGAGTTCATGAACATCTGAGATTCTACACTATGTGTCTCAGAAATTAATTGTAATATACAACATTTAACATAGGTCAGTATGAAATGTCTGTCTGAACAGAGTTTACCTCTAGAAGTATGGTCTCCTCACTAAACCATTTAACATACACCACTGTTTGGGACTTTGAGGCTTCTGTTCTATGTCAGATCTATTTACCAGGTGAATAACTGGATCGGTGGAATACAACAGCAGCAAGGTTACATAACTGGAACACTGACTGAAAGTAAATTACGACAGTCATATAGAGCGGATGACACGATAACAAGAACAGTAACAGATAAAGCAAACTATTCATTTTTAACAGGTAAAATGTTTGAAAACAAAAGTCAGGAGTGAAATGTTGCTAAGTAACAAAAAATTGCTGAGTATCACGAATTAAAGAGTACTTTCTTGCCTTTCCACCTTCTGGTGATATGGTCATTGAAAGCTTATGGGCACCGTTTATGACCTAGTGAAGAAAGAAATGTCAGTTGTCCAAATTCCGTAAAGAGAAGTCTGTAAAATCAGGAAATATTTTAAGCTGATGAGTTATGTCTTTCCTAGGGAGATGAGAAATATTTACCAGTGTGACAAGACTATTTTATAATATAGCCCCCTTTCTTACATACTCTACGCCAGGTCTATTGAAATGACAGCCTGTGGGCCACATGCTGT
This sequence comes from Erpetoichthys calabaricus, assembly GCF_900747795.2. Classification (NCBI taxonomy): domain Eukaryota; kingdom Metazoa; phylum Chordata; class Cladistia; order Polypteriformes; family Polypteridae; genus Erpetoichthys; species Erpetoichthys calabaricus. The sequence continues at coordinate 67,654,171 of NC_041400.2, read as the reverse complement.
CTAGAAGGAACCTCCGAGTGGCCCAGCCCGTGGTCTGCCAGGGCTCCAGACTGCAACTGAAATGATCGCAAATTCAAGCAAAATTGGTTTGGTGATAATCATTTCTACTTAGTTTGCCAGTGGTGAATGAAATCATTGAAACTTTAAACTATTATATTGTAACAGATGTAAAAGGCCATTTTTTTTTTGTTTTTGTATTGTTGAATGCCATGTGCCGTTAACATGTGTGTTGGTATTGGCTCCCCTTGCATATCCCTGAGCCGCATAAAGGCTGGTTTATATCCTGCGCTGGGTGTGAGGGATTTGCGATGAAAATTACTTCAGAGACAGAGATGCGCACAGGAAAATATTTCAAAGTACACAGCACTGCTGATGGGACAGCCGTGAATTTCAACAATAGGCTGGTTATACTCGTGCTGAAATAATGAATGAAGGGCTGAGTATGATAAAACCGTTCATAAAAACAAAAGGTAGGCATGCAAAACATTTGAAAATTCCTTTGCCCATCATATACCTGTAGGTCCCCTGTTATGAAGATATCTTTGCCCCATGGAATTCAGTTGTACCTTCTGATTTCACACAGGCACACTAAGTTGTAACTGGCACCAATCTCCTTGTGTTTGTGCATCTTTGCATGTCGTTTCTCTTTTGATTTAATGCATACTCCATGCAAAATGCCGGTATGTCTATCAGTAAACATGTACGAGCAGTCGGCTGCCCACCGTTTCATCATGCACAGTGATGTGATGAAGTCTGTGTTTCAAGGTTGCAAGTGTGTTACTGTCGCTTTACTGGGCTGCTCTGTGATTTACAGCAGACACTAAACTTTGTTAAAATGGTATCGAAAATGCCACTTCATTAGTTGTTACTTAAGTTGTTTTGTTGTGTGCACAATATGTTCTTTTACCAATAAATTCTTCAATGGGAAATATGGAAAATGATTTAGTAAAAATAATAACAGTAATAATTATAATTAATGATTCACTACTTGACATCCAAGAACTCTGTACAAAGACATTTTAAAATAAATGTACTAATCCACTTTCACACCATATGTGCAGCCTTGCTCTTAAAAATTTACTCAGGTAGTTTTTTTCTGGGAAATAAAAATTCCATGTGAAAGGTGTTGTTGTGGAATTCAAATTTAACCTCTGTCGTATGAGTGATTAAAACCGTGTGAATGAAAATGTTTTAATTCTATGAAAAAAAAAATCCCTTGCCTGTCATGAGTACCTCTTTAAACTAGGGGAGCATCTCATATTTCAAAAGGGAAACAAATGTTATTGCTAATACTGTGCACTTTTTTCATTTTTATGCACTGAGATGTGCCTGAGTCAGATGTGAGCAAAATGTTTTGTTTTTTTTTATTTCAAAAGTGGAAAAAAAAGTTTTGATACTACCTCAGATTCTGTTCAGTTATAATTTTTTTGGTTTTTTATACATTTTAAACATTACTTGTTTTTAAATACATTAATTTGTGTTGATTTAAAATTTGTCATTACCTGCTGCTTACCAGCCGCTGAAAATGTCTAACCCAGCTTGGTGTGAAAATCTGGCCCAACTGAATTTGTAATCCAACAGCCCTGCTCTACGCTATTTTACTGTTCCTTAGCAATAAGCATGCTGCCAAACATACCATAGGTCTAACTTATGAGAGAAAAGAAGACAGATAGAGCACCCAAGGTTTGTTATTCAAGGTGTTTGTGCCAAATTAGTTGTAAATTATGCAAGTATAAAATTATTTGCATGATCTTTAAGAAGTAATCAGATGCTTTATAAGGCTCATGTATACACGCACAAAAACTTTTTCTGCTTATTTTTAAATTATAGTTATTGTGATAAATAGTGAAAAGTCTAGAAAGAGTGCAGTTCCATGACATGAAAGGAGTGGATAATTCCCAAACTGACTTTGTAACTAAATTAACAGCCATGCACACAACTCAGGCTATCTCCTTCATAAATTTAATCTACACAAAAATGGGAAACCAGGCTATTCCTTTGATTGGTATATCTTCCAATTTCTTTACATATTAACTTACAAACTAATGATTTTGATTTTGTAATATTAAACCTGAGAGTACAATTAAACTACTGTAGTGGCAAAATCTATTAACCTGGGCTTAAAAAATATAAATTAGTAAAGAATACTAATGCAAATGAGCAAACATATAGTAGTGTGACACATACTGTCTGGTAGCATAAATGTTATTACAGATAATCTTAAAACTACTAAAGAACAGTCACTTACATTATATGCCTTAATCAAGACCCAACCTAAAGCTTAAGGGCCTCTTTCATACATATAATAATACCCATTGCAACTGCATATATTATTATAGTTCTAAACATAACGTGAAGCTATAGAAAGAGAAGAAATGAAAAATAAGTCAAACCATATACAGTGTATTGCCTGAAATAGGTGCCATATATTTATTTCACACACCCTGAGCTTTTACACAGAAAAATCAGAAACACAACCACTTATTAAAATAAATATATACATTCAAAATGTTACAGCACTACCTAAAGAACATTATTTTGGCAAATTCTTGTACCTGATGTGTGCCAGGCTTCCTTAACACAAACCAGTCTCACGTGCTGCTTTCCCTTACCAATGAATCAACTATCTATATACAGTAATATTAAATGGACAAAGGTTGTACTCCAGATAGAGTTGACCCATGAAGACATAAAAACCAGGACCTATAGTCATTCAAAAGCACAACCACAAACAAGAAAAACAGTGAGATAGTGATGAACCTCAAAACCTGTAAAAATTACCAGCACACTTGCATAATGCCTCACTGCGACCGTGACATTTTCTTACTTTCTAATTCTCTTGCTTTATAGTCATTCTGGTGTGTGTACAGAAAAGTTTGTGTATATATTTATTTACTTACATGTGTTCCTTTCTTTTCAATTATTTATTTATTTATGGATCTTCTGTAAAAATCCAAATTTTCTCCTGGGGACAAATAAACTTGGTTCTTTCTTTGAACTGTCAGTATGTAAAGTTCACTTAGCAGATGCTGAAATAATCGTCCATCTCCCGTTTTCCAAAGTGAAACTGGCAAACTGAAATGATTAACACACTTCGGGACAGGTTCGATTCTTCCTTAGGGTTCTAAACATTCAATCAGTCCCAGTTGGTCATAAAAGATGTACTGTATCAATTGCATCGATTAGCTACAGATCTATAGAAATGTTGTAAGCCAGCTGTACAAAACATATGAAGCTGTATAACAAGTAACATAAAGGCATTAATAGAAAAACACACGTTTAAGATATCTAGGTTACACAAGTGGAACACAATTATGAAGAAGCTGTTTACATGAAGCCATCATAAAGTACATAAACGTATTGGTCATTCAATTCATTAATAGCACTGACCATGACCCTATTTGATATGAAACGTAAGTTTTCATCAGTCTTTATTAAATCATTATTTGTTACAACATTCTCCACAGCCATGAGTTTCAAAGGAACTACTCCCTGGAAAGACTCTCCAAAATATTTTGTAGCCAAATGCTTCAGAACAGGATCAAATTCTACTTTAACATCTGAGAAATCTATGCACACTCTGACAACTGTTGTCAATATAAAGCACAGAACCAGGCAACAATGTTAGACATAAGATATAGCTCCTTTCTAGCCACAATCTGCTCTGTGTTTTCAGATAACAACAAAAAAAAAAAAAAATAGAAATGACATCACCCTCAATTATGGTACATTAAAGTAATACCTGCAATACAAAGACAATTAAAGGTGAGGCTTGAAAGGAGGCTTAAATGTATAAATAGGTGAGGTGTGTTTAAGTCTGAAATTTTCACCACAAACCTTAGGATAATACATTTTATATTTGCAAGTAAAATACAGTATGAAATAACTGCTCTCTGTCCAAGATTGTGGTCGTGTCTGAATATGTTTGTCTCAATACTGTTGGCCTGAAATGAATAAGGAAAAGTACAAATTGACCTCTCAGGAACAGATTTACCAGAGTGTTAGAAGACATTCTTTTGTGAGTTTAGAGCTCTTTATACATATGATTTATTACTTTCTGACTCTACATCTGCCCCAGTTCCTTGGTTTTGAAAATAAGCTCTCTCTACTGTCTGACTGAATTCTCTGATACCCCAGAAGTTGAGGGTACTTAGTGTCCTTGGATGAAACCTGGTGGCATGAAGAAGAGTGTGCCAATCTGCAAAAATGTTGTAAATAAAAGCCGACCATTCCCTTTACTTATGAAGATGTCAGAAGTTCAAAACTGTTATACTTTAGATATTAACATGAATTTCAAATTACAGTTACAATGACTCAGAAAGGTGGAAAATAGGTGCATTACACAGGTATTACATAGGGCATGCATGTGCATCTCCTCAAACTGAAACATATATATTAGCTAAATTACTAAAAGCGACGCTCATCTCTACTCCTTTATGCTAACATAAAACGATTGCTAAAACAAAGTAGTTGTATCTTGGAAAGATATCAGCTCAGCTATAAAATAAAAAAAGAGAAAAATAACACTGACAAAGAAGTCAGAACATAAAATGTTAGTGTTTAAGGACTCCGTGTAAAATGGAAGAACAGAAAAGGGGTACCAATAAAGCAGCTGTTGCAATTTAACAGTCAAGTCAGAGGAATCCCTTATACATAATAGATGAACTAAAACTTCCTTGTGTGTGTTAAATATAAATTAAATACAGCTTGACGAATAGAGACATAAGGACTAATTAGAGAAAGTCTTGAGGTATTCACTGAATATTAATGTATCTTGGTAATTGAAGGAAAACAACCATGGATTCTCTGCATACACAAATTTGAGAATTGGATTATTAAGAACATTCTTTTCTAATAAAAATTACAAGCAGGACCTAATAATTTTTATTTATCACCTTTAAGGATCTCATAACAAGTAACATCTTATAAATATAGCAACTATCCTTATTAGCTGGTCCAAAAGTAATCACATCCTTCTCAAACAACTCAAATTAAAGCACTGCTATAACTTCTGGATTTATTATGAAAGACTGTTCTGTATAGATATCTAAAATTATTCCTAAAGACCAATTTGATGGATAATTCACTTTAAGGATGAGTCCAGGAAAATGTTTTTGTAGTATACGGAGACATCAAAAATAACATTGCAAAGGCTATTTACGAACATGGGATCCGAACTTTACCAAGTGTAACTCTATAGCTTGCTGTAAATGACGGTGTACCATCCTAGCACAGTGATTCCAAGAATATTAGCAAATACTAATCTCAAAAATATAATAAATGAGCTTGGAATGCAGCCTAAAATGATTCAACAAGACATTGCTACCACGTGGAATTCCATATTCTACACGCTGAAAAGCTTGCTTCAGCAGAACAGAGCCCTCAGTGCATATGTCATTGACTGAGTTACCTGCAACTCTTATGTCTAATCAGTGGGATTTCATTGAGAACAGGATCACATGCCTCGGCCCATTTGAACAACTGCCAAGAGAAATTTGCTAATATAACGAGGAAGGCATAAGAGAAGGTTTATGGATGTGGTGAGAGAGGACATGCAGGTGATGGGTGTAACAGAACAAGATGCAGAGGACAGAAAGATAAGGAAGAAGATAATCTGCTGTGGCAACCCCTAACGGGAGCAGCTGAAAGAAGAAGAAGAATCTTTGGCTTTTAATATGACTCACTCTTGACTAAGAGTGGTCATAGTGATTTTACTGGTTTTGACTCCAAAGTCAGTATCTTGGATGCTGTACTGTAAATGATCATTTCATTGAGATTTAAACAGAACCCATAAACTATGTTACCATGGCCCTCGAAACGTTGTAAGCTCAGATGAAGCAACCGTCAAACACAGAGCAAACATGGGTCTCTCAGGCAGATTGCCCACAGCAGAAAAGGGCTAAAATAAATGATAAAGGGGTGTGCACACTGTTCAATACATAAAATTAAATTCTTAAAGACAACAGAGGTGAGTAATAAAAAAACAGAGGTAAATAGCTCTAAGTTTATCTTTACAGCATTTTTACAAGTATTAACTAGGGTTGATGGATCAAATATCAATATTCTAGTAGGGCTGGGTATCAGCACTGATATCCTAATTCAATTCTGATTTAAAATGCCCCAATCTGATTTGAGATCGATTTTATCATGAATGAATTAGCATGCACTGACGTATTTGAAGTGGTGTTTTTTTTAGAAATTGCTTAACCATGCATAGAGAATATTAATTCAGCATAATGTGACAAATTTCAGCAACACTTTATTTGAACGGTGTCTACATTGTGACTTTATAACACCTGCATAAGCATGGAATGACATTTAAGAAGAAATACTTGATTAGTAATGAATAGTATTTGGAAAATGTGGAACAAAATATCTTTGTATTTTTTTCTTTTTGTGTTTTTTAAAGATAATGACTGACTGACTTTTTTACAGCACTGCACTCATTCAAATTTCAGCATAATTTGGCTAACATAAGTATTGTCACATCAGAGTCCATACATATTATGGGGCAGCTCCTTGTTTTAATACAGTGCAATGGCATCTCCTTTATAAAATATCTGTATCATCTCACAAATATTAAAAAAATATATAATTAAATAATTTATGTTATTCAACAACCTATTCATGTGTTATAAATCTTCACGTAGACACATTTCAACTAAACTGTTAGCCAAATTTATTCCCCTATTGCAGCGGTTCTCAATCTGTGGGGCATGCCCGAAGTAACAAAACAGGGGGTGCGAATGTTGCCATATGTGGCGTAATTTAGCTATTCAAAGGGAAATTTTAAACTTGTAGCGGTGTATTGGCAGCAAAAAATATAGGAATAAATTTTACTAGGGTTTCAAAAAAATGTTTGGGGGGGGGGGGGGGCGATTAAAACTTATGAAAACTTGGGTCGCAAATACTTAAGGCTGAGAAACGCTGCCCTATTGGATATTTAAAATCTAGAATTAGTCAAATTTAAGTATACAGCAGGAAGACTTGTGTCTTTCTATAATTCTACAGTTGCTCATTTGTGGCAGTCATGTTAATCAGTCTTGAAAATGTGTCCTCACAGTCATCAGACAAAAAGCAAGCACTTTAAAATGAAGATCTAGAGCTGATGCTTACTGACAGTGTAATTGAATGAATGGAAAATAAGAAAAAGAATCAGCTATCATTACTGATAACACCACTATTATGGAGCTACTTCAAGTCAGTTGCTTTGAGCACACACTCACTTTTGTAAGTTTTCACGTGCTGCTCTTAAAACTCCAACAATTGCCCATTTGCTTTGCTGGGTGATAGGTGCATTGCAAACATTTACCACGGTAGCAGTACTGCTAGCTAGCCACATGCTTAAATAGAACCAACATTTATTGGACTTGCCAACACACAAACTTGTGATTGATGCAGTTACGCAATAGAAGAGTGTATTGGAAATGTTAGAAAGGGTTTTGGAACAACAGCGAGTCATCTCAGCATCTTTGCATATGAGCAGAGAGGCTGCTCCTGGTGTGACTGGCATGCAGAGCACTTGTCTGCAATACATCCACCATTGGTGCCCAGTTGTTTTTAATGTGTGATTGTTGCACTGAAATTGCTTCCCAGGATGTTCAGCTGTCCACACCATCTGATTTAAGTGTTGAAGACAGTGATTTCAGTTAAAGAGGACATAATTTTTTGCAAGACAGTAAACTGCTTTTTCTGTGGAATGCCTTAACAAGGCACATTAGCGCCATCTACTGGATTGGACAACAACAATGAACATAAGTAAATATCTACATATAGTAAATGAGCAGGATAGATCCATGAGATTGATCTTGAGACTTTAGAAACAATATAGAATATTTCATCTGAACCATAACGATTAATGGGAAAATTGATATTTTTTACCAAGGTTTACATTCTAGAATAACTGAAATGTATTAAAAATAATCCTGGAAAACATATTAACTAAAAAAAAAAATTGAATGTACAAGAACAGTTGTTGTTTTATCTCTCACTAACTTCAGCACTGTGTTTTAGATATGCTATGCAATACTGTGGAATTGTACAGATCTATTTTTGCACGTAACCTTTAGGATAATCTAATATGTCTTTCTAAATTGTTACCCTGTAATGTTGTTAGCTATTAGTTAAACTGTCAGCACTCTGTGTGTCAAATACATCCATTTTTTAAGACTGCTCGTTTTCAGCTAATGATAGAGTTAACTATAGTCTATGCTTCTTTGACTTAATTTTTTTTCTGTGCATATTAACTTATAAACACATAAGGTCATTTTATAGATTTTTATAGGCTACTTAGAATAATACTGTGTTAAATAATTACAATGCAGAGAAAATAATTAGAAGCCATCAAAAAGCAATAAATACATTTGATTAATTTATAAAACATAAAAGATCACAGTACTTCAATTTATGTACTGTAAAGAAATACACAGTGACATAAATCCCTCTGGTCTCTAGGAAAAAAAATTAATTACTGTATTAACTTTGTTTTAGAAATTATGGACAATATTATTCATTTTCCTTATGAACATTGCAGTTAGAATGAGACAGTGTGGTGTGTCTTCTTTCCCTTTGATAATGTTGTATTTTTGAAAGGGATTCACATTCATTAAAGCTGCTGATTGTCTTACACAATAACATGCAACGTGTAAGCATTCCATGCAAAAAACTAAAAATATTAATAACAAGGGGGCTCTGTCCCCTGCTCACTTCGCTCGCCAATCCCCGGGTGGGCGCTATGCGCTAGCCACTTCACAGATCTGTCACTTGCGCATGGAGAAGTGGATGTAAAATTTAAACAGATTGTTATTTTCATGGGAATTGTTACATATGAATCATAGAACTAACTATTTTACATTACAGCGAGAAATAAACCATAGTAAAAAATAGTAAAACATAATAAATTGAAAGAAAATTATGTTTCATGTTGTGTTAAGAGGTATTCTTTGCGTTATACGTTTTCGTTGTGTTTGGCTTTGCAATTAACACGCGAATACTTTTTAAACTTACAATTTTACTTAAAACTTCAGTAAAAACAATTTTACTGAATTAACTTTACGTCAATATCGCTTTGAATTTTGATTCCGTGTTTGGACTTGCACTGTAACAACAAAATGTATAACTGCCCGTGAGTGAATATCATTTCTTTCATTCTAATAAATACTGTAAACCGAATTTTTCGAATGTTTGTCCCTGTGATTTGTTAATTGTCATAGCAAAAGTTATTCTAACGGGAAACTGTAAACGTTTTAATACGAATGGTATATGAAGATCTCCTTTGGTGTCTAATGTTATCCATGGAGTATGTGCTATATACCTTTGTCGCCTGTTAAAATTATCCCATTCAGAATTGTTCGACTAATTTTGAATACAACTAATCTTGTCTTATTGCATAGCCCATCAGACAAACATAAATTATGCAGTAACATTATAATACATCCTTCTTTCAACAGTAATTCGGCCAGTGGAAGACTGGACGGTGTTAACAGTTGTAAATATTCTACAGGATATTGTAAGTTGATGTTTTTTCTTTAGTGGTATGCTCAAAATTAGTAACTGTGCAACAATACTGCAATAATAATTTAGAAACTTAAGTATAACAGTCATCTTATGATGCCAAATGCCAATCTTGATGGAATTTACAAGAATAAAAAATAAATCTCAAAAGATAAAAAAAAGTTATATTGCTAGCACCACCTTTGTCCTTAATTGTATGTAACGACTGTTCAGAAAGGTTACAATGTGATAATAATTAACTAAAGATTTTCATAGTTTAGCACAGCATTGGCCTTACAGTATTCTTAAATAAATGCCATTTATATTACAAGATAATTAATTCAAACTAAGGGTGTGTATGGTAGGAAGTTACTGTATATCCAAATTTAATTAAGAAGCAAACATTAAAAAGTATGCATTTTTCATATTATTTTTTCTGGTTCCATAATTAAAAGCTAGTTGTTAGGTTCAGAATATTTGCTTAAATCATGAAGTCATTTATCACTTATTTCAGTATGTTACAAGTAGTGCTTAGATAAAGTTGTTATTTTCACAGTATTCTTCATATGTAATTAAAAAGTGTGATCTACACACATAGTAAATTAGAAGCGAGTTTACATGTGTGTATATTTCATTTGTTTATGTTGTGAAATTTTCAAAGTGTGGCAATCTTAGTAAATTTTATTGTTCACTAATACTTTTAGTCACATTTTTTACTTTTATTCCAAAAACCCTGAAAAATGACATTGCATTGTTTCAAAATTGAATGTGTAGATTGGTGTTAGTCCAAGTGACTAGTAATCAACACATTGCGTCAATAATGAGGATTTATCGGCAAATATCTTGACTTGTTTATCCATACTCATGAGTATATTTTATTAAAAATAAATATATGCAATTATCATGCCCATCACTTATCTTTGGAACCAATTAGCTAATTTCAGTTCTTTTCTGCCTTGTATACAGGCTAGGGTCTATCTTTGAACCTATATGTCTGCTTTACATTAAAATAACATCCAAAGCAAATTCAAGAAAGTGATGTCAAGATTCATTTCAAATGTGGAATACTTCAAAGTGCATTAAAAGAGTGTGGTATTAGTGCAGATTAAGTAAATCCGGCTAAACTGTTTGTGCATTCTGCTAGTCCAGGGGTTTTTAATTTAGATAACCTGGAGGACCACAGTGGCTGTAGGTTTTAGTTCTGTCCACTTTTTTATTTAGTAACTAGGTAATTTTGCTAATGTAACATAACACTTATGTCCTAAAGATGACTGACTTTCTTAATTGTTTATTTTCTTAACCATAAGCCAGACATTAGAGATACCAAGCAAACCAACAGATGATCATCTAACTTATAATTGTCAAACAGTTCTGGAGGGCCACCATTTTTACTCCAAGTAATTTCCTATTTAGCTGTTAATTAAGTCCATCTTCTCATATAATACACTACCGTGGCTGTCCGTTTGTCTGTCCATGATTTTAAATCACCTGTAGCTCGCAAACTGTTTGAACTATTGACCTGAAATTTGGTACACATATACTACGTGGCGTCTACTATCTACTTTCAGGGGTGATGATTGACCTCCAAGGTTATTCTTCTTTTTATTTTATTTTATTGTAGAATCAACTCTCAGCAGCGACCAGTAGGTCGGCAGTGCAGCACATGCGTAAGGGCGCCATTCTCATTCCCTGCCACCTTTGCTGTCACTTCCCCAACCTCTTCATATCTTAAATCATTCTTGAGGCAGATTGAAGACTTAAGTGCCAGCTTAAGTAAAAAAAAATTAAGAAAATGTACTAAGTAATTGCAACACAAACACTGAATCAGTTTTAACGCAAAAAGATGCCAACAAAAGAAGAGAAGAAGAAGGCCGCTAGGGTGGAGAAAAGAAGAGCTGCTCAGGAAGCAGCAAGCCATCAACCTCTAAGCAAACGAATGCTAAACGAACAGAGAAAGAGTATGAAAACTAGGAATGCTCAAGTCAAGTGTACTCACTGCATATTATCGTGCAGTGCGCCATTACTGATTACTTAATAATACAGTTTGTTAGTATTCTCATTCAGTCACACCAATCTTTCCTTTTTCCGAGATCATCATCTAAATATTTAAGGACCAGAGCAGATCAGTATTTTTCAGACCTTCAATTTTTTCTTTACAGTTATTTTAGTGAAACAGATATAGTATCAAAGACAAAGGTGAAAACGAGATTAAAGCTAGCCTGGTCATCTATTGGCTTGCTTTGCATTTCATTATTGTTTGGCTGCTCATTAAAGAAAAGATAAAACAATTAAAAAGCAATTGTGGCAACAGAGCATTAGTAATTGGTTAATAATAAAGAAAAAAGAAAAAAGAAATGCAGCCATCCAGGATCTGAGTTGGACACACCTGTGACATTAAATGCTGACTAAGTTCATACAAAAATAAAACTAACCAACTTCTGACCACTTGAAAATGCCTTTTCACACAGGTATTCTGGAGTGTTACCAGATTAGTAAAGGTTGCAAGGGGGACAAATGTAGCCAGGATAATACAGTGCACTTGTCTGTCTACTACTGCAGCAAGGAACCCAGACTGGGAAAGAATTACAGTCACATAAAATTGATAATGTTAGATAGCAGCACCCCCTGTTGTTTGGGGGGAGGCCAACCACAAAATCATTACTTTCTGATGAAGCAACTAATGGCAGCACATAATTCTTGAATTGTACGAGTAGGACCATGTTGCCCTTTAAGAATTTCAAAGGACTCTGGGATGCAGAGATACCAGGGGTATATAAAATGAATTCAGCTTGGTGTCCAGTAATCAACAAGAGAGAGAGAGGTTGGGAGCATGCACTGATACAGCACATTGCCATACACACACCATATAACAAACCACCTCAGGATCCCAATTAGGACATGAGTGCAGACAGGCAATGGGTAACACCTCAGCACCACTCTAGTTAGAATGAACAGTGTGAGGTTTTGAGTTCTGAAAGTGACCTAGGGAAGGCACTAAAACAGTATAACTGCATGAATTCCTTCATTTGATCAGTCCACAATCAGGAGGAAAGATGAAAATAAAGACAATAAAGATATTTACACAGAACTGATGCGACAGTAGAGAGTACTTTGGCGGTAGGTAATGTGGGTGAGCAAATCAAGGGAGGTGAGCTAGTTGGTCACCCTCCCTTTATAATGCACAGGAAAAAAAATAGTTTTCAAGGATGGAAATGGGGATGGCTGAGGTTTCTTTCTGCTTGATCATTTCCTTTGTTACTACATGTGCCCTCCATGTTCAGGCTACCTTAGTGTATGCGGCTACTTTGACAGTAAATGCAAGAAACCTTACTGTACTTAAGAGCTATTAATCTAGAAATTAATGTACTGACACCACATGTAGTAAGTGATATTTTGTAAGGCAGCTCACTAAATAACATTACTGGAACACCTAGCATTATTGGAAATACGCTATAGCGACCATTCTCTTTCTAATTATCTTATTTATAAACTATACCTAAGTTGTTATAAAGGTATATCCTGAATGGCCAACAGTCAGATGTGCACAAATTTAAGAGTCACTATTGAAAACTTAAGGAGAACAGAGTGTACGAGTTTGGCAAGTCAAGGTGAGAAAAAGGGATGCAAATTTTTTGAGACCTTAACAAGCAAAGTGAGGTTTAAATGGGCTTTCAAGTTACATAGGAAAAGACACAGGATACTGGTAACATTGGAAATAGTGTTGTAGTCAATATTAATATTAATCTTTTTGAGCAGGTGTACTTACTCAACTGATTGATCCCGGAACAAAGTATATGTACATTGGATGTAAAAAGTAGTTTTTCCTCCATGGGCATCTGTAGCTGTTCTTATTTTACACAAAAAAAAAAAACTAACTGCATATTTTCATTGTGTTTAACTGCATAGAGGAAGGCTCAAGAAAACCACTATACTAAAATCTTAAGACAGCTGGTTCCCCATGATGGATACAATCTTCTACCACTTTCTTTTTTAATGTGGAGCAAACTGATATTATGCAAAAAAGCTTTGGTGTTCACGTACGAAAGGAAACACACAGTGGATATTCATATGCTTAATTACAGTTCTGGTACAGTCCAGAACAAAGTGGGCACTGCCTAATTTGCTAGGCTTTTAATGGCACATAATGTCTGTTAAGGAGGGAGGCAGTTTCACCAACCTCATTTTCTGAATTCAATTTTCATTTTATCCTTGTAACATGAAGAAAAATGTAACAATTTTACTCTACCAACTTTTTGTCAATATCCCTTGTCATTTTTCTGCCTAATTCCTGTCTGTAAGTATAGAAAATTTTGACTGTCACCATTATTACTTTGAATAGTTTTGGCATTTGACATTATGCTTAACCTTTTTTCATTATTTTTGTTATTATCTGTCATTTTGCTTTCAAATTTTAGGAAACAGCACTGGCACTTTGCAGTTTATTTACATTTGAAACAACTTTCATTACCACACCATGATTGCAGGAAATCACATCAGATGTCCACATGCTGTTTAAGGCAGTGTCATGCTATGCCGAGTGTCTGGATAAACTTCAAAATAAAATTTATTAGGTTGCTTTAATGTAATTTATTTTCATTTTCTTTTATGTATATCACTATTCACTGAGGCTAGGCTGCTGCTTCTTTCAGCTGCTCCCGTTAAGCTGCTCCCAACCGTCCAATTTGAGCTGACCCTCTAATCCTATCCATCCTCGTCACACCAAGTGCAAATCTTAGCATCTTTAACTCTTCTACCTCCAGCTCTGTCTCCTGCTTTCTGGTCAGTACCACTGTCTCCAAGCCATATAACATAGCTGGTCTCACTACCGTCCTGTAGAACTTCCCTTTTACTCTTGTTGATACCCGTCTGTCACAAATTACTCCTGACACTCTCCACCCATTCTACCCTGCCTGCATTTCTCTTTTTCACCTCTCTTCCACAATCCCCATTACTCTGTGCTGTTGATCCCAAGTATTTAAACTCATCCACCTTCACCAACTCTACTCCTTGCATCCTCACCATTCATTTGACCTCCTCTCTTATTCACACACATGTAATCTGTCTTGTTCCTACTGACTTTCATTCCTCTCCTCTCTAGAGCATATCTCCACTTCTTCAGGTTCTCCTCAACCTGCTCCCTACTGTTGGTACAGATCACAATGTCATCAGCAAACATCATAGTCCAAGGGGACTCCTGTCTAATCTCCTCTGTCAACCTGTCCATCACCATTGCAAATAAGAAAGGGGTTAGAGCCGATCCCTGATGTAATCCCACCTCCACCTTAAATGCATCTGTCACTCCTAACGCAGACCTTACCACTGTCACCCTTCTCTCGTACATATCCTGTACAACCCTTACATACTTCTCTGCCACTCCTGACTTCCTCATACAATACCACAGCTCCTCTTGAGGCACCCTGTCATATGCTTTCTCCAGGTCCACAAAGACACAAAGCAACTCCTTCTGGCCTTCTCTGTACTTCTCCATTAACATCCTCAGAGCAAACATCGCATCTGTGGTGCTCTTTCTTGGCATGAAACCATACTGCTGCTCACTTATCATCACCTCACTTCTTAACCTAGCTTCCACTACTCTTTCCCATAACTTCATGCAGGGGCTCATCAACTTTATCCTCCTGTACAGTAGTTATTACAGTCCTGCACATCCCCCTTATTCTTAAATATCGGCACCAGTACACTTCTCCACTCCTCAGGCATCCTCTCACTTTCCAAGACTCCGTTAAACAATCTGGTTAAAAACTCCGCTGCCATCTGTCCTAAACACCTCTGTGCTTCCACAGGTATGTCATCTGGACCAACGGCCTTTCCATTTTTCATCCTCTTCATAGCTGTCCTTACTTCCTCCTTGCTAATTCATTGCACTTCCTGATTCACTACCTCCACATCATCCAAACTCTTCTCTCTCATTTTCTTCATTCATCAGCCTCTCAAAGTACTCTTTCCATCTGCTCAACACATTCTTTTCGCTTGTCAGTATGTTTCCATCTTTATCCTTTATCACCCTAACCTGCTGCACATCTTACCCAGCTTGGTCCCTCTGTCTAGCCAATCAGTACAGGTCCTTTTCTCCCTCCTTAGTGTCCATCCTCTCATACAACTCATCATACGCCTTTTCTTTAGCCTTCGCCACCTCTCTCTTCACCTTGTGCCTTATCTCCTTGTACTCTTGTCTACTTTCTGCATCTCTCTGACTATCCCACTTCTTCTTTGCCATCCTCTTCCTCTGTATGCTCTTCTGCACTTCCCCATTCCACCACCAGGTTTCCTTTTCCTCCTTCCTCTGTCCAGATGTCATGTCAAGCACTCTTCTTGCTGTCACCCTTACTACGTCTGCTGTAGTTTCCCAACTGTCTGGTAACTCTTATGAAAGGTGCTATATAGGTACCTAACCCCACACAGACTGACAATGGAGGCACGTGTAAAAGTGAAACACAATTTTATTTTCTTCACCCGTGGGGCATGTCTTCCCCATGTCCCCCAGGCACAGCACAGTCCATCACAAACACACCCAAAGTGAATCCAAAACAAAAAGCACAAAATACTCCTTCCTCCACTCCTCAAAGGCAGCTTCGTCATCCTCCTTCTCCCAACTCTGGTGCGCTGAGTGTTGGGTGTAGGCTCTTTTTATAGCCCACCCGGAAATGCCTCAGATGATAATTAACCGCATTAAGGCTGCACTTCCAGGTGTGGCTGCGTTACAGCCCACACGGTCTCAGGAAGCTGTGTAGCTCCCCTGGTGGTGGCCACGTAGCACAACAGGGATGAGCTCCGGTGTTCCACAATTGTGGCCCTGATGCAACCCAGGGGGGCTGCTACTAAGTGTTCCGTGGCACATAGTGTGCATCCCATGGCTGCTCCCTCGAATCCAGTGTCAAAGGGGCGTCCCAACCGTGCATAGGTCCCGGCCATCCGCCACACTCTTCACTACCACCCAGTGCCTGTCTCACCTTCTCCCTAAACTCAACCTTGCAGTCTTCCTTTTTCAAATTCCACCATTTGATCTTTGGCCCTGCCCTCACTCTCTTCCTCTTCTTGATCTCCAATGTCATCCTATAGACTACCATCCTATGCTGCTTAACTACACTTTCCCCTGCCACCACTTTGCAGTCTTCAATCTCCTTCAGATTTGCAAGGTGATTGTTTATTTGTATTTCTTTATCTTGACAAATAACATACAAATGGGGTAAGCTGCATTTGAAAATCCAAAGGAATCATGAAAAGAGCTTAAGGGTAGTTTACAATTAAACACCATGTACAGTATGTGAATATGTATTGTGGAAGTGGGACGCAAAGGAAATTGATTTAGTAAACTCTGACATAAATCTTGTTGTGAGAAGGAAGACAGAAGAGTTAGAAAGTTGGTGGCAAAGTACTTGAAAAACATGAAGTTAGGAAAATACGAAAGAGTAGTAAAAGAGATCAGATAAAGATAAAACTCAGAATGGAATTTAGCCCTAAAGAATGGTCAATACAGAGAAAGAGAGATGGTCTTGAACAGAATTCCAGGTTCCATGATAAAAACCTTGGTGAGAATGTACAGCATAGATTGAAGCTTCATTGGGATGTGAAATATCACTGCTTACTGGTAGACCACCATATACAAGTAAATCAATCAGAACTTTTTCAGTCAATAATGTGAGAATTGTTGAGTTATTTCATCAACTTAAATAAAATGTTGTCCCAAAATTCTAAACAGTAATGCTGTTGAAAGGGGGGGAATATGCATTCCTCCAATTTTCCAACTTCTAAAATAAAACTATAATATTATTATTAATAATAATAATAATAATAAATAATAGTAATAATAATAATAATCCTACATAAAACAAAGGCTGCAAAGTGCCATCACACAACAACAAAGAAAAATGAAAGCACAAGGCTGCAGTTAATCTCTCAGTCTTTATGTACTTCATGATCAGTGCAGTTTTATTCTTCAGCATTTTTTGCAGAGTTTACAGAGTAAACACTTGGCCTTCCCACATTGATTACTAATTTACAGTTCCATTGATAATTTCTCTTTATAGAACAGGTCATATGAAAAACTATTAAAGCATGCATAAAGGACAATTGTTTCTTAACAGTAGTACTCAGCTACTTTTCTGGATGTGTGGACTTTCTGAAATGTGCTACAACAAATTTTAGGAGACCTAGAAAAAAGAAAATAAAGTGTAATCTTTACTTTGATATATCTGTGGAACGGCGATTGATTTAAGTGCATCTTTATGAAAGTGGCTTTTTTCTGCAGAAAGTATTGGAGGCCACTGTGACTGCAATACAACTCAAAATTAGGTTTTCTTTCATAAATCAATTTTGAGTAGAAAGTCAATCAATTGTGCGGACTAAGCTCAATGGCAGGTATGGATAAGTGTATTAGAACCTCCATCAAATGAAAGAACAAATTCTATAGATAGATAGATAGATAGATAGATAGATACTTTATTAATCCCAATGGGAAATTCACATTCTTATATACGGTACAGAGGACCTCAGAGTTTAATTGCTTGCTTTGTGCTACAATGCACTCTCTTGTGTGTTACTAATGCAAAACAGACACTTAAAATTTACAAGCCTGCAGAATGGACCTGTACTATTGGGGTGTCTCACAGTAGTCAGTAACACATTAACAACGAATTTCTAAATATTTGTAAATACTGTGCCCTCCATAACTACATTAAAAAACGCACACAGTTGAGATGTCAGGTCATCACAGAGCACATTAACTAACTGTTCTAAACTGAAATGCCTTTTAGATTTGATGGATGAAAGCAAAACACCCATAAAAACTCATCCTAACCTATGGAGAATGTGTAGATTCCAGAAAAACAGTAACAAGGTAGGAATTGGACCAAATCTCCTAAGGTTGTGAGACAACACAGCTAACCGATATTATCACTGGAGACTCACAATCTGATCTTGAACATTTAATTTAATTGGTGGATGTTTTCTTCATTAGAAAGATAAATAATTTATAAAGCAAAGCTCTAATATAAGACACTTTCCATTAAGGTTCCCACTTTACTTTCCTCTATACATTGGAATTCTTGGCCATTATACTCGTATCAAAGTAACTCAGCCAAAAACCTTTAAAAAACAAAGGTAATGTGATTATTATATGAACCCCTTCAGTGTATCTATCAAGCCTGTGTGTTTAGCTACAGTTATAGCTAATTTGTCCCAATAGCTCATCCAGACTGCTGCTTCAACTATATGTCTTGTCAGTTTGCTCCAAAGTCCCACAACTCTTTGCATAAAGAAGTGCTTCCTGGCTTCAGTTTTAAATGCACTTCCCCTTAATTTCCACGGATATCCTTGAGTATGTGATTCACCCTTAAGCTGAAGGAATGTTGCTGGATCTATTTTATCAATGTTTTTGAGGATATTTAATACCTGGATTAGTTCCCCCTACATAGTCTCGTCTTCTCAAGGCTAAGCAAGTTTAATTTTTTGAGTCTGTCAGAATACAGAAAACTGTGATGCATAAACAAAGAGCTGAAGTGTGGTACAAAATTCAAACTAATTAACTTAAATTTACCAAATTGGGCTAAAGTAATTTTACCCTGTTGTATTATAGTGGGAATGTGATGCATCTAAGAAAATAAAGGAATTTTAAATAGCTATTCAATCATAACAATAAATGCGAGAGACACAGGAAACGTTGAAACTCTCAATAATCTTGCACAGCAACAATTTGATGTTGTAGCTTTATATAAGAGAAAAGAAAATTAAGTAATAATTATGTTATTTTAGGAAATACACTCAAGGAAATGCAGAAAGATGATCCAGTACAATCAAAGATTATGTGCCATTTAACTGGCAGGCAACAGTTTGGAGCGTTCAAAGATAGTGTGACAGAGATGCTGGTCAAAAACACAAAGAGCAGCGTGTTAAGTTTCCTCTCTCATTTTCTCTTCACACTTCACACTGGGGATGTGTGGAATCTAAATTTTAAGTATAAAACGTTAAGGTTTTTAGGCATAAAGAATTAAGGTTTTTAGGCTGCTTGGTAACTTTCTGGTAACTGCAACTGCTCTTTAGTAAGGCATTGCACAAAACTGACAGCCTGTTGTCAGGTAACAGGCCGATTGCTAAGGAATAGTACCTAGCATGCTGGAAGCTGTGTTGTGCAAAGGTGAATGTGCTGATGGTCATGTACAACACTGTATTACAGAAACAATCAAATTAAATTCGAATACTTTGCTATGTAAAGAGGAAGTTCTATAAATCGTAAGGAAACAAAGGGAGGTGCCGGCTGCTGTACAGAGGGCTCCCTCTGCGAAGAGTAATAAAGATTTTTGTGATGAAGCTTCCTCCTGCCTGATTTCTGAGGTGTCCAAAAAAGGGTTTCTAGGTCTCAACTTCCACAGATGTCACAAGAGTGATACTTTGGTACCAAGTCAATAGCAAAGTTCTGAGAACATAATAGTACTAGCTTTTTTTTTACAGTATCGGTAGTAACAACTGAAACTTTGTACTGCACTCAAGTGTGACCTCAAGCAGGCTAATTATTATATGATTATAAGATGAGACAAAATGATGCCAAGATGAATTTAATAGTTTCCCACACAGTCCCTAAGGAAGAATGGAGGCTTTGCATTCATTCTTTGATTGCATCAAGCACTTCTTCCATTTAAGCATTCATCCATTTTCTAAACAGTTTGTACAGTTGAGGGTCACAGGGCAAACCTGGCTGACCTCTCACACAAAACCAATTATCTATATAGAACTGTGCATACTGGCAGTGCTAACAAAAGTCGTAGCAAGTAAATATAAAGGCAAGTTTCAGACAAAGTGGCTAAAATAAAACTTATTTGGTGCTTTAAAACACAAAGCACTGAAATTTTGCCAGTTAGCAAGACTGGTAAAACTGTATACTTTATTACTAAATATAACTGTGCAAACACTAAGTTTGCATCATTTGTTTGGCTTTTGAAGTATAATTCCTAAAATATGATGAATGTAGTAAAAGCACATGACATATATATAAATAAATATTTTTGAACCCACAATTGTGTCTGGAGACTGGGGTGCATCCTAGTGGTCACAAGTGCACAGAGACAGTTGTGGGTTCAAACATACTTATTTTATTTAAGAAAGTACCTTTTAATATTCTCTTCCCTTCTTCCTTCCTTCCACTTTACTCTGCTCCTCCCAGGTTAGCATTCTCTGCCTACTCCTGACTCCAACTCTTAGACTGAGGTGAGGGGGCCCCTCTTATGCTCGTCCCAGGAGTACTTCAAGTGCTGCAACACTGCACCTGGAAAGCACTTCCAAGTCAGCCCAAACCTCCATAAAATGTGAGATCTTCTTCTGGAAGTGCCCCATGGTGACACCAAGGACTCCAACACAGCTTTCCTCCCAAACTGCAAGTCCTATGCAACCCTATGGATATCCACACTGGAAGCACATCAGAGGAGCCCTAACACCTATCACGTTGGTGGAAGAACTGTCCCTGGTAGGCAACATTCCCGGTAGGCAACATTCCCCAGTCTGTCTCTCCCTAACTAGGGAAAAAAAAACAGGTACAGCCTCAGCAGGGGTGTGCATCCATCCACATTGTCCATCCATTATAGCTTCACTGCCAGGTAAGAAACCAATCTCCATCTCAGTCAGGATGCTAGTCCATCCATTATGTCTTTTACAACATATGCTCTATGTACATATTGTACATTCATACAATACCAGTAAAAAGTTTTAGAATAACCTTTTCCAAATCCAGACAAAAATTCTCAGTTGGATTAACATTTGAACTCTGACTCGGCCACACTAGAAAATTAACATTTTTGTATTTAAGTAATTCCTGCATAGCTCTATGCTTTGTGTGTTCTTTTGTATAATGCTTTTTTCCCCTCATCTCTTCTTTGACATCACAGCAGCATATTTTAGTGTATTCTGGAAGTTACAGTAAGTGCAGATTCTAACTGCACCTACCAGACAAGTAAGGATTTAAAAAAAAAAAGTTGGTCTTTTTTCCAATAGGACAGTCGCGTATGTAGTTGTTTTGTCAGCCCAGTTCACTCCTTTTACAGGATGTGTTACAATCATTCATAACCCAGAATCATGCAAGTCCGTCAAACGCAACTAAGAATGTGTCAATTAAATCAAGTGTTATATATATATTTTTTTTGTCTGAAGAGTGGAGAGGTTGG
The DNA here is from genome assembly GCF_900747795.2 of Erpetoichthys calabaricus. Lineage (NCBI taxonomy): Eukaryota > Metazoa > Chordata > Cladistia > Polypteriformes > Polypteridae > Erpetoichthys > Erpetoichthys calabaricus. The sequence goes on along the minus strand of NC_041400.2, from coordinate 67,632,512 downwards.
GAGCATGCACTGATACAGCACCCACCACACAACGAACCACCCAGACTGGGACCTGAGTAAAGCCGTGCAACAGGTGACACCTCAGCACCACACTGAAACAGAGAGAGGTTTTGTTTTTTTTTCCCTGCCACCAACTCCAAAATTAATCTGGATTCAGATTAACGTCATACCCAGGACAAAGTAATTGCAGGTTAAGGGCCCAACAGAGCAGAGTCACTTCTGGTGTTTACAGGATTCAAACTGGCAACCTTGTGATTGCCAGCACGGATCCCTAGCCTCAGAGCCACCACTCCACTCCATTATACACCAAAGGGGCAGAGTGGTGTATGAAGAAGCTAAAAAAAAAAAATAAAAAAATAAAAAAAAAACACAATTACCATTGGGAAAGGAAAATATCCAGTTGTAAATAAAGTTTGGTATTGTAATATTAGTGAGTTGATAGACCTTAGATGGGTTGAATCTGGTCATTCTGAGCAAATCACTTGCTTTAACTGAACGTTCTAAGAGTTTTCCACACCATTGCAAAACAGAGCGGGAATTACAAACTCAATATAACGCCTATACATGATGGAGTAAAGCCAAACAATAGTCAGTTACAGTTGCAGCAAAGCTGATAAAGAACAAGTTCAATCATACTTCCAGATTGTGAGTACTGGAGAAGAAGTGAACTGTAAGAGAAAATGTGGTACAAAACACTTATTTTAACAGTAAGTGAGGAGGTATGCCTGAACAATGATGGAAATAAAATATTATTAGGCAGGGTAAAATAAAACTTTTTGAAATATAGCTTTCAACAAAATCTATTTTAATACAGAAGGCAGAGGGCACTATACTTTCAATACCATTACCCTTTTAAACAGAGGTGGATGTCTAATGTTAGCTAAATTTGCAGCGTCTTTAAAAAGGATGCTTCTTATTTTAAATGAAGTTGAGATTTGCAATGAGCTGTCCGATGCTTGGTCACAATTCTTAAATCAATGGGTTGGTTCGGAATTAACATTTGTTGTAGTTTTATTTCAGGTGCAGTTTTATTGTGAGGGCAGATATATCTGAGATACAAGTACAATGAAGAAGAATAAAATACATTTTTCAACTGATGATGTTTTAGGGAAACAGGAAACTAACTGGCTAATTAGGAAAAGAGTTTAAAACCAAAGCCAACAAATTCTTAGTCTGTTTCAGAAATGTGATTCACTAGCATATTCCCCAGTGTCCAATACTGCACAGATTTTTAGATTTACAAACTTAAAAACATCCTAAAATTAACTTTTGTAAAAAGCAACACCCTGTAAAGAGAAGCACCTCAGTCCACAGCAGGTACAGTATATGAAATTGATTTCAAAGGGTGCATTTGCATTTGAAAAAGAAAGACATATTGTGTTGGAATCCACAGGAACAGGATGAAACTGTTGAGATGATAAGTGCATCCTGCAATGCAAAACGGAGAGTTGTTTAGAAAATCATGCATTTTACCCATCTTTGAGAAATATTGAAAAACATCAAAAAGGAAAACTTCCACTCCACAAGTCATCAAAACCAGACCTGCAGAAACAAACAGGTTACCGCAAACCCAGCAAGGGGGCTGGCAAGCCACCCGGCAGCTGTTGTGGTAACTGCAGGAGCAGCACAATCAGAAGCAAGAGCCAGCTAAATGACAGCTCCCTGCTGTAAAATGAAGTGTTCATAAGTGAATTTCTCAAACCAGTATCACCGAATCAAAAGTACAGAGATTAAATACAACACAACAAAACATAGTCTTGCACAAAAAACCTCAATATCTTAGCAGGAAGTGGTAAGAGTCGGATAATTTATTGGCAGAAATCAAAATTTGTCTTCATTAAAACATTTTCAAGAATGAGGAACTAATAATGTTAACTTTTTCATTATAAAATGCATTGCTAATTTTCTTTTTGCAAAAAAGTAGACTTCTTTAGCCATTTTTATAGTTTGGGTAGAAGATAAAAAAGTTAATTCAAGTATGTATTAGGGAAATGCATTCAACAATTATGCAAAAAATCTCATCATAAACATTGAGAGAATGGTAACTTTGATAATAAATTAAGCATCAAGGTCAGTATAGGGGGTGGAATTTTATACTGTTTATATTTTGTGATGGGGCTGAAGTGTGTGAGAGCGAAGTATTCATACCCTGCTTTGAGAATGAATGGCATCTGCCCACCTTCACAGAAGACATGTCCCTGCATTGAACGGCAGTCAGGATTTCTCAAATTCCAAAACAATCCTGGCTAAAACCTTATAATTATGCAGGCATGCCTGTCCATTGTTTATACAATCTTTATGTTTTGTGAAGATCAAATGATGTAATAGTGTAAAAATTAAATTAAAAATAAGACAATCATTTAAATAAATAAAATACAAACTGTAAAAGAATTTAACAAAAAGAGAAATAACTGTATCAGGGACCATTACTGTCTATCAGTCAGGAGGTATGCAAACCTTTCTGCACTTTGCAGTCTGCTACACTAACACTAGGTAACGCTAGCACCTGCTTATCTACTGTCATTTACGTAACATTTTGAGACAAAAGTTCCAGGGTGCCTGTCTCTCTCTCTCTCTGGGTCTCATAATGGTGTATCTATCTATCTGTTGCCATTATTTTGGCACTGCCAATCCAATCTGCATCTAAGTGCCAGGAAGGCATTGCCATTTTTGGCATTTGCCTTAGACTTTTTAATCCACCCATTCATCCAGTTTATAGCTCTATTACTCCAGTTCAGGGATGCAGGGGATCAGAGCCCCAGCAGCACTGGATACAATGCAGTAATCAACACTGGATGAGACTCCAGCCAGTCACAGTGCACACTTATGCAGACAGTGGCACGCGCACACTTACTCACTTGGGGCTTAATTAAAATTGAAAATTACACAGCATGTCTTTGGGGTACAGGAAGAAAGGAATATCTGGAGAAATCCTTATGTGGATATAGGAAGATCATGCAGACTCCATGCTAGCAGAGACCCAGCCTGGATATGAATCTAGTGCATTACCATACTGATTTTTTTTTAGATAATGGTGAGGTCAATTAATATGATCACTATGAGAAAAACTGTGCTTATAATAAATTATATATAAAGTAAATCATATAATTTACTAAAAATAATGGGAATGAATGTAAATAAAAAAATCATCACCAGCATATTTCAGATTATGTTTTTAAAATGTCACAGCAGGTTAAGAATACTTTAATTTAACTTAATTGCTTCCAATAGCAAGTTACAAATTAAACAAGAATATGTTTACTCAAAATACTTTATGTCTTATAATCTGTGAGACTCTTAGGTTTAATGTAAATAGAAAAATAAGGATTCAACAAAATAATAATGTCACAGTCTTTGAGTGGTCACTTCTGTTTGATCAGTGCTCTAAAATGTTTTCAAGAAAATAAGATGCAAAAATATTTTCAAAACGCTTCTGAAAAAATGTTTAGTTTTACACCATGACTCATTCAGAATATTTTGTAAAAATTAATAAATTAACACTAATGAATGCTTTGTTTTTTAATAGAACTAAGATTATTTGCCATTTCAACAAAGTACTGCTTACATATCCACAATGACAAATGAAGTTAAGTCCACTGTACATAAGCTAGTACTGGCACCTAGTCCAAACATGTTTCCAACTTTGTGCAAAGTGCTGCCAGAATAAGCTCTAGTGCCCTGATAAACAAAGATTAGGTGTATTTTAATATTTATATCATATAATATACACAATTCAGGAAACCAAGGTCAGCTTTGCTGTCTTGTGGTCTCCTGACATCCAAAATGGCATTGGGTAGGAGGACAGCTTGCATCTATCAGAGGCATGACACATTTCTGGACACTGCACACACTTGATGGACACATGTTTATTTGTATTGTTTGCATTTGTATATTTATTTGTATTAAATGATGCATTGCAATTCCAAAGTTAGTTACATAACTGGACTATATCTCTAAGCACTGCCTATATAAATACAGTAATCTGAATATTTTAAGGGAAGGACCTGAACTATTTAAGAAAGATGTCTCTACCCTAACTGGAGGGGATCTTTCATTTTATCTTAAAATATGAAATCAAACATGCCTATTTGATTATATAATGCACCATCTAGGCTTCAACTTTGTGATCCTAAATTACAGACTGTTTATTCATTTTCTTCTGACTTTTACATACACATTTTTACACATTAAATCTTCAGTTAAAAACACCAAACCATTCTAAAAAGTTGTCAAATAAACATTTGTTTATTAAGTAAATAAAGCATTTCTAGTTAATGAGATCTTGAACACAAAGTCTGAAATTTGTTTCCTTACTAAAATATGGCTTATTGTTACAATCCCTGAAGCCTATGAAAAAAATTACTTCACACCTATACATCACCGTCTTTTGTTTTGTAAATGTGTTGATCAGCACAAGCAGTAAGCAGCCTGCTGTCCCATCCCCCCCTCTTGACGGAGCTCAATTCGGGCAAAAAGTTCTCCCAGCTCAAGCCAAGGCTCCTTAACTGCATGTGATGTGCCTGGAGTTGTATAGGGTAAATAATACAGCATATCATTATTTGGAATTCATGCATTTCATATGTGTTCCATGTCTACAAAGATCTTGGTAAGTGTAGGATGAAAGGAAATAATTGCAAGGCAAGAAATGCTGAACACAAACCTAAAGCAGAAACTTTTTCCATGCTATACTAATAATAATGACCTGAAGTGTATAATGTGTGAAGACTTTAGTCCAAATATCAAATAAACATGTGCGCTATTATTCAAGAATAAAAAAAAAAAAAAAAAAAAAAAATCATTCAATTTACATGTTGCTGTCAAGGAGTTACAAACCCAAGCTCAAATGTTAATCAACAGAAAGCTAATACATGTTCCTGGATAGTGTAGGGGTATGAGCTGTTATTTTAAAACTGAAAGGTTGCTGGTTTGAGACCATGTGCTCCGCGTTTTGAGTAGTGAGTTGCTATTATTATTACTATAACATAATAAAAACATACACTTGATTAGAGTCTGTAGCACCTGGTGTAAATTTGGGCTACTTGTAAAAGAATGTTTTTTTTATTATTCAGTTTTATTCTCTCAGTGATGTTCATGTGATGCAACCAACATGCCTTTTCCTCTGATTTGATGCCAATTAGATCTATTCTTTTCACAAGAGCAGTGATAACCACAGTTGGTACTGTGGCTGATACCTGGTCAGAATTATTTGTTGTACCTGCAATCAAAGATACGATGTCCCGTAACCGCTATCAGACTGGACAAAGGCAGAACCGTAACAACAGACAGCTTCTGCACAGCGCTTTCACTGGCTAATACACTGGTATTAAAACTATAAAAACAGACTAATACGAAAAACTTAATTTCTATCTCGAATACCCATAATGCTCCTACAATTCAGTTCTGCTCTTCTGAGACATTAAATATGGCCTTATTAAATGTAAGAGCATTAACCAACAAAACGTTTTCCATCAATGATCTAATTAGTGATAGGAAAATCGATTTTATTGCACTAAGTGAAACGTGGCTTAGCTCTGATGATGCGGCTGTTTTAATCAAATCTGCGCCTCCAAATTACAGCTTTGCTCATGCAAGGTAAGAAAGGCGGCGGTTTAGCAAACATTTACTCGAACCGGTTAAAGTGTAAAGATGTTGGCTTTGGCAAATTCAAGTCCTTTGAGTATCTTGCTGTTGTTATTCATGAGATTCTCAGTCTCTAGTACTGTCCATGTATAGACCTCCAAAATACAATGCGTCTTTCTTTGAGGAATTCTCAGACTTGGTGTCAATTGTGATTATGAACTATGACACGTTCCTAATAGCTGGTGACTAACTTTCATCGATTTGATCGATAATCAGTGTGACTCGAAAGTAAAAGAATTCATGCACCTCCTGGACTCTCTTGATTTGAGCCAGCACATTAGTCAGCCTACACACAAAGCAGGACATACATTAGATTTATTAATTATTAAAGGACTAAAAGTTGATGTGAAGCAGATCGTTAATATTGGTTTATCAGACCATTTTCTCTTACTATTTAATATAGAAATAATGATACAAAAAATTCACGAGAAGCATATTGTTAAAAAATGCTTCTTTGATTCATCAGCAGCTTCAAAGTTTACAAACATTCTAAGCAACCAGTCCGTTTGTAGTGCTTAATACAATAGTGAGGATAATGTAAATAGTAAGGTGGACAATTTTAATACTAAAGTGAGAGCTGCTGCTGACATAGTCACTCCTGTTGCTGACATAGTCACTCCTGTAAAATCTTGTAGCACTATTATACCATGGAAGAATCAAGGAGTGTCTGATCTAAAGAGAAAATGCCGGAGAGCTGAGCATAAATGGAGAAAAACTAAACAGATTATCCACTATGAGATACTGAAGGCTAAAACAACAGAATACAACAACATAGTCCGTCTTGAGAGGCGGTGTTATTTCTCTAAAATTATAAATAACAATGCTAGTAATCCCAGAGTCTTATTCTCTATAATTGATCAGCTACTAAACACAGGTCATTCAGTAGAATGCCTCCAAAAATTTCCACTGAAACTTGAGGCTTTTGCTGTATTTTTTAATCACAAAATTAATGATATTAAAAATAATATAGTGCATCTCCCCAATAATGATCCTCTTAAATCCTGGTACTCAATTTTAAACAAATTAAATTCTTTCATCAGGATAGATTTTCCTGATTTACATTAAATAATTTCTCAACTGAGACCCTCCACCTGTATCCTTGACCCAATACCAACACATTTTTTCAAAGAAGTATCTGGGGTGCTAATTGATAGTATTCTTGACATAGTAAACTCGTCATTAGATACAGGGGTCTTCCCAGACTGTTTTAAGACTGCTGTAGTTAAAACCCTGCTCAAGAAAAATAATCTCGATTCCTTTGCTTTTGAAAATGTTAGACTTATTTCTAACCTGCCTTTCTTAAACAAAATCCTAGAGAAGGCAGTCATTATGCAGCTAAATGACCACCTCAATAAACATGCTATTCTTGTTAAGTTTCAGTTGGGTTTTAGAACAATTCACAGTTGCAGAAACTGCACTCGTTAAAGTAGCAAATGACTTGCGGGTAAATGCAGACAGAGGCCGTTTATCTGTTCTCATTCTCTTAGATCTGAGGGCTGCATTTGATACCATTGACCACAATATTCTTAGAAATCTCCTTAGTCAATGAGTAGGCCTCTCTGGCAGTGTCTTAAATTGGTTTGAGTTCTATGTGGCAGGTAGAAAATTCTTTGTTAGTTGTGGTAATTATACTTCAAAGACACATGATATTCTATATGGTGTTCTACAAGGCTCTATCCTGGGTCCGCTGCTCTTTTCGATTTACATGCTTCCATTAGGGCAGATTATCTTAACACTAGAATTACCAGAGCCTACGAAAAAACTCGTATATCCGGCCCACCTTAAATCGCTTCTTAAAACCTTTGTCACCTCTCCGCCAGCGTCTTTTGTCATCTAAATGTACTGATAAAGACAAGCTGCCAGCAGCCGGCTATTCCATCCCCCCAACGACTTAGAACGTAAACAGGCTTTTCCCAGCTCTTGCCTTGATTGATTACCTGGGAGTGAAGTGGAGTTTTAGAGTAGAAATAATAAGATTGTTATTTGAAACACACGCATTTCATATGTGTTGCATTTCTACAGTAATCTGTGTAAACACATTGTTAAAACAGAAACGTGTTATATATTCTAGTAGCAATTGACAAAATGTAGGCATAAACTATATAATGTATGAAGCCTGAAGTCCAAATATCAAAGAAACACTTTCACAAAAGGTACAAAAAAAAGCCACCGCCAAAAAAACCCGCCTTAGTGTGAGACATTGATATGACTTAACTATCACTGCTTCTGTGGCGTAACAGTATCAGTCGCTGACTGGGAATCAGAAGGTCATGAGTTCGATCCTGCACAACTCCCATATGACAAGTGTTCTTATTTTCACTATTTTAGAATAAAAAGATACATTTGATTTCAGTCTGTAACAGCTGGTGTAATTTATGATATTTGTAAAGGTTAGCTTTATTTTTTTAAAATTCACTTTTCATTGTCTCAGTCGCGTTCAGGATCCATCCCTACCGCCCCCCACCTGACACTGCTGTTTTTACATAAAGACGCGCTATAGTTCTGCAGTGTATCACGATACATACGACCGCGTGTTTTTTTCCCCCAATATTGCCAGTCCCCACATGTTGCTGTATGCTGTTTCTTTTGTACTCCAGGACATGCAGAGGAAAGCATAGTAAAGAGCAGTAACTTCAGCGCTATATGCAATCATCAGACACTCCCCATCTGATACTGCTGTTTTCACATAAAGACGCGCTAAAGCCGTGCAGTGTACTTGTGACTGCATTGTCGTACCAATGCTTGCGAACTGAAGTGTCTGCATGCACTTTTCGTGGCATTATACGTGTATTTTTTGAGCATGCCCAGGTAGCTCAAACACAGGAACATATGTTGATGTAAAAGTATAACAAAACAAGTGCACTTTTATTCAAGACTATAACCGAAGAAAAAAGAAAGCAAGTTACAGTAGGCGGTTGATATGACAGCTTGTGTGGTGGAATGCTAAGAACTGCTGATTTCCATTCTGTGCTATATAACTGTTAACATTTGAATCTGATGATTGCATATAGCGCTGTCTGATTTAGTGTGCGCAAGAACATGCAGGTGGCCAGTTGCTGAGTGCTACAACGCACATTTTAAAAAAAGAAAGAGACAAATATATGTGACGTTTTGAAGAAATCATTTTATGACGCAAATAGTACCAATCAGAAAACATCGTCGAAGTAATGCAATATTATTTGAAAACGAACAGCGTCAGGTTGGGTGTGAAGTTATACTGGCGCTGTTTGAGTCAGATCATAAGTTGAATAAGCTGAACAAGCTCCTGTTCTGACTCTAAGTAAAAAAGCATGAATTAATCAACAGAAATAACCGCGATCGATATCACCAAGTGTGATCAAGAGTACTGGTTCGATCCCCACTCACTCCTATATTTGCCGTTTTCAGTAGTAAGCTAGTCTTTTGTTAATATTATACAGTACACACATGCACTTGATTTGCGTCTGTACTTGCGCTGTTACTTAGAGAGTCAGATCGGGGGGAGGGGTGATGTTAGAGCGGGTGAGCTTATTCAGTGCTTTTTCTTTCAGTACATGTGCCTTCCCTGTTTGTTTGTATATCTCTGCCTGTCTGTCTCTGTATTACGCAGTGCTCTATCTGTCTGTGTGTTATGGATCTTGAAAAAAATAAGTTATAAGGACGGTTTGCTGACTTGGAGCACCACTGCCTTACTGTGCCACAGAGACGCGAGTTCGATTCCCAGCTTTGAAGAAAGTGTTTTTTTTTTCCTCAAACGGACATTAAATTTATAAATTGGTATGCACTGTAAATCATTAACTTTAAAATGTCAATCGCGGTTATTTCTGTTGATTAATTCATGCTTTTTTACTTAGAGTCAGAACAGGAGCTTGTTCAGCTTATTCAGCTTCTGATCTGACTCAAACAGCGCCAGTATAACTTCACACCCAACCTGACGCTGTTCGTTTTCAAATAATATTGCATTACTTCGACGATGTTTTCTGATTGGTACTATTCGCGTCATAAAATGATTTCTTCAAAACGTCACATATATTTGTCTCTTTCTTTTTTTAAAATGTGCGTTGTAGCACTCAGCAACTGGCCACCTGCATGTTCTTGCGCACACTAAATCAGACAGCGCTATATGCAATCATCAGATTCAAATGTTAACAGTTATATAGCACAGAATGGAAATCAGCAGTTCTTAGCATTCCACCACACAAGCTGTCATATCAACCGCCTACTGTAACTTGCTTTCTTTTTTCTTCGGTTATAGTCTTGAATAAAAGTGCACTTGTTTTGTTATACTTTTACATCAACATATGTTCCTGTGTTTGAGCTACATGGGCATGCTCAAAAAATACACGTATAATGCCACGAAAAGTGCATGCAGACACTTCAGTTCGCAAGCATTGGTACGACAATGCAGTCACAAGTACACTGCACGGCTTTAGCGCGTCTTTATGTGAAAACAGCAGTATCAGATGGGGAGTGTCTGATGATTGCATATAGCGCTGAAGTTACTGCTCTTTACTATGCTTTCCTCTGCATGTCCTGGAGTACAAAAGAAACAGCATACAGCAACATGTGGGGACTGGCAATATTGGGGGAAAAAAACACGCAGTCGTATGTATCGTGATACACTGCAGAACTATAGCGTGTCTTTATGTAAATACAGCAGTGTCAGGTGGGGGGCGGTAGGGATGGATCCTGAACGCGACTGAGACAATGAAAAGTGAATTTTAAAAAAATAAAGCTAACCTTTACAAATATCATAAATTACACCAGCTGTTACAGACTGAAATCAAATGTATCTTTTTATTCTAAAATAGTGAAAATAAGAACACTTCTCAAATGGGAGTTGTGCAGGATCGAACTCATGACCTTCTGATTCCCAATCAGCGACTGATACTGTTACGCCACGGAAGCAGTGATAGCTAAGTCATATCAATGTCTCACACTAAGGCGGGTTTTTTTTGGCGGTGGCTTTTTTTTGTACCTTTTGTGAAAGTGTTTCTTTGATATTTGGACTTCAGGCTTCATACATTATATAGTTTATGCCTACATTTTGTCAATTGCTACTAGAATATATAACACGTTTCTGTTTTAACAATGTGTTTACACAGATTACTGTAGAAATGCAACACATATGAAATGCGTGTGTTTCAAATAACAATCTTATTATTTCTACTCTAAAACTCCACTTCACTCCCAGGCAATCAATCAAGGCAAGAGCTGGGAAAAGCCTGTTTACGTTCTAAGTCGTTGGGGGGATGGAATAGCCGGCTGCTGGCAGCTTGTCTTTATCAGTACATTTAGATGACAAAAGACGCTGGCGGAGACGTGACAAAGGTTTTAAGAAGCGATTTAAGGTGGGCCGGATATACGAGTTTTTTCATAGGCTCTGGTAATTCTAGTGTTAAGGCATCTTATGACACACAACTGTATTTATCAATAGCGCCTGATGACCCCGACTCTCTTGATTCCCTGACAAAATAAAATGTCTTACTTGTGTTTCTGTGTGGATGAGTAGTAATTTTCTCAAACTAAATAAGGAGAAAACAAATGTTAGTGATTGGCAAAAATGGATATAATGAGGGTATTAGAAATAAACTTGATCAATTAGGATTAAAAGTCAAGACAAAGGTAAAGAATTTAGGGGTAACTATTGACTCTGACCTGAACTTTAAATCACATATAAATCAGATTAATAGGACAGCATTAGCAAAAGTTAGATCTCTTATAACATTGCAAGATGCTGAGAAATTAGTTCACGCTTTTTTTTTCAGTCAGCTAGGTTACTGTAACACACTCCTCTCAGGACTACCCATATAAGACAATCGATTGCAACTAGTGCAAAATGCAGCTAATAGAATCTTAACTAGGAAAAGAAAATCCGAACACATCTCTTCAGTTTTGATGTCATTACATTGGTTACCTGTGTCATTTAGAATTGACTTTAAAATACTGCTTATAGTTTAAAAAGCCTTAATAATCTCGCTCTATCCTATCTTTCAGGAAGTCTTTCACCTTACACTCCTAATTGTAACCTTACATCTTCAAATGAGTGTCTTCTTATAATTCCAAGAGCTAAACTTAAAAGAAGTGATGAAGCAGCCTTCTGCTGTTATGCACCTAAAATCTGGAATAGTTTACCAATAGAAATTCGCCAGGCTAATACAGTGGAGCACTTTAAAAAAACTGTTAATAACACATTATTTTAACATGGCTTTCTCATAGCTTCATTTTAGCTTAATCCTGATACTCTGTATATGCATTTAATTATCATTATCATACATAGTGGCTCCAAAATCCATACTAACCCATACTTTCTCTGCTGTTCTTTTTCCAGTTTTCTGTGGTGGCGATCTACTCCACCATCACCTGATCAAAGCACCGTGATGTCCATACATTGATGGATTAAAGGCCAGAAGTCCACATGACCATCATCATCAAGTTTTTCCATGTGAACCCTGAATACCATGAGGACTGATTGAGATAATTTATGTTAGATAGAATGCCTAGAGGGGGCTAGGCAGTCACATGGCCTTGGAACCCCTGCAGATTGTTTTTTTTTTCTCTCTAGTCTAGAGTTTTTTGTTTTTTTTCTGTCCTCCCTGGCCATTGGGCCTTACTTTTATTCTATGTTAATATTGCCTAATTTTATTTTTTAATGTATTTTGTCTTTTTTCTCTTTCTTCATCCTGTAAAGCACTTTGAGCTACATCATTTGTATGAAAATGTGCTATATAAATAAATGTTGTTGTTGTTTTTGGGTGCATACACTGTCACCATGACACTGCCAGATCTAAACACTAGCGTGATGACAGCATACCACTACAAAGGCTTGAGGATTTAGTTGACCTATAAAATGCTCTAAGTTTACTTAAAAATATTTTTCAATATGTGCATGTCTGAAGATCGTACTCCATTGTTTGTTACGTTTTTAGACATGGTGTTCCACTGGGTATATATTGGTGAGACTAACTCTCTTTACTCTACAGTATATAAGTAACCATAAGGCCAAGAAATCTGGTCTGAAGACACAATATTAATTTGAATGTAGATGCTGAGGACTCTCAGATGTATTTATCATTTAAACAAGGTAATAATTCAATTATGTCATTAAACAACTACTTTAATGATGTAAAATGGATAAATGATAATTGTGTCTATAAATTCAGAAAAATAAATATTTTGGGGTGATAACGAAATAGTGAGGTAATACTCAATAATCTTAACTCAAAAAACATTAATTTTGCTTTAGTTGAAACCATCCTAAATTTAAATGTTATCTGAATTCACCTTCAGTCATCACATTTCTGCTCTTTCTATAAAATAATAATATAAATAATAAATAAAAAATAATATAAAAACTTGGAAATATTGTCTGCGGTGGGTTGGCACCCTGCCCAGGATTGGTTCCTGCCTTGTGCCCTGTGTTGGCTGGGATTGGCTCCAGCAGACCCCTGTGACCCTGTGTTCGGATTCAGCGGGTTGGAAAATGGATGGATGGATGGATGGAAATATTGTCTGCGGTGGGTTGGCACCCTGCCCAGGATTGGTTCCTGCCTTGTGCCCTGTGTTGGCTGGGATTGGCTCCAGCAGACCCCCGTGACCCTGTGTTCGGATTCAGCGGGTTGGAAAATGGATGGATGGATGGAAATATTGTAAAAATTGAGAAGGTTTTCTTAAGTTCTGAATATTGCAGAGCTTGTTTTGAGTACTGACTATTGTAATGCTTTGTGGTCAGGCAGTTCAAATCAATTATTTACTATTTTACAGGCAATTCAAAACATTATGATCAAAACAAGAATTAAGAAATGTGAGTCTTGAAATCACTTGATTGGCTTATCAGTTAAAGTCAGAGCAGATAGTAAAAGTGCTTCTACTCACATATTTAGTCATAAATGTTTTAACCCAGTCCTGCCTTTCAGATTTTATTGATACTCTGTAGCATAAAACATAATCCCAAGATTGAGGTCTCCTTAAACCTTTGAGAGCAAATTAAAACTAGTGTAGGAGGCAGGGTTTTTAGCTAAAGGACATCCAAAATCTCTAAAAATCTACTGAACAATATTTCACACAATTGATCTCATTATTTTAACTTTGCATACTCCTATTAGTGATTCTGTTTAGTTTGTTTCATGTTGCTTTTCAATTGTGGAATTGTTTTAATTTAGCCTTTTCCATTTTATCTCTCTTCTCAGGGTCTGCCTTGAAGTAAATATGTCATTACATATGATAGATTACATGTGAAAAACAGGTCTATCTAAATAAAACTGTCATTACTTCTTGCAGCATGACCCTCTTGTACCCTGTATGTACAGTATATATATATTGCACCTTCCTCTTTTAATGTTTGTCATTAAATTTTGTGTCAATGCTACGCTTAACTTTATATATCTGTAATCAATGTAAAGTGTGCTAAGCCCTAAAGCATAAAAACACTTAACAAGAATACAATGAATTTAATGAATTAATATTTTTAAAAAAGCATGACCTTTGGGCAAAGCAGTAAGGAACTTGTTTCCAAAAATGACTTGTTATGTTTTGTCATTTAATGATGATGTAATCCATCTGAGTTTTGATTTCAAATCAGTTTTAGCTTCAGACCTTGAAAAGACCCAACCTTGGTTCTAACCTCAGTCTTTTTTACCATTTGGTGTTATACAAAACTGTCCTTAGACCTCATTTTAATTGAGGGGTTATGTACTGTACATTAATTCAAAATGTTATAGGAATCTTGTTTTTCTCACAGGCATAAATCTCAGTCAAACAGAGATTACTTTCTCCTTCACTTCCTGAATGCCAACATTTTATCTGTGAACTTCTCTGACCACAGACTGAATATTTTAAACTAAATTCTAGTCACCTGTACTAAGAAATTGTGCAGCAAATCAGCAATTTAACTCTTCACTTAATAAAAATGTTTGAATCCAGTTTTCATTTTTAATCAGTCTCCAAGTACCAGTATTAACTTTCTCTAGGTTCTAGCAATTCTGTGGAAAGTAATTAAATGTTTTATTAGGAACAATGCAATTGAATCTATTTCTCACCTCTGTCTCTGTAATACTTGTAAAATACTGCATTTCCCTTTTGAAAAGCCACTGAACTCCTTGTTCAAACAGCTGGCAAAATTTCAAATGTATAAAATGTGTTTTTTTTCTTTGTTTTAACTAGCCTGTAGGTTCAAAATACAGCGTCTGGTACTACATGAAAGTAAACAAATACCATGCACTAGTTTTGAAAAATAATAATTTTCAGTTCTCAGAGAGTCATTGTATCCTTCTGTACTTAAATAAAATTTACCTCTAAAGCTCTCTGAACTACAAGCTTGTAGAATATACCAACAACAGTGGAGGAGCATAAGGACATACTAGATGAAATAAGCTTTTAAAAATAATGGTACATATTTTAAAAATCGCATTACCAATGTGCATTATTGTTCCTAGGATTAAATTCGTAAATGCTATATTCTTACTTGCTGCCAATAAGCTTTGTCCATTTATAACGTGAACACTTTTTTCATGTTAAGGGCATGCAAGGTGGCCAAGTACTATTACAGGTGAGAAATGACCTAAATGAACTAAAACATGGCATAAGGACAAAAGCGGAATTTGTGTACGCAGAAAAAAATCCACATGCATAAATCTGTGCGTTTGCCAACTTCCACGATCTTCCGCTCCATAAATCCGATCAGCATGAAAAGTAACGCACGTGCACGAGCCTGCTGCCCCACCCCAACTTCTCCCAGAATTATGCCTCTTTGAATATGCAAATCAAGTTAAATAGCCCCTAGGCTCAGCGTTCTGTGAAATGGCAATAGCAAAAGCACAGGGGGAAATAGAAGAATTTCAGCGAATACCAAATAGAGGCAAGGAAAAATGTACTATTTGTTGGTTTGAACAGTGGTATAAATAACAAAAGGAAGTTGATCGAGTGACAGAGTGTCAGAGAAACTCGAAAGTTCAAGTTCACAAAGTTGCACAGTGCCCGAAATAAAAAAGAAGTTGTCAGATATCAAAGTCGCAGTGAAAACGCGAGTCGTAGCCCACTGTCTGAGTGTCATATGAAAGCTTATTAGGGTACAGAGAAAAGAAAAAAAAATAGGGACACAGTGGGGAAAAAAGCTCGAAAGGTCAACTTTAATCTCGAAATTTCCACTTTAATCACGTAGTTTATTTTGTCATTAAAGTAGAACGTCATAAACTTCATCTTAAAATCATTTAATTAACTAGTTGCTCAAATCCCATCGTAAGTAAAGTAGCACGTTAAATGCTTTGCACTGTATGTGTTCTTCTATGTGCTCTATGTGTGCGAATCACTACATGCTTCTTAAATGGGCTTTCTCTTCCTCCGACAGGACACAGAATCCATTACATTCATGATATTACAGCTCTCTGAATAATTAAAATACTGAGATTTATACTTGATATCATTTTCATGATGATAGGAATTAAAGCATGTATTAAACATGGGAACACGGTGGCGCAGTGATTGTTCATGCCTCACGCAAGATGCTTGCTGCACTGTGCGCGTCCTTCAATGAAATAATTTATTGCAGCAGTACTGTCTCTTTCAAACGTACTAACCCCCAATTCCTGTCCTTCCTTTTCTTTCTCTAAATACCCAATCGCCACACAATCAGCTCTGTAATAGATGTTAAGCCATCTCTAAGCTGAGAACTCCAATTCTTCAAATTTTTTAAGGAACATTGAAATATCTTCATAGTACATGTTTAATTATTCTATCCATCTATCCTTCTAGTGTCGCGCCAACCCCAGCAAGAATACAGCGCGAGGCAGGAACAATCCCTGAATGGAGCGCCAGCTTCTTGCTAGCGCTGCGACACCGTGTCCTCACATGTTTAATTATTAACAATATAGATTATTTAAATTAAGTTCAAGTTTTATCTGTATAATATAATAAACATTTTTGCTGCATTTCATCTTAAAAATGATATCGTCATCATATATAAATACGCGCTTTATAAAGTGGCGCATGTTATGCAATATTATAACTGTATCGCAAGTTTACAGTGAGGTAATTGTACTTATAAGTACAAACAGTTCTACAAGGAGCACTTGATGGACTGATTGATTGCATTTATATTTCTTGGGATGATACTGTTTGTGAACCGCGAGGTCAGTACAGGAAAGGCTCTGAAGCATTTGTCGCATGAGAGCAGTTCAAATAGGCAGCATGGCTGAGGCAACGTGTGCTAGATGCTGTATACCGATAATTCACTTTCCGATCAGCTGCTGTAGAGCTGGGATTCCACAGTCAGATACATTGATATAAATACTCCGATTGGTGCAGTGAGAGTAATATGGAAAAAGATGACCTGCTGTGGCAAACCCTAACGGGAGCAGCTAAAAGAAGAAGAAGGTGGTGCAGTGAGAGTATCAACGCTAAAGCAGCTATGGTATTTGAAATAGTTTAGCCATTCCGTGGACCATTATATTGTTACAGGTTAATTACAATCAGATGCCTTAAACTAATAAACAATGTGCGGTTAATTTCAGTGTATATGATAAAGTCGCGTCAGGGATGTGGATCTAAAAAAGAAAGGGAAACCACACTGGAACAAAAGCACTGCTTTGACGCTGGGTGCCGCTAGTTTGCAAAACCGAGCGGAGAACTTGCATACGCCAGGGTTTGAGCTACCATGAAAATGTGTGTTGCTTTACGCCAAGTTTAGGTTTTATACATCGCGATTTGAACATGGAAACGGGAGTACACAACATTTTTGTGCATACGCACAGTTTATATATGAGGCCCCAGGAAACAAAAAGGGGGCAAAAAACACCAAAGGTCACAAATACCATAATCACTATGATACCAAGCAACCAAGAATAAAGGGGCAAAAGAAGTGGTCAAAAACAAAGAAACAAACATAGTGCTAGTGCTTACTTAAATTTGAAACTCACTAATGAAAGCTAGAGAATTTTGTCTCCACCTAGGAAAAACTAAGATCGTGAGCTGCAGGAAACTCACTGACACATTGCAAATATAACATTTGCAGTCATGTAATCACTGCAATGCAAACAGTGTTGCATAAATATGGAAAATCAAGACAGTAATAAAAAGACTGACTTTACAAAAAAAACAGACAAAACAAAGGTGAGAATAATTAAAAAAAAAAAAAAAAAGATAGGCATATAGCTAATGTGATAAAGGCACCATTCTCAGTACCTGATCTACTTTCTACAGATATTTCATTCACAGCCCATTATCAAATAAATGCTCTTCTGCTTTCAGAGTCCAGAAAGAACAAAAAAAGAAAACAAATGATTGGGTTATTAAACTACTGTACTTTTTATTTTTATTGGATATGTTTTACCTGATTGCCCAACAGGTGAGGCATTGCTTATTGCACCTGTATGGTGTGATATAGAAACAAAAAAAAGTAAGAGGGTTTAAGTCTTGTAAATGAGAAATGGTCATTGAAGATTAATATAATACATACCGCACCTGGATTTTTCAATTGAATGATTTTCAATGATTCTTAGAGGCAAAAAAAAAAAAAACCAAAAAAAAAAAAAAAAAAAAAAACCAAGTAGACTGCTAATGAATATGATGGTGCCAATATACCCCTAAAATCCTTAAAAAAAGAACCCTTTAACATAGTGGAATAAACACAAAGTCCAACTTGAGAAAGAGAGTGAGTAGTTTTTCATTTACTTTTGTACTTTGTGTTCAAGCCACTTATCACTTTAAACACAAACACAGTACTTGAGTGACCATGTCACTGAATTTACAATTTTGCTGTTTCATTTGTTTAGAACACAATTTTGAGATATCAGCAGGATTGTTAATCAGTACAATATCATGCATCTAGGCTTATTATATGCAGTTCAAACCTGACTGTACATCATAAAGTATTACCGCATTTGACATTGGTTTTGATACCTGTTCCAATGTAACATATATACCCCTTTATAATACACAACCTCTGTGTCTTATGAAGAAATACCATTCATTACAAACTACTGAACTTGCTGAGGAATTCACATAGTGGTAATCACGAAGCTTTGATCATTTTTAGTAAAACACACTAACTTATTGTGAGGTAAGGCTACCAGCTACTGTCATTCAAATGCAGTATTTCCAAACCCAAAAAGTAGACAGCAGCAGTATAGATTCAGAAACTTGATGCTAAGAGATGTGTTCAACTATGTGCATAAGGATTAATTTACTGCTTTTCATCTTTAAACCAGTCAACACTTTTAATATCACTGCACATTTGAAAAACATACACTTTTACACTACACAGCTCCACCATCCAAACAATTGTTTCTCTTCGCATTCTGATTCACTGCAAATAACGTTTTCATAGGAAGAAGTATTAACCCAAATTAAAATTAGACAAAAGGAAATCAACCAGAAGAATTTAAATGTT